>NC_044333.1:8422418-8723006 GCF_007399415.2 Gopherus evgoodei | reverse complement strand
CTTGATCTGCACATCTCTGGGACAGCTGAGTATTACACCAGTGCAGGGAGGGGAATCTGGGGCAACACCCTATTCCTGTTGAAGCACCTAGAAGCCTTGGTGCCCATGCAGAGCACAGAGGATGCTGGGTTTGAAGTTTCAAGCTGAAAGCCCCACAGACAGGGAAGCCACCTGGAGCACTTCCATTTTTCAGAGGCTGGTAAGAGCATTGCTAGACTCCATATCTTAACCCTGCCTGGGTTTATCACATGGCAGCTCCTGGCCCCCTCAGACATGGCACATGCAAGGCACATGCCTGCTGGGAATGAAATTGATGTGGCCATGGCCATTTCCTCTTCTCATCTCCCACTGGGGCTTCTGGACCCAAATCTATCTGCTTTAAAAGGGAGGTATTTCAGAGGCTAAATAAAGATGCAGAGCTTGTTTGCCTGCCTTCTCCTTTGCGGCAGTAGATGTTAGCTAGTGTGCAGCTGCAGTAGCCTCTCAGGCTGGTTAGACTCTTGCTTTCCTACCCTAGGCTCAAGTGTTCCCATGTGCATGGGGGAGCTAAGGCACTGGACAAATGGCCACTACACTCTAGTCCATGACACCCAAACCACAGAGTTTGCCCTGGACCTGCTGTTCTTCTGCGGCTGCGAAGGTATGTTGGGGGAGATCCAAGCTTTCCCTTTCCTTGCTGCCAAGGGGAAAGAAAAGGGACTTAGGGACTTTGGTTAGGAATCATCTGGCCTCATCTGTTAAATTTTCAGCAGTTTTGAAGCCACCAAACTTTTCATGCTGCTCTCTAAATAGAAGGTTCCTTCCTACTTTTCTCTCAGTTCTAAGTGCTGTTGCCTGGCGTCCCTGCTAATAGTCACTCGCAGCAGGATTCGGATTGCTGACATAGGCCAATCCCACAGTGGCTCTGTACTGCCACACGGTAGCGGTAGGTTACTTCCCAGTGGATGCTCTGACTCCCTGGGCCAGGCCGGGCCAGGCCAGGGCACTTTACCAGCCCCCTGGGAAACAAGACATGTCTTGCAGGATAAGCCACCCAGCTGAATAGGGGGAGTTTCTGATGGGAATCCTCACTCAGAGCATGCGGCTGGGGGACAAGGTCACCCACAGGGGAGTAGAGGGGCTGTTCCCTTGGAGACACATCATGTGACTGAAGCCTGCATTTTTCCAAAGCAATGAGTGGATTTGGGGGGTGGGAGGTTATCTGCAGGGCTAGCTAGTCAGGAACTAGCTTGTCACTCTGGAAAACTTAAGCCTAAATGGTCAGAAGTATTTTTGCATCAAAATTCAAAATGATCTGGACAAATTGGAGAAATGGTCTGAGGTAAACAGGATGAAGTTCAATAAAGACAAATGCAAAGTGCTCCACTTAGGAAGGAACAATCAGTTTCACACATACAGAATGGGAAGAGACTGTCTAGGAAGGAGTACGGCAGAAAGAGATCTTGGGGTCATAGTGGACCACAAGCTAAATATGAGTCAACAGTGTGATACTGTTGCAAAAAAAGCAAACGTGATTCTGGGATGCATTAACCGGTGTGTTGTGAGCAAGACACGAGAAGTCATTCTTCCGCTCTACTCTGTGCTGGTTAGGCCTCAACTGGAGTATTGTGTCCAGTTCTGGGCACCGCATTTCAAGAAAGATGTGGAGAAATTGGAGAGGGTCCAGAGAAGAGCAACAAGAATGATTAAAGTCTTGAGAACATGACCTACGAGGAAGGCTGAAAGAATTGGGTTTGTTTAGTTTGGAAAAGAGAAGACTGAGAGGGGACATGATAGCAGTTTTCAGGTATTTAAAAGGGTGTCATCAGGAGGAGGGAGAAAACTTGTTTACCTTAGCCTCTAATGATAGAACAAGAAGCAATGGGCTTAAACTGCAGCAAGGGAGATTTAGGTTGGACATTAGGAAAAAGTTCCTAACTGTCAGGGTACTTAAACACTGGAATTAATTACCTAGGGAGGTTGTGGAATTTCCATCTCTGGAGATATTTAAGAGTAGGTTAGATAAATGTCTATCAGGGATGGTCTAGACAGTGTTTAGTCCTGCCATTAGGACAGGGGACTGGACTCGATGACCTCTCAAGGTCCCTTCCAGTCCTAGAGTTTATGAATCTATGAATCTTGGTCAGCTGCCAGCAGCCCTGGGGCTGCACAAGCCAGAGTCAACATGAGCATGCTGCTGGGACCACCAAGCCTATCCTATTCAGTCATCTAGTTACAGCTAAAACCTTTGACTCTTTAAATGACTGGGAGGTATCTGTTCCATGTGTGTGAAACCCAGTGAGGGTGTAGCCTCTTCTTCCAGGGTGGTAGCAATCCCCTGGGTATGTGGGGACCTGGTGGGTAGCGAGGTGTACTGATTCAAGCCCATGTCTCTGAACGACAACACTGGCCATGGGTAACTGGAGGTAGTATGGTACCCAAGAATTTTGGAGAGCAGGGTCGAGATGCTACTGATCTAAGGGGTCAGTGGGAGTACGAGAGTGCACCGAGCTTTCTAAGTCTCTCTCTTCTATTTCACCTTTTCAGATTGGAATGCAGAATATGGGGGCTTTACATCCTACATTGCCAAGGGTGAAGATGAAGAGGTAAGAGTTGAACACACTATACTACTTAAGGCCTGTCCAACAGACCTGTTCCTGGGGGCATAGTGCTAGAGCATCACTGAGGTTGCTCTAACATACACTGGGGAGGGGGAGAACATAGAAGTTCCAGGATTGGGGAGCACTGAAATACTCCCCATTTTGGCTGTAGCCTGTGATTATTGTGCACAGCTGGGCCTGAAATGTCTGTTTGTCAAAAACTGTGCACTCGCCATGTCTTCTGAGGGTTGCTTGTCTTAGTCCCAGCCCTGAAGAGCTTACACTCAATCTCTGCCTTTGTTTCTGTACAGCACCTAACACAATAGGGTCCCAGTCCTGTTTGAGGCCCCTTGGTGCTTCCATAATAACAATGGTAATATTGGGTCAGTGTTAGACCCCTTTTTAAATGAAGCAAGTGACAATTGTCTAATAAAGAACCTAAGCTGATGCGTCTTAATATGCAGCAGGCTGTGTCGTTTATTGTCAAGTTTATGCTGGAGTCATGCCATTGGTGGCAGTATTCAGCAGTAAAAGCTCTCATGATATTCTCCAGCTATCTGCTGTAACATAACTTATTTTGGTGCTGGTTCTGATGTGAATAAAATCTTGAAATTGTTTTTGTGAAAATAACTCCTGCTTCCCCCTCCAAAAACACTAAAACAAGATCTCCTTTGTCTGTTCTAGCTGCTAACAGTGAATCCAGAGAACAACTGCTTGGCCTTGGTTTACAGAGACAAAGAGACTTTGAAATTTGTGAAGTATGTTAACCATCGTAGTTTGGAGCATCCGAAAAAACAACAGAGCAGAGCTGGATTCTGGGACTTCTCTTTTGTCTACTATGAGTGATGGCACTGGGCATGGTCATCTTCTGAGAGGGAATGGCTTAGTGATACAGTAATGGGTTTTGAATTGGCTCCTGGACTGGCTTCTTAGTAGGTGCATCTGCAATGCATGGATCGGTTGGTGCCATTTGATGAGCCTAGATTTGATTTAGGCTAAGAGCTAACTTCACCTGACAGCACACGAGCTGTCATGCTGGTGCTGAAGTCCAAGTGACTTTCATAGGTTTGTTTTTTTAATAAGTAACGGAAGCACTGTTCTGCTGTCCCATCTTAACTCTTACCTCACTCTCATATTCTGGTGCTGCTCCACCAGAGGGCATCTTACTTGGATCTATAACACTCCATTCTTAAATAGCTGCTTTGCATAGCGTTCCAGCCCAGCAATGAATGTACATCTTGCTATGATGCACATTCAAGACTTATATAACCTCAGATGGGTGACTGCTATGAGCACTGCACCCATTTGTACTCCAAAGCCTTCAACTGGTCACCAGGAGAAAAGAACCAGGCTTTGTTCCAAACCAGGGCTTCCTGAAGTGCAAGCCAGATCTCTTCTGGGGCCTGGTTGTTCCCTCTGCAGTGAGAAATAGTACATGCAAAGCATGCTGCCACATAACTGCTGTATTGTCTAGGAGCTGGTGGGTAAAGGAAAGAAGCTTGTGAAAATGTCTGCCAAAAACATGGGTGGTTGTTTTCCCCAATGAAAAAAATGAAACTTTGTATATCTGGGGAGAGATGATAGTTGAGGGGGAGCCTTCAGCCTCA
This sequence comes from Gopherus evgoodei, assembly GCF_007399415.2. Taxonomy (NCBI): domain Eukaryota; kingdom Metazoa; phylum Chordata; order Testudines; family Testudinidae; genus Gopherus; species Gopherus evgoodei. Next base: position 8,718,820 of record NC_044333.1, on the reverse strand, counting down.
GTCTGCTTGTACTGGTACAAAGAACAAACCCACAGGGTTTTGGTGAGCAGGGAAAGGGAAGTGGGAGGATATAAGGAAGGGTTAAAATTGTGGGTTTTTTTCCACCAGCATACACTGTCAAGGGCCTATCCACCCTTCTTGTCTCCTTGGCAAATATAGTAGGTGGGGTTGCCATTTCCAGTGTGTCTTCTCACCATCACCCTTCAAGCTGTGGCCTAATTCTAGCTGGGCAGTGGTGTGGTCTCCATCACTCGAGTAGCTGAATACCTAATTTTGCATTCTGCACTGCTTGTTCCATCTAGTCACCTCAGCCTGCGGGGCTTGCAGTAGGCTGGTTAGGACACTGCTTGCTCAGCCATGACAGGAACAGTACATGCTTTTAAAAGCAGATTGGCATGACCTACTGCTCCCACGCGTGGTGCAGTTCTGACTTTGCTAGGAGTGCCATGTTGCTGAAGCAGCAAGGCATTGTCAGCCCACTCCCTGGTGTCACACAACATGCTGGCTCTCAGGAAGGAACAGCATGGCTGAGTGCTGTACAGCTGACTCTCTACTGCTTTGCACACACCGGTGCTGAGCTTATTTTACATTGCCTAAGAAAGTGTTTTGCACCTTCAGTAGTAACTGACTTACACACGTGTGCTTTTGCTGCAGTTAGATGGATTTGCAAAGGCACTAAGTCATGCAGTATAGCCCCTGGGCTTGAAATGGGGTGGAAGAGAAACATGCATGTCCCTGCCTTCACATACCAACTCGGTGTGGGATGAAGCAGCATGGGGATGGAGCCTGCTACCCCCCTCGTTTCTGTGGAGAGCTGTGACTTCCTCCGTATATGTACCCCAGGACTGTTACAAGGCTCAGAAATGGCGAAGTGCTGGAGCATAGTGAGGAGTTTGCTCAATGCACATGATCTAGCTTTAGCCAGAGCTTCATGTAATTAACTAACTTGCTTTCATGATCTGGTTTCTCTGTGCAAGGTAGAGAATGCTTTCATAGATTCCAAGGCCAGAAAGGACCATTGTGATCATCTAGTCTGGGCCCTTGTATAACACAGGCAAGAGAACATCCCCCAAATAATTCCTATAGCAAATCTTGTAGAAAAAAACAATCCAAAAGGCTTTCTCAGCGGGTTTGAACATTTAAACCATGGTGCTGTATTAAGCCAGTTGTGATGAGTATAAAACTAGAAACAAATCCTAATGGAGGTCAGGACACTTTCCAAATTCCAAGCCAAGCTGCATTTCTTCCATGTTGAGTATCACTTCCTGGTCTATCATTATCCTTGAGAAATAGATTCTGTTCAGTCTTTGAGATGCCAAAGCTGAAATTACTGTGCAGTGCAATTTTCCATGCATAAAAGGAAAGTTGATCAGGTGGCTTAAAATACAAGGGAGAAGCACATAATAGCCTACAAGGATGTGAGGGCTGCAAGCATCAAGAGTACAAGGAAATGTTTAGACTGCAGCCAGGCATTTGAAATAGAAGTGAAAGGTCGATTTTATGGAAAAGCTGATTATTCTGTGTAAGAACTACTTTCTCCTAAGGCTGAGCTCCATCCGTCTGTGGAATAGCCTCCCAAAGGATAGGCTAGAAGCTGAACCTGTATGAAACCAGCTTAGCTCAAGTCCTAGATAATGCAGTGGAGGGCAACAAGTCTGCAAACTAGCCTCCAAGGGCTGTACTAGATAAACTAACCTCCGTGCTCTATGAAACATCGGTGCATCTCAGCTGTATGACATAAAATAACTTTAGAAACAACGGGCATCGAGGGAGCTAAAAATCAACAGCTCCCCTTGCTCCCTGTAAGCTGGGCCTTGGGGTGGAAAGCTGTGTGTTGGAAAGAACATGCCCCAAGATTACTTGAAATGCAGGAGAAAGGCACCTAAAAAATCCTGTATACAGGAAATGCCAAGTGGTGTTTTAAATCACATTAGCTAATGTTTAAATAAAAAAACATTTTGTTTAATCTTGACAAAGACTGTACAGCAAATAGCCCTCTCTACAGGCTCTGTTTTCTGATACTGAAATTCTGATAAGGTAGTTCAAATTGGCCCTGCTTGTAAAATGCACTGATCCTCAGAAGAAAGATACCATCAGTGTGAAACTGTACCAATGCCCCAGAAGGGAGTAAGAAGAGTGACAGAGGAAGAACAAAAGATGCAAGTGAATAGCAGTTACATGAACAAAGTGGGACCAGTGATGAGCTCCCACAATCCTAAGAAACGGTTCCCTACCGGGTCCTCGGTGGTTCAGCGGCAGGGGGGTCTTCACTCGCACCGAGTTTTCGTTGGCAGGTCCTTCACCCAGAGCGAGTGAAGGACCCGCCGCCGAAGACCCAGTAGAAAACTGTGTGGTGAGTACAAGCCCCATGTCTTCCCCCCCACTCACCCATCCAACCCCAACCCATGTCCTGCCGCTGACTGTGCCCATCAGAATCCACAACTCATCAACCCCCCCACTCCTTGTCCTTTGACCACCCCCTCCCAAGACCCCTCCACCCTAACTGCCCCCCAGGACCACACTCCCTGTCCCAACCCCATCCACCACCACCCCGACAGATCCCTGGGACTCCCACGCCTACCCAACTCCCTTGTTCACCGTCACCTGACTGCCCCCCTCCAACACCTCCTCCCAGCCCCGGCTGGCCCCCTTACCATGCTGCTGTGTAAGGATGTCGTGCAGCCGCTGGAGCTTGCAGCCCCACCTCTTTACCCAGAGGTGAAAGTAAGCCAGGCATACCAGCAAGAGCTGGTGCACCATACTGGGGTGGCCCGGCTTCCCCAGAGAGCAATTTAAAGGACCTGGGGCTCCCAGCAGGGGCTGGAGCCCTTTAAATTGCCCCCAGAGCCCCACTGCTGGAGCCCTGAGGTAGCGGGACTCTGGGGGCTATTTAAAAAGTCCAGGGCTCCTGCTGCTTCTACTACGCGGCCCTTTGAATAGCTGCCAGAGCCCCGCTGCCACTACTCCCGGGCTCCGGCGGCTATTTAAAATGCAGGGACGGCAGAATCAGGGGCACCCCGGGCCCTTTAAATACCCCCAGAGCCCTAGGGTAGTGGGGGGCTCCAGGGGCTATTTAAAGGGCCAGGGCTCCAGCTGCCTCTACCACCCCGGCCCTTTAAATAGCCACCAGAGCCCCATCACTTCCCCAGGGCTCCAGCAGCTGGGGGGAGACGAGGGAGGGGCCAGGGGAGCTGGGAGCTCCCCAGCTGGGAGCTCAGGTGGACTAGACAGGACAGTCCTGCAGGCTGGATGTTGCCCGTGGACCAGAATTTGCCTACCTGCTGCCCACCCCTTTAGGAACCGGTTTTACACCAGCTTCTAAATTTAGCAACTGGTTCTTGCGAGCCAGCTCCAGCTCACCACTGAGTGGGATGTGCTGTCAGCTGCAGTGAAGGGCTACATACCAGGCAATAAACCATTATGCAATATTTAAATTGCTCAGACTAATGATTCTAAGAGGACATTCAGGCTCCTCACCAGATTCCTCCAGAAGAGCCGAGTCTAGCATCTGACACTAGAAACATACAACCAGGCTTCTGAGTAATTCAAGCATTGGCAATGCGGCAATTTCATTTGTTTTAGATGGAAGCAGTTTTGTCAAGTAGACGACAACTAAAAGGACCACTTTGTTATGGAGCAAGACAGAGCAAAGTAGCAATAGCCTAGACTGAAGGAGACTTAAAAAAATCCTCATTCATACACACATCATAGTGCGTGTCTGATTTTACATCTCTTCCTGATTGAAATGAGGAATAAGATAACACAGCATCCTCACACTTGGAGAAGTAGGACTGGAACTGAACGGCCTTTTGTCAATTGTCAGTTCTAATTGCTTCCCCCAAGCTGAAGCTTAACTAGAGACACTGAAAAATCACTCGTGCGTAGATGTTCCTGTTAAGAGGGCACTGGTTCTGGTGCAATTTCTCATCAGGTTTCTGTAGGAGAGAGTGAGGAGGGAACATTTGTGCTCTAAGGACACGCCTGGCAGGTTTTTCCCAAGAGTTCTCTCATACAGAGGGTGGAACATAGGTTGGGGTGTGGAGAAGCGCTAGTCCCTCGTGCAGTTACGAAGCCACAGTACAGTTTAATAGGTTCACACACACGTGCATATAGTGACCAGTATGTCATTCTAGCATTATGAATTCCTGGGGGTCACTGCAGCTTCCACTGAACTCTGCTCTTCTTATCTTGACCTGTTGCCTACTTCTGCATGCCAGCTGAGTTGCTTTATTTCGGTGCTGCATAGCTTAGCTCATCCTTTAGGATAAGAGATGTTAGGCAAGATACGTTCAAAATATGTTCTTACAGCACGTATCAAATCTCCTGTCTTCATACCAAGTACAGGTGGGGAATTGGCCAAGTTACAGATCTGGACTATTAGTGCTGAGGAACTGATAATGCTACGGGAATACAGCTTGCCCACAGATACAAAAATGGAGACAGGATGGCGTGAAAGTGCATGGTATGTAGCTTTGATAATCAGCATGTCTGGCCACAACAACATGGTCTGCCTTCTGATCAAAGCCACTGTCTAGCTGTTGAACAAACTATATTCACTATAAAACTTGTCAAGCACAAGGAATTGGCAAGTAGAACAACAGAAGAGAGATTGGAGCTACAGGAATCTTTTCCTACAAGTACAGTGGCTGGCAGAGATCCCAAGACGTATTAACCCTAGAGGTTGCTCCATAATAAAGTTATAAAATTCACCAACCCAGAATGGAATGGGTGGCTCATTAGACCTTTTTATTCAGAAACGGCAGATGTGTGTTTGCCAACACAATTCACACTGAGGGGAATGTATCAATGATGGGCTGTTCTCAGGATTAAAACAGATTTCAAGAATTAATTTCCTTTTTAGCCAGCTATAGGCTCCCTAGCCTCTTCATGGTGGATGATGCACCATTGTCTCTATTTCAGAGCGTGCATAAGAAGCCTGTTAGCTACAGAGGAGCTATCCAAGAATCCCCTTCCATGTGCACATCTAACCCCACAGAGATGAGGGACACCTCTCTCCCTGCCCTGTTGTTTGCAGGTACTGATAATTACATAGGGAAGGGGCTTGCTGAAGCAGCATGAGGAAACAGATGCTCAGGATGCAATTCAGGTCAGGCACATCAGTTAAGAATTGTTTTAGCTCATAGGAGAAATCAGCTTTGGCATAAAAATTTACACTCCAATCCACCATCCTACTGCATTATTTAAACCCACCTTTAACTAATTCTGGCCCAAAATACTGTTTCTTCTGAGAGTTCTTTGTGCCAGAGTCCAAGAGATTTTTCTCCCTGCCTCTTGTACCTAGATACTTCTCCCTGGTCCCTTTTTATTCCTGCATGTACTGCTATCAAGGATCAGTTTGCTCCTTCATAAAATACATGCCACTTTCTTGCTGCCTTCCCTTCCCCATCCACTCAGCATGTGCTCTTTTATCCAGCAGTTGCAGAGAATGAATAGCTGGAGGTAGAATTTCCACCAAGTAAAGCAAGGCTCAAGTGTTAACTTTAGAAAACTGACCAATTCCCAGCTTCATGGAACCTAGGAACTGGTTAATTTCCTTGTTTTTTATAAAGCCAGCAAGGGGTGCTATAGTTGGGACTTCTGCCGGCAGTGACTCCTCACCTCACCTCTCCCACCTGGCCTTCCCAGTGAGATCTGTCCTGAAAGTAGCGGCTGAAACCAGGGATTCACTGACAGAGCAGCTCTGTGCTGCACAGGTCAGCAGCTGATAACTAGGGGTAGCAGCAAACTGCACAAATCAGTTATGGTTCTTGAATGCCCCAAAGTTAGGGTGCCTTAGGAGCCAAGGTTTTGCTTTAGACCCACTCGGAACTCAAGGTTTTTGAGCTGAAAGGGCAGTGTATTAATAGACATGCCTCTTGCTTGGTATATTCTGTGATCAAAATACCTGACAATTATGGAGCAAAACCTGAAATGTGTTTCATTAGCATAAAATAAGTAACAAAAATAACTCTGCATCTCTTCAACTGAACACACATACTGTGAAAGTCTGACAGTTCTGTGTTTTAATGGAAAAGCTGATACCATAACTGCAAAATATATGAAATTCCATAAATAAGTTACAGTAAGAAAAATAACTATTCCAGGACTATACAAGTGTCTTGAGTGACTTACATAAATACCACATCTGCACTTAAACTCTGAGCCTTTCTCCATAGATTTTCCTATCCTTTAGCCTCCAAAGTAGCATATCCCAATTGATGGCTCACTTTTAAAAAAATGTGGACTATCTTTTCATTTACTTCATTCTATAGTGGGGCTGCAGTATGATTTAACTGCTTCTCAGTATGGGTACCTTATACATTGCTACACATCAAGTTCCCTGCCTTTGTCTCCCAACGGCTTACTTGGGAACAGTTGGAAAGGAAGTACTACAGGGGATCTGCTCCTATGACATCTGTTCATTTGTCTAGGATCACCTGTTGCAAGGAAGTATCATCGCCAGACAGTCACTATTCCCCTTTTACAAGGATGCAGTCCCCACTCGCATTATCCTGAAGAGCATATTTAGGTTGTTGTTTCTAATGGCATCCCGGCACGCAGTGATCACCTGTGTCTTCGGTTTCCCAACTAGAAAGAAAAAAACCCACAGAATCAGCACTAACATATTTAAGTAACTGAATGAGACATTAAATAGACATTTACAGGGCAGAGCTGGTCTCTCAGAATTTAGATTTTGTAAAAAAAAATTAAATTGTCCTTTGGGTTCTTTTAAATAAAAAAAACAGTAGGACTATTTTTCCTTTTTCTTAATTTCATGTCAAATGGGGGGGTAGGGCTATTATTTGTATTACAAAAGTGCCTTGGAGCCCCAGCATGGCTGGGGCCCCATCGTGGCAGGCACCATACAAACATGCAGTAAAATAGTTCCTTCCCCAAATAGCTTAAATAAGTATCTCCCTATTTGCAAAGCAAGAACTGGAACATTGTGCTTGTGCATGTACAAGGAGAATAGCGTAAAGAAACCACACAACAGCAAAGGCTAAAGTATATTTAATGGTCAGTTTTAATAATTTAAGATGTCACTAGTAATGTAGGTAAACTTTACAATACTCTGATTTAACCTGAGAGTGTCCTCCTTTAAACTTCTGGGCCAGAAGTGAAGAATTCAAATTTAACGTTTAATGTTACATTGTAAAAATGGTTTTAATAAAAGCAGTAAGTCTTACGCTCTTCAAAATGCTGATAACTGCTTTGAATTGTTGCCCCAAAGTCATGCTGGGCACCCATAACTCCCTGACTTTCCTAAGAATCTAGGGTGCCCAGCAACTCATGATCAATTCATTAGCAAGTAATTAGTGTAATGGAAATACCGAGGGACTGCACTTGGTGCTTCTTCCAGCCAAGTAACTAGAAAAAAACAAATTAGGTTTGATATTGAATTTCTGTCCTCAGCCCAGCAATTTCTCACCTACCACCAAGTTTTCAGAATATGCTATCGAATTTGAGTTCACATGTGTCAATAGCGATAAGGTTGATGACTTACCAAGTTGAACAAAGCTTAAAAATAAATGTACGGTAGGGTTTAAAAAGAGAATTTGGACTGATTTTCAGACTGTATTTATGCTTTAGCTCCCATATGTTTTCTGTACTCAGCCATACTCTGAAGTTTCAAGTTTCATGGGCAATAGAAAGAGAGGTCCTAATTTGCAAGCTGCTCTGCACAGGCTGACCCCAATGCCATGCAGTAAAATTTGCAGGATCTGGGCCAAAGGCTACCTACTTTTGAACAGCATTTCCTGGGACCCTTGAGATTAGGGTATATCTCTTATATCTTGTAGAGATAATCTGTATTTCTCTTTTAAAAATGCGAGTAACACTACAGTTTAAGCAAGTATGGAGAGATTTCATATTCCTCTGCAGCTGAAAACTGAAGCAAGATTCCCACTGTTAAGTCCTGGACCATATAGCAAAATGTATCTGGCCTTCAAGACAAGCTCTAACAATCCTGCATTTGCTCTTTGATGTGCCATTCTCTACCCTGGCTTGTTGAGCCAAAAATGGAGTCCCCAAAGGAGAACCCTGCCCTGTACTTACCACGCAGTTGCCCCGCTCGCTGGATAGCTTGATTTACGGATTTGAGATTGTTTAACAGCTCGGTGTGGTTGGTGCAGCGAATTTTATACTCATTAAGTAAATCTCTGTTAAGATCATAGAGTTCCATGTACCGTTTCTTCATATTTCTCCTGTGAAAATGAACAGAGACAAGGGAGACTCAAGAGACAAGGAAACCAGGCGACAATTCATGTTTTGTTAATGTAAAAAGGCAATAATATTTAGTTGCTATGGTTACTGCGGCTACCTGCTGTTCTCAAGTTGTCTGAAGCTAGAAGGCTGAATGTATCAGAGATAGATGGGTATCCAATATAACTCCACAGCTAGTCAGATATGTTATTCCTCATTACTTATACCAGGAAAACAAAGTCACTCAATATATTTACTCTGTTCTCTCTCTCTTTTTCACATGCCTCCCCCCATTAGCATTTTGCTCCTCAATACTGGGTATATTAGACTCGGAAAAGGTTCAGAAAAAGGCAACAAAAATGATTAGGGGTATGGAACAGCTGCCATATGAGGAGAGATTAATAAAACTGGGACTTGTCAGCTTGGAAAAGAGATGACTAAGGGGGGATATGATAGAGGTCTATAAAATCACGATTGGTGTGGAGAAAGTAAACAACACAAGAACTAGGGGCCACCAAATGAAATGAATAGGCAGTAGGTTTAAAACAAACAAAAGGAAGTATTTTTTCACACAACGCACAGTCAACCCGTGCAATCCTTTCCAGAGGATGTTGAAGGCCAAGGCTGTAACAGGGTTAAAAACAGAACAAGGTAAGTTCATGGAGGATAGGTCCATCAGTGGCTATTAGCTAGGATGGGCAGGGATGGTGTCCCTAGCCTCTATTTGCCAGAAGCTGAGAGTGGGCAACGGGATGGATCACTTGATGATTACCTGGGCTGTTCATTCCTTCTGGGGCACCTGGCATTGGCCACTGTCAGAAGACAGGAGACTGGGCTAGATGGGACCTTTGGTCTGACCCAGTATGGCTGTTCTTATGTATGTTCTTAGTGATTGGAAGCTCTGGGAAAAGGAGTTAGTTTCCCCAGAAGAGTTAGTCTTGCTGATCATTAATTGCATTAGATCGGTCAACTTCTTGCAATACACAGTTGTGATGTGGACATTAGGCCTTAGCTTCAGGACAGAGCTGTTCAGAGCAAAGGATTAATGCCCTGAAAACACAGGGAACAAACTCTTCCTCAGTTTCCTGCTCAGTCCTTCCCATCGCACCCTAAAGAGGATGAGTCCTGCCCTTCCCAGCTACTGCTCGCTTTCTCTTCACACAATGGACTCCCTCTGGCATAGCTGAGAGCTTGACAACACTACCTCACAGCTGATTCACATAGCCTACCCGGCACTGAGTCATCCGCCTGCTGGTTCTCAGCCTAAAGAACAGGTCAGGAACACAATGATCATGCGTAAATAATAGGCACCTAGATTTAATGCAGCCTTGATCCACGCAGCTGTTTCTATCTAAAGGTGCTCTTCTCTACCAAAAAGCTATGACTGGCCACCAGAGCCAGAGAATTATACAGAAATGCAATGGCTGCTCACATGTCTCCCATGAGGCGTGAATCTTCTGCTCGAACCAACATACTGCGGATAAGGTTGGAGTGGTCCGCCATGTCGGCAGTGAGTTTCTGATGGACTGTATGAAATTCATCCACCTATCAAGAGTAAAGACACCCAAATACTTTTTGAAGTCCATGCAAATCAGAGAGTTTAGCTTTGAAAGGTAGAGACTACACCAAGTTAATAGGGAACAGCTTCCTATCCCTCCGACTGGATCTCTGCCCGGGAAGAGGAAGGCTAGATGAGACTTTCAGGGCCTACTGACCTCCCTGATTCACACCATCAACTTAAATGGACTTTGAATTTCCTGGCCAGTTTACAGAAGGAGGGAATTGTCCTAATCATCAACAGCTAGGAGATGACCTGACCCTGTTTTGGATAACAAGAAATTTTGGAAAAGGGGGGCTGTTACCCTCTCTAATTCAGAGCACAGTAAGCCATGGTTGCAGGTTTAAATGGCAGAAAGCCACAGAAAGTTTTGACATAGAAAGAGAGAAAAAGTCATCAAATCCTGAAGCCACCATCCACCACCAAATCAACCACCATTTAGACATGCTTGGTGCCTACTCACCTTAACTAGCACTTTCCGCAGCTCCTCAAAGTACGCAGGGAAATCTGCTTCCACCTGCAAGTCTTCAATTGCCAAGAAGGAGGCCATTGACTGGATAATGTCACCGGCTAGATCTATATCATCTGTGCTGATAGAAATCTAACAGGTGTAAAAACAGTAAGTTTCAGATTTCTCCTCTTCAAAATTCTCCCTTCACAACCATTAAATAGGACCCCTTTTGTAGCATATTCAACCTAACGCTCAAAACAGTTAATACTGCAAGATTTCCATTGGAAGGCCTATTAATCTGATACTACATTTTGCTAGAATTAAGCACTGTGGACTAGATCTGAAGTATATGGGAATCTTTCCACTGACTTCAGGGGACTCTGGATTAGGACCTAAGGGAGAAATGCATCACTATGCAGAGGGCCAGCATAAGGATCATGCTCTAGTTACATCCCATCTAAGCCCTCAAAATAGGGCTTCAGTGGTGGAGAGGCTCTGTTCTGCCTCTCTGCACCAGAGTGAATTTCACCATATAAGAATACGTTGCTTCAAAAAATTGAAGGAGCACCATGCTGTACTGTTCATATCACTGGCTGAGCTTGGAATTTGACTCCCAGATAGGAAAGTGGGCACTACCATTGAGGACAAAATCCTGCTTAAAACACTAGCATTTCATCTGCCTGTGCAGTCATATAAAACCATGAGACACTTTGATGCTATGATAATCAGAGGATCAAAGAATCGTAGGACTGGAAGAGACTTCACGAGGTCATATAGTCCGGTCTCCTGCACTCCTGGACTAAATACAACAATTCTTAGCTGGACAGAAATAGCGTAAAGCTAGTGGAAATATTAATGGCTTGGTCCCTCCTCCGCTTTGTACCTTGGCTCCCTGTTCACTTTCCCATGTGGGCACTTCCTCCCAGTTCCACTGCTAATTAATAAGATTAGACCTAAATAGAGTACGATGAGAGTAAAAAATTACCTCCCCATTGGGTTTGATTTTTATGCACAGCTGTCCTGCATCACGCAGGGAAGTGAAACAGACTTGAAAAGGTGCGCTTTGGAGCTCTGCATCCTCTGGTAACAGAAAGCTCTGGTTCAACCACATGACAACCTAGAAAAATAAATTCGTAACATTACCCTTCCCATGGAGAAACTGTCTGGAATATATTTGCTCTAGTGGACATTATGGGATACACTAGATATACTGCAGAGCACCCAGTTCAGTGCATCTTGTGATTATTTGCAAAATCCTACTCTGGGTCGTGAAATAAAATGTCTCTGTTAGAAAACAGATCCCAAATGGGAGTTTACTAGGATCACAGCATCCCCACTGGACAGAACAGGATGACTCATAATTAATTTTGCTCTCTCCCACCTAGTGGAATGGGGACAATTTGCTGTGCTATACGTGGGCTGTTCAAAGCATGATTTTGTACAATATTATGAATAAGAGAATCAAGTAAGTAAGAAAGTCACATAAGCCCTTCGGGGCAGACACCATCTTTTTGTTCTGTGTCTATACAGCACCCAGCACATTGGGTCCATGACCAAGGTTCCTAGGCACTACACTAATACAAATAATACATAAGAAGAAACGGACAGAGGAAGGATTGTTCAGTGGTTAAGGCAGTAGCTAGGACTTGGAAGGCCAGGGTTCAAATCCCTGCTCTGTCACATACTTCCTGTGTGACCTTGGGCAAGCCACTTAGCCTCTCTGTGCCTCAGGTCCCCATCTGTAAAATGGGGATAAAAGCACTGCCCTACCTACCAGGGGTGATGTGAGAATATATTACACATTGTGAGACGCTCACATAACAGAAGCCGTAGACGTACCTAAGATAGACGGAGCTCAGAGGGGCAAGGCCAGAAAGTTTTCCTTAGAGAAGAGTGTTACATCTGATCAATCTACCATCAACCACCAAGTTAGAAGTATTTTTGTCCCAGGAATTTCTATGCAATGTAAGTTACATATGCACCAGACAGCCTCACTAAGCCACTCCCAAGAACTGGCCAATTTTCAGCCCAGGCTGTAGCGAGCTGCCATCCCATCATATTTCCAAGACACACTACAGAACATTTACTGATCCATTATGAATCTGAGCTGAATTAAACCCATGAAGTAAGTTGAATTATCTAGATACTTTATTGCACTTTTCCCATTTGCTAATTTACAAAATTCAGTCATTCACTCCGGGGCCCTTCCATTAGTGCAAGCTGGCCACGTTCTACTAGATAAAGTACAATGAAGGGACAAGTAACTACTAGAACTTTTGGTCTTAAGGAGCTATTTCCTGCAGATGCACAGAAACTCTGCGAATGTTTCTGCTATGCCAGCATTTCAAAAGAAGCATGAACTCAAGCTGTAAACTGTTAAACACAGACTCTTATTGATAGTAGTGGAGTAAATTACATTATTTCCCTTTGCTCTAGGGATTCCCAAGTTAATTACAAACTCTCCACAGCAACTGTGCTCAGAACCAGAAAATAAGATGCAGAGCATAAACTCACCCTTTGTACCCTCTCACTGATTGTAAAGTTAACAAAGCTTAGAGGTTCAGGGACCAAGTCGGGGCTGCTCAAAGCATACATTGAAAATCGGGGTAGCTGTCTTGTCAGTTCAAAGACATGGAACTGTGTGCTGGAAGGAATCCAAAGCAAAAGAGAGAGAAATTTACCACCAGACCAGTGATTTGTCTATTGCACCCTTCCACTAACAAATTCAGGATGATTCACTTTACAACACAGATTCTGTCATCACAATCCCTGCAACGAATATAACATTCATTAGGACTCTACACAGAAGATATAAAAGGGGAGACATTTTATTAACAAATACAATTAAGACTTATTAAAAGTAACACTAAAGATGATTGGAACCCATGAATTCAGTTCTCTGCATTGCGTCTGCAGTGGATTGATGGCCCCTGAAACAGTAAAGGAAGCTCTAGTCCAACCACACCTTACACTTTTGGTAGAGATACCACTAGATGGAGCAGGGGAAGTAGAACCTTGAATTCGGGTCTTGGCAGACAAATGCAAAGAGAAAATGATTCTCAAATGTTACTCCAGATGCATTTTATTTTTATAGTGATTTGTACAAATTCTGCCCTCAAACATGGATCCAGGCCTTGTGCGGAAGTCAAACGGAGCTGAGGACAGTCAGCATCTGACAGAGTACAGCCCATATGCAATCACAGAAATGTAGGGCAGGAAAGGACCTTGAGAGGTCAAGTCCAGCCCCCTCCACTGCAGCAGGACCAAGTAAACCTAGACCATCCCTGACAGGTGTTTGTCCAACCTGTTCTTGAAAACCTCCAATGACAAGGATTCCACAATGTCCCTTGGAAGCCTATCTCAGCAGAGTCAGATGGTTTTTCCTAATATCTAACCTTGATGCAAATTAAGCACATTGCTTCTTGTCCTAACATCAGTGGACATGGAGAACAATAAATCACCATCCTCTTTATAACAGCTATTACCATAAGTGAAGACTGTTATCAGATCCCCCTTTAGTCTTCTTTTCTCAGATCTAAACATGCCCTAGTTTTTTGGGGGGGTTGGTTTTTTTTGTTTTTTTTTTAACTTTTCCTCATAGGTCAGGTTCTCTAAACCTTTGATCATTTTCATTGCTCTCCTCTGGACTCTTGCCAATCTATTCACATCCTTCCTAAAATGTGGGCACCCAGAATTAAACACAGTATCCAGTGTCGAGTAGAGTGGGATAATTATATCCTGTGCCTTACATATGACACTCCTGTTAACACACCCCAAAATGATAGTAACGTTTTTCGCAACTGGATCACATTGACTTGTATTCATTTTATGATCCACTGCAGTCCCCAGATCCTTTCAGCAGTTCTACCACCCACCCAGCTACTCCTAATTTTGTAGATGTGCATTTGATTTTTCCTTCCTAAGTGAAGTAGTTTGCACTTGTCTTTATTATTGAATTTAATCTTGTTGATTTCAAAACAATTCTCCAATTTGTCAAGGTTGTTTTGAATTCTAATCCTGTCCTCCAAAAGTGCTTGCAACCCCTCCTAGCCTGGTGTCATCAGCAAATTTTATAAGCATACTCTATACTCCATTATCCAAGTCATTCACAAAAATACTGAATAGTATCAGAGCTAAGACTTATTCCTGCAGGACCCCACTAGATACGCCCTCCGAGTTTGACAGTGAGCCATTAATAATTACTCGAGAACAGTCTTTGAAACAGTTGTGCATTCACTTTATAATAATTTCATCTAGATCACATTTCCCATATTCCATTAGCACCCAAGTCTGGTCCCACAGCTGTCAATGGCAAACCTCCCGTTGACTATCAAGGGAACAAGATCAGGCCCTTAATGATTTAAGCATGTAGGGCCTCCATTTTCAAACGTGCTGAGCACTCACAGCTTCAGCTTAAGTCATTGGGAGCTGCAGGTGTTTAGCACCTCTGGAAATCAGGCATCTCATCTGTGTTTTTAAAGAAGCATTTCAGTTCTCTTTTAAATAGGAGTCAGGATGCACAGGAACTAGGTCTGAAGAAATTAATGACTGTACTCGTCACAGACCTTCTACAACGCAAGGGCACAGAAAGCTACTGAGGCTACATCACTGCTACGTTTCACACCAAACGCTGCTGACGTCAGAAACGGGGCTTGACCCTGTACTATTCTATAAACCTTACCTGCTTCTGTAACCCACAAAGGCTTTGATGTGTAAATCCACTGGGACATCTTTGGGAGGAGTAAGAGGAACCTGAATGCGACCCGAGAGGTTCTGGAGACTGGGATGAACCACATGGCTCTCACCTTCAAATATCCCTTCAGCAAAGATCAGCACAGCTCGGATAATTGTGTCTTAGGAAAGGGGAGAAAGTGACTTATTAATTAATAGTTTTCCACAAGCAAAAACTCTGCTTCACTTTCAAAATTAAGTAGGGGAGGGTGTTCTGTGAGAGTGGGAAAGAAGATATTGGATTACAGACATTTAGCCTTCATGCTGAGACCCAGATTCGGCAGCTGCATGCTCAGCCTCAGGCTGGCACACACTGAATTGTTCTCTAGCTACTCCTACAGGTGACATGAGGAAAGCGACAGGGAATTTACTTCACTTCATGTATCAATTGCATAGAAGAAGGAACAAGCAGTAAGGAGCTAACAAGACTTTCAGATACCATGGTGATGAGGGTCACAGAAGAAACTATTCAGATTGATGGAACATTGGTTGATTCAAAACTCTGTGAAAGGAAGGCATCCAGACAGAAGACATTGAGAATGACAGACCAGCTAGGGGACAGGCAAAACACTGGCTAAATGCACCAAAACATTTGCATGTAAGGTTATAAGAAACAGTCATCAGCTGCAAATTATTTCTCACCATTAGATGTGGAAATACACAACTCTACATGGGCAGCCTGACTGTCAGAGCCCAGATTCACTGACAGGGCTGTCTGCAGCTGGGTGTTAGCTGGAATCACTCCCCTCTGCCCATCAGCTTCGTTCACCTGCACGCTCAGTTCAGCCTGCTGCAAAACACACACTTCCAGCTCAGCATCACAAGAGCAAGGTTTTCATTAAAGCAGTTCTAAATGTACAACCAAGAGCCCTGCACCATGGGAAGCCTTCATACATTTTAAACATCCGTGAAGAATGTTTTGATTAGGCTTCTCCTCAAACTCTCTTGGCTGAATCTGACTTATACAATGCCTTGTTGCCAACTGTGATCTCTTTAGGAAAGCATGAGAGGGGTTGCTTGGGACAACCCTAAATTTTAAGCACATACTTAAGTGCCATGGGACATCAGCACATACTTCATCAACACATACTTAAGTGCATTGCTGAATCCAGGCCTTAACCATTACACCTACAGCATGGATCTACTCTTCCTTCTGCCTGTTGTTAAAGCTCAGCATAACTCTGTCCTTCGCTACGTATCCCTCATTTGTCAAGGTTGCCCTGATCCCCTGAACTCTGCCCATGTTCCCAACCACTGCCTCTTGTCAGATTGCCACCCAATCACCTCTGTGCTCTCTTTTTCTCACCCATGCATCACCAACAATAAAGATCCTGCAATCAGAACTTAAGTTAATTATTCAATTATATGAACCAGAAGAGAATCCAGCTCCCTCTCCATTAGCTCTGCAGAGCCAATGTATTCAGTAGACTAAAAAAGTAGGGACAACGTTAGGTATTAAAGTAAGAAGAGCTGGCGCTGAATACATGCAAGGAGCAGGCCTGTTGCATACGATGTCTCTATTTTACATTGTCACTGCACTCTAATTCTTCTAACAGCTTATGAGTCTGGGGGCGAGACCAGTGTCAGGCCCTACATCTTGTTTTGAGAAGTACCTTTGAGTTTTCCTCATAGTTTCGTAATTCCAGCAGCAGATTTTGTTTCTTTTGACTAAGCTCCCGAATCAGATCCTGTTCCACACTGGTATCCATCAAGTTTCCTTTCATCTCCTGGCTTCCTGGCAGGTAGCCACGTACTGCACAAAAACAAAGGACCGAGCATTTCAAGCATGTCTTTAGCAGCAATCTCCAGATTGCCACTTTTGCAGCATTAATCCCTACTAACAGATTCACTGTAGAAATAATATCAGGTCAGCCCCTCAGATGGCATAAATGGGCGTAGCTCCACTGAAGTAAATGGAGTTATGCTGATTTACACCACCTGAGGATATAGCCCACTATACTTACCATGACAACATGGCTGGACATTTAAAGGGACACTGATGACTTCTAGTGCATTTGGAGACTTCCATGAAAGTCTCTCCTGCCTCCTTAAAGCTGACTCTCAATGATCAGAATGAGTAATAGAACAATGTAGATCTCTCTTTCTGAATTCTTTTAGTTTATTTTATATTTAGTTTAGTTTAGGTGAGTCTTAAGTTACTTACAAGCAACTCTGAACATTACTCCATCCTGACCAAGCTTCTGTCTGGGAATTTTACAGGGGCCAAGTGTTCTTGTTATCATCTTGGTATGAATGCAACTCACTGCTTCCATCTATTCTAGCTAACCAACCCTCCTAACCTATCGCCTGTTTTTTGCTCAGGGAGACTTAGCTTCAGGGCTAAGATTTGTTTCATAATGGTCAGGATGAACAGAAGGTTGGGTCCAGCCAGATAGGATCCAGGGGGAGTCCTTGCACCCAAGAATCTGGGAGGGGATACTGAGGCAGGAGAATTCAAGTAGCAAGCTAGAAACCACAGAACTGCTTGCAAAAGCCTTTTGTTTTACAACAGGCCTGTTCCCTGTCATTTCTGTTAGTTCTGTTGTAAGAGAAGATGAAATGGAGAAAAACCAGCACTCCTGTTGAATGTTCTACCTGACTGCGCAGCGCCAAGAAAAAGGTATGAGGAAACTGAAAATCTCTACACGATTCTGAGTTTAAAGGCACACCACCCCAATGGAGAGAGAGAGAAACACACACACACCCCATTATTTCCTTTGTGGTCAACAACTCAGTTCGGATGAAGGAGGGAGGGAGAGAGGGAACACTGAAAGACAGAACAATGGCCAGGATCTTGCAACTGGCTCAGCATGGCTAGATCTTGTGCCCATGCAGAGCCCCAATGACTTGCATGAAGCCCTGTGAGGCTGTAAGGTTCTGCACACATGCACCTGATTGCAGGATTATCATCGTTTAGTATCTGTAATACAGGAGTGCCAAGAGGCTCCAATGAAAATAAAGGATCCCACGTTGCCATGTATTGTGTATATATGAATACATGCAGCAAGACAGCAGCCCATGCCTCAGAGCAGGATCAAGGCCTATGATGTTAACCTATAGGGCTTATTTAAGATGAGTTGCCTTATTAATATGGCCCTATTTATTGGTTCTTTACTCCCCAGCAAAAAAGGCTTACATGCCCAAAGATAAGCAGGGGGTTCTCCTGATGATGTATGGTAAAAGCACTCAGGAGTACGCATAAAGAGTGGTATGCTGTGCTACTTTCTTTAATATGTTTAGACTTGTGTTCCAAATAGGTTGTGCCAGGCTCATGTGTAACTGCTGAGCGCGTTTCAGATGGTTAAGACAGTCACCTGTGAGGCTTTCCTTTGACCCCCATGCTTATCTGTATATTCAGTTTGAGAAAATTTATTTAAGTAGTTTGAATAAAATATACCTCCCATCTCAACTAAGTTTCACTTCCTTAGAATCTGACGATATAAGTTTACAAGATCTCCAGTCAACCACAGTATCTTTCATAAAACACAAGGTTGTTATTTCCTAAATTACTAAATAAAAAAACAAGCAAGAACATACATATTTAAAAAAAAATAAACCTCTTTCAGATCTTCTTTATCTATCCTGAAAAAGCTGAAAAGATTCCACACATTTATTTTTTCTCTTGCCATTCAATTTTAGCAGCATGGCTTGAAGTATCTCTGCATATATGGAGTACAATTCTGCTTCACTCTTAGTGGAATATCACTTCTGCTAAGCAACTGAACTTTGCAGGCCCACAGGTCATCATACAGAAAACAGGTTTGATTGTTTATCGTCCAGGAGGCAGTAATCAAAATCTTGTTTGTGGAAAGCTTGACCCTTCTATTCCCTGGATTTTGCAAAGGACAATGACAGATTTGGCAGGCAAAAATACATGCAAACACAAAAGACATTTAGCAGGTATTGTAACAATAGAATGTATTAGTATTAATGCTTTGTGGGTAATGCTCTTGGCATTTCTGCTTAGCTTAAACTAATACAATGATGCTGCAAAGGATTTTTCATGCTCTTACCTTCACCATCAACAGAACAGCAGATTAACTGGGTGTTACCATCCATTCTATAATCCCCCTCTACCACTCCTGCAATTGAGGAAGCAAAGTTGTCCTTAAAGATGACCTCCCCAGTTCGGTCACTGCGTGCATCAACCTGAAATACAGAACATTTCCAAGAGACAAGATGAAAATGAAAGCTAACCTCACTGGATAAATTATGCTGCAGTCTGGGACATTAACTGAGGAATCCTGCGGCATTTATGGAACTGCACGTGAACTTGTGGCTCCGTTGATCAGATAAAGAAAATACCCCCAAAAATTAACTAGCAATGAAATGACAGCTCCAGACACACACGTAAAAGTGAGCCGCTCCTCAGAGAGGCTTTCCCCTGAGCTAAGTAAAACGAGAAAGAAAGAGGGGAGCTGCAAGCCTGTGCTGTCAAGGTGATACAACCTATTGAAGCAGCAATGACAGGACCAAACTATACGTAACCTTAAGGCAGCATTTACAGTCTCCAGCCTTATTCATAGTCTTTGTCTGATGAAATGTGTTACTTTTATGCACAAATATCATGACCTTTAATGATCATTCCATGGGGGGATTTTTCAGTTCTGCATAGCTTTACTCTTCCAAGGCACAGGACACAGCAATGTTTTACTAGGAGCTGGAGACTTTCAAATTAATGACCAGGGAGGATACGGTATATGAAAGACTAGACAAAGGAGGAATAAGTGTGTTGAAGTTTCCTACACAACAATGTTGTATCAAGTCTAGCAGCTCCACACCAGAGGTTCCACTGAATCCTGGGGCTCTAGGTTGCTAACCTGAGGCGAACAAAATCAAATTCCCCTGAGATAATGAAATAAGACATTGTGAAAGGAGTGCAGTTTTACAAGAAAACACTAGCAAATGGTGTCCATGGGAGACCTGGCAGCTAAATCAACCATTTTTAGCAAACAACAATGCTAAGCAACTGTGTTAAAAGGGAACGGAATTGAGTTTTATACAACAAGTTTACATATTAATTACATTATCCAATGTATGATGGATTTATTATGGAGCGGTAATAACCCCTCCACAGTTAAGAATGATGCTACCTTCTCTATTATCTAATACGTTTCCTTCATTTGTCATTTAAGAACATCCAGGAAACACAGGAGAAGGATACTAGGGTGTTCTCGATATACAGAGCTGGAAGTGGAAGGAGCACCTCAGAAGAACTACGCAATCTCCACTACCACAGAAACAACCTACTACACCGTACTGATTGATTTTGAACATATCCAGGCGACTGTTCTTCCTGTAGATGATGGAGTATTTGACAGGGTATTCATAAGCTGAGCTAGGCTCATTGTAATATTTCTTCAGAGCTCAGTCTAGTCTTTTGAATAGTTTCTCTGTTCAGCCTTATACAACTAAAGAGTTTTGTCCAAATGCAATCTCTCGATTCACAGATACTTTCTCTCCATTTGAACTCACCTTCCCATTGGACCATCCAGTGATCAATTCACATACTCCATCAGAGTTAAGGTCAAATGCATGTATGCTCATTGCATGATTTTTAGACTGGGGAAAAAACAAAGAACAACTGCATGAAGCTATTGCTATTGGTACTGGAGTACGTATCTATATAGATTACATACAGGAGTAACAAGATGTCTCCTAACAGAGTGTCAGCGCATCCATACCTATAAATCATGTACCTCTGAAATCTGAGCACCTGCATTATAGATACAGTGTAGTGCTCTCCAAGGACGTAATCTTTCCCTCCAATATGTTTCCATCCAAGATGATGATCAAAGCCCACCTCCTCCCACAAAAACAGTGGACAGTACAAGAGCCTGACTCTCCGAGACAAGAGTTACAGTCCCAGAGTTCTTATAAATCTCGTTTGCAATTGGGAAATGCCCTTAGCACAAAGGAAATCATTTTCACATGATTTTTTAATATCACAACTGCTCCAGTCAGTGGCAATAAGAAAATGTAAACTGAGTATCCGGAAAGGATCTTCCTAGCAGCAAGATCTATTAGGCTGCGGAACAGTCCCTGAACGAAACTTGGGGAAGCCCCACTACTTCAGAATTTAAAACTACACTGGCTAGAGCACTTGGAAACAATCTTGTGCAGGGAACAATCCTGTGCTGATCTCTGGGAAATGGACTAGATGAGCTAGTAGGTATTTCCATCTGTCCATTATCATTTTGTTTGCTGTATTCTTGCTAAAACACATTTCATTTGGTCAAATCAACAGCAGTTCAAACAGAAACACATCTGTATTGAAACAATCACATGTCAAGTTGTGCAAGGTGAGTGAAGTCCTAAGATAGGAGACTAACCTGTGTTCAGAGAAGTCTTGGGAACAGCAGCATTCTGTTATTTGCCTTTCCCAAAGCCTTATCTTTGGGCATTGTAACCAATATACAAATCATACTTCTCACCTCCTTTGTGGGCAGAATAGGAATACAAACATGCTTACTTCCTGATCACCAGCACACCTGCCAGCAGCACTGATGTAGTTACAGAAAAGGCTGCCAGTCCCTCACAAATGCCATGTAAAATGACTGTACCTCCAAAATATTTGTCAACAGTATCTCCACTGAATGAATCCAGTATGAACAAGGAACTCAAAATCCCCCATATGATTGCAGTCCTAATTGGCCCAGCAGGGCAGATGTTAATTGATGTGCCATTAATTTTGTATAGTGACATTTTATGCATATAAAATAAATCAGTTCCAAAGTACACGTAGGCTGAGATTTCCAAAACCAAGAGATTTGGACACCCAATTCCCATTAAAATTAACAGGAACCGGGCCCCCAAATCTGCAAATTGGCTTTGAAAATCTCAGCCATAACGTTCCAATTTCTTTCTTTAGAACGTATTTGATTGTACTAACTTTAATCCTCCAGTAGCGGGCTGTCTTGTCGTAAACTCCTACTGTACCATTAGATAGGGCATAGCCAAATCGACTGCCATACATGGGGCTAAGTGCAGTGATAGTCTGAAAAAAGAATATGTAAGAGTTAGAATGCATCTCTACTTCTAGAATTTAAAGTAAATGACAATAGAATGCATGCAATTTCTGTACCAAATTAGTTGTTTTACACATTAATTAATTGGGGATAACTTTCCTCCATAAAGAACATTACTACACTAGATATATCAAAGATTAGTTTAAAATTACTATGGGCTCATCCTTCTTACTAAGATTCTTTGGCAAAAGTTTTGTGACAGTGAGAAAACACCTGTGGTCACTGGTGTTTATAACATGGTGTCATTTAGACCAGCTGTGGTTAGACAAAACTCTCTTTGAAACACAAATGGCTGTGGGTGCCTAGTGGCCCAATGTTACTAACATTGATGGAGCTGTCCGGGTGCTAACAACAGTGGGACATGTTTGCTACAGATCTTCAGGCCTAAATCAATGAGATAAAACAAAGGTCTGTTTCCAAGATCAAGCTCTGGTAGGGGAAAGAACACTGGTGAACATCTGTGGCATTACAGAAATAATAAAACACTAATAAACATAAATGGCAGAACCAGGGAAGTGACTACAAGACCATAACTCTCCCGTAACTCAACTTTTTTTTCCTTCCTAGGTGCACCACACAAGTTAGCTATTAGAGTAGCCCCTTAACATGAATATAAAAAGTGTTCTGATGCCAAATCAGAGTTTCAGACGCATCAGTTCCAAGACCACAAGGGACTACTGTGATCATCTAGTCTGACCTCTTGCATAACACCAGCCACAGGACTCCTCTGAATTAATTCTTGTTTGAACTACAGTGGGTCTTTTAGAAAGACATCCAGTCTTGATTTAAAAATTGCCAGTGATGGAGAATCCATCACAGTCCTTGTAAGTTGTTCCAACGGTTAATTACCCTCACTGTTAAATATTTGCACCTTTATATTCAAGTCTGAATTTGTCTAGCTTCATCTTCCAGCCATTTCGTCTTCTATAAGTTTATCTGCTAGATTGAAGAACCTTCTATTCACTGGTGTAGCCACGTTTTCAATGTAGGGGGAGCAAAAAACATAAAAAAGGTCCTCCCCCTGGATCCACCTCTGGCCATGCCCCCTTGGCTCCCCCTCTGGCCACCCCCCTAGACCGGACCTCTCCCCTCCGCTCACCTTCCTTCCTGCACTGCCGCCTGTGCCCGGCTCCTGTCCCAGTGCTTGGCTGTGCCTGCACCTGCAGGCAGGCGCCACTTCCACGCCGGCCTGCCGCCCCATGGCTCCTCTGGCTGTGTGGTGGGCAGTGCTGGCCGGCAGGAGCCGCTTCCGCGCCTGCCAGCCTGAGGGGAAGCAGCTGCTTCCGCTGAATCCCGCCAGCTACACTACTGCTTCTATTATCAAATTTCTGTTCTCGGTGTAGGTACCTGTATGCTAATTAAGTCACCTCTTAACCTTCTCTTTGATAAGCTTAATAGATCAAGCTCTTTGAGTCTATCACTATAAGGCGTGGTTTCCAATCCTTTAGTCATTCATGTGGATCCTCTTTGAACCTTTTCCAAGTTACCAACATCCCTCTTAAATTGTGGACACTGGAACTGGACACACTATTATAGTACTGGTCATACCAGTGCAAAAACAACAGTAATATAACCCGTCTACTCCTATACTCATTTACACATCCAAGGATCATATTAGCCCTTTTGGTACAGCATCACCAAAAGGTTACGTATTGGTTTGTTATGGACCACAAAAAATATTTAAAAAACAGAGCACTGCAGTCTTTTAAAATGAGTACACTATATAAAAGCCATCATCCAAACATGTTGCATGGAATTTACCTTCCTCCAAGGAATAGTTTGTGGAATGTTGAGTGTCCCTTTAATTTAGAACTATAAGGTAAGAACAAGCTTCTTAAGGAATCTGGAAGCATGGCTTTAAAACTTGTAAATTAAGAAATAAATCATGTATGAGCTTGATCTACTCTTAACTCTGTACATCTTCTCCTTTAACTATAAATCACGATATTCCTCCGGAACGTAATTTTGCAGTAAGCACCTAATGCAGGCTCCAGGTATTGACCAGCTTTAGGCATTTTAACAGATATTCTCTGCTGAATGCTACACAGCTTTGCTAGCTAAATCACGGTCTTGCTGCACTAGGAAGTGCTGAAAACAGCTAACCTAGCAGCCATACCTAACTGTTTCAAAAGTACAAATGGCATAAAATATTCCAGGCCAGGGTATCCTGTTACATTCTAATTCTAGCCACCTTCATCTAACAAAACTGTTCTTCTTTAGCTTTAATAGCTCTTTCACAAGTGGTTTAGTAGATAAGCCTTTTATCCCTAACTCCAGCAGTGAGTTTCCTCACACAATACAGTTCTCCTCTGATTTCTGAGGAGGGACGTCTCTAGGGCGCCCTTCCCACTCCACTGCAAGCCTAGAAGTGGCAGAATTAAGAATATTCCTAAATTCAACCACAAGGCACTTTCCCCCCATAAAAGCAACTAATCCCTAATAGTGGGGATCCTCTCTCTGCCACTAAACTGAAGAGTGACAACCCCACACCCTTCCCTCCCTAAAAGCCTTCCTGTCCCACAACTGTAATTTAGGCCCTGTCTATGCTACAGGTGCAGCCATGTTTTTTAACTGGTGCATGTCACTCTTATCTGACCTGGTTACAACGAACAACCTTTAGTTATGTCCATATAGCATGATTTTTTTTTAAATGTAACCTTGTTTAATCTGTATTTGTGCATCCACAAGCAGCTTATTCATGTTTCTGCCAATACATTCTAGAAAAATCTTGTGCCACTAATCTGAGACAATACCAACATAAAATACTGAGGTTGTCTTATTAACTACTGAACTTCTTGTCTAAGAGATACAGGCACTGACTTCTTAGCCATGATCTGACCCTATCTATCCTACGATTTTTGGGGAAAATACTGTAACTGAACGAGCTCTCTCGTTTACAGCTTCTGACTGAGGGCCTGATCCACAGCCAATTGACGTCAATGGGATCATTCCAGTTACTTCAGTGTGGTTGGATGGAGCCCTAATTTTCTGACAAACAGTATTTTCTTTTTAAAACCTGGCAAATGATCTGTAAAACAGCACAGCAAAAATCACAATCCAGATGGCTTAAATCCAGTATTAAATTGTAACTTTTAAAATGCTAATAAAATAGGTAATATTAAATAATTAACTCAACTGGTCATCATGGTAAATATAAGCTACTGTAGATTTATGGTGGGCAATATTTTGTACTCCATCTGAGCATATAATAAACACTTCTTAAAAATAATTTACCTCTGTTTCTGACATTTCTGCCACAATCTCATCTTCTTTAAAAACCCTGATGTCAAAATCCTCAGACCCAACAAGAAGCTAAAAAGAAAGAAATAATCTTAAATACTTTATTTAACTACAGTAACAAAAAACAAAGACACACAAGATTTCAGAGGCAAGCAGAAAGTTCTTACTGAGTAAACAAATACGCTAGGCCCAGGCTTCAAGAGTTTTTCGTTGTGATATGAAAAGTCTGTAAAGTGCTTTGGAACCAAAAGGTGCCACAGACTCTCTTTTTGTTCAAGTATTATTTACATCTGTTTTGGCAGTGTAGACTCTAAGAACACATACTAAAATACCTAAGGCAAGGACGAGGGAAAGCACTCTAGTACTGCCAGGGTATATTCTGGTCTCACTGTCCACAACTCAGTATTAGCATTCATAACTGTAGTTACATACATAAGAGAATTTATATCCTCTGTATTGGGGTAGGGAATCTGCAGCTCAGTTGCAACTCTCTGAGAGCCACGTGGATTCAAATAGATCATGACCTGCAATGCCAAGTGTTAACTATACTCATATGAGCAGATAGCTGAATGCCATTTTATTTTATAGCACTGGGCATACCAAATTCAAAGGCCGCTTGTTCTATGCTGACCCAAAATCAGCTAATTCGAGAGTCCAGTTGATTGTCGCACTGCACCTCAGTGCTTTAAACCAGTGTAATAGTGGGTGCAAAATGCTACTGTTCCGATTTAGTGAAAATGACTGCATGAGGTGCAGGACAATGTTGACTTGGGCCCTGGTTCTTACTGCTCATGCACTCAGTTTTCTCAGTTCCTTTCCTGCACCCTACTTGTTGGAACAGGGAGTGTTAAAGAAGGCAATGTGGAAAACCATTTTACAAATATGGGCAAATGTCATCACCTCCCAGTTATAGAAACTGAGGACTAGAGAAGTTGAGTGATTTGTCCAAGGTCACACAGTGAATCAGTGGCAGAGCCAAGAATACAATTCAGTTCTAACCCCCTCTCTGGTGCCCTTCTCCACTGGACTTTGCTAGCCTAGAATCATCTCCAGCATTGCTCAGTACATGGCTTTACTTGTCCTTCAGCCCACTCCGTTCCCGCAAATAAGGTGGAGGAAGAGAGGTGAGACTGTGACACCAATCCTGCAAATAGATTACTTCAGTGAGACCCCTATAGGTGAATGGTCTGTAATATTTGTAAGACTGTGTCATGAGTAAGCAGAAGAAACTTGGATTACATCTGTAGTATGCATATGTCAATGGTACAAGTCCTTAGCCAACTAAAAATGAGGTTTTCCCAGGTAATAAGGAGGAAAGAGGAAGTGATCATTATAAAATGTGAAGATCAATAAGAGACAAACACCATTTTTTAGGAACTAGAAGTTTGCACATTGATGGAATAGCCTATGCACACACTGTAAATTGCACCACCTGGACATAACAGTTTTCCTTACCCTTGCCTTACACTGTCTCAACAGCAAGAGGCTTGTTAAAATTATTTTCAGTCTGACACCAATGCAGTGGGTAACAGTTAATCACTGTACCATTATTGAAAAAATGCCCTGTGATTGGATTGGAGAATGGCTACATCAAAAACAAGTCCAACCATAAATGAGATTATTTGTAATACACTTTTACAATTGTCCACTATAATGAATATCATGGTTTCTAACTAATGGTTTCTTTGCCATTTAAAGTATACCTAAATACATCAGTCATTAGGAGGCCCAGCAATCTGTCTGCTTTATGTATTTTTTACATATATTTAACTGGATTTCAGAGAAAATACACACTGTAAACTGCAAAGAACTGCTTCAGAATTATGATTAGTGATCAACACATCCAAAGCAAGGCTCCAAATCCTGCAAAGACTTATGTTCACACTTAACTTACCCACTATGACAAGTTGCACTGAAATCACAGTGAAGTTTAATACATGCATAAGTGTTTGCAGGATCAGGGCCTAAGAAAGAACTATAGCTCCAAGCAGAGTTAAATCTAACCAGCAACATAAGGGAGTCAAATATGATAATTCAGTTATTTTCCTTCAACATAAATTCACTGCAGGACAATACTACAGTTGAATTCACAGAAGAACCATCCACAAACAAACAAACCTCTTTTTTCCCATCACCATCGAAATCACACAATGCTAATGAACGAACATTGTCCCCAGTAACCTAAAATTAAAAGAAAGGAGTCATCAATACTTACACAAGTTTAGCCTATGACAACTACTTTTATGTTCTGAGTTGCCAAGAGAACAAAGACTATTACAACATAGTTGGTTCAGGCTCAGATTGTTGTATTTACTGAATAAATTACAAATACACATTTATCATGGATCTTAAATTAAGAAAGATTTCTGAGCTATTCAAAAATCAAATTAATATTGATTTTATTAAACATAATTTTGATCTATCAAAAATACTCTTGTAGCAGCATCAAAAGGACTGTGTGCATCTTTACCGTCCAAAAAAGATCATTTCCTTCATGATCAAAGCCCTGCAGAGCACAGTTTCCACCAATAATAGCAAGAGGAGATGAAATATCTCCTAGCATTCCAAGCACTATTGCATTAGCTCCATCTGTAACCTGCAGAGAAACATTAAAGGAATATAGAAACATAGCAAAGATTCAGATATACATATGCATACTGTACATGCAAAGAGAAAGCATCCAGCATTACATCAACTTAATATTGTATGTATTAACTCAGAAGTTATTCATCAGTTACTATCAAGTACTGGTAGCCTAAAAGGTTGAAGCAATAACCAGAAACTAAACAAAATAGAGATAACCAACTGCAAACTTCAAACATAAACAGCAGAATCTATGCTGTATTTAATTGTACACGATGAAGGCTGTATGTACGTCACATCTACGGCTTCATGATAAAAATGCAAATTTAAGGGTTTTTCATAATGTTTAACACTCTTTATAACCTACTGAGCATGTACTCCATGTACACTTACGAAATTGGCTCTGGGCTTGGCAACACTCGAAACTTCAAAGCGCTGCGCCGGGAGCACTGCCGTGGGAGCGCTTTGAAGTGTGAGTGTGGTCACAGCGCCTGCGCTGGGAGAAAGCTCTCCCAGTGCTGCACATACTCCACCTCCTCATAGGGATTAGCTTGCAGCGCTGGGAGCGCTCCCAGCGCTGCGGCACTGTTTACACTGGCACTTTACAGCTCTGTAACTTGCTGTGCTCAGGGGGGTGTTTTTTTCACAACCCTGCATGACAAAGTTGCAGCGCTGTAAAGCACCAGTGTAGCCAAGGCCTCTGTTTACATCCACTGCCGTGGAGTAAGAGAAAGTAACCTGAACTGTTACATTTTTAGTATCTCTTGTTTTATCACATCCAAAACAGTGTTACCTATAAAGTGCTTAGCAAAGATATGCTCACTGCCCCAAATAATTTATAATCTGAAGTCCCAATCTGATAATGAGATCTGTGCACGTGTTCCCCCAGGCACATGCAAAGGCCTGAAGACTTGAATAGGACTTGCGCACGGGCAAACCCTTTCACTCCTAGCATCTCACTGGAGGACGGAGGCCATAGGAGGCCCTGACCCTGTAATCAAATCTCCCTGGGTTGACCCCTGTGGCCATATAGATTCAGGGACAGGATTGGGGCCTAACGGTAAGACAAGACAAGTGAGAGTAACGAACAATGGAGAGAGGTTACAATACTAAGGTCGGTCAACCCAGTTACTCACAGTTGGCTAGGATGAAGGTTACAATAAGGTCAGTCTGCAATTACTCAAACCGGTTGTTAACCCTGTATGTACAAACTCCTTTCCCCACCCGCACACCGTTAGTCTTTTTTTTAATCTATAATTTTTACTATCCTGTTCCTATTTTAAAAAGAAAGAAAGAAAACGGTGAAGTATTTAATGAACTAGTTTTAGATATTTAACTGAAAAATAAAGAATAGTTTGCCCAGAATAATTTAATGTTTTAAAATTTTCCTACAAAATCTGTGAGTCAATGACAAACCCACGGCTTTCCCAAGATACTGTTCCAAGCAGACTTAGTTCGGATATCAGATTGGAATATATAATTCTTACTCTAATGATTTTATTTCAGCTCTGAATATTTTCAAAGGCTTTTAAATTTTGACTTGCAACCATTATAGCATATTATAAAAAAAACTCACTCACTCAAGCTCAGACAATGTGTTACATTAGCATTATACTGTCCTCTTAAAAATACAATACTGATTTTCAAAACATGCAAGTCCTCTGCCCAGAAAGTCCTGAATTTAATTATATCACTGATGTGCAAAAAGCAAAGCATGGCAATTGAATAAATTAACTTAGAATTTATGACTCCTAAACTGGTTTATAGGAAAGAAAGACATGAAGACTAAGAGTTAAATGAACTTGCCTCTCTGTAAAACAAATCCGAGTTGTTGTACACATCGTATGCCAACAAGTTAGTCTGTGTTCCAATTAGAAGACAATCATAGCCAAGCTGGGGATTCAGCACTCCGGCTGTTAGGCAGCTGACCCCTTGGTTAATGTTGAGAAGAGAAATATCTGAATCCTGGCTGCTTTGCATTGTACGATTTGCAGTTACATGCTGGCCACGGGCATGAGGATTATGAATAAAAACCTGTACAAACAAAATGCACATTACAAAGATTGTTTGAAATCCTGCTAGCCACCACGTATGTTCAGAAGCAGTAAAATTACAGTCCTCATATTCAGGCAAGGGTTCTGGAGTCTAACAAAGAGACAAGGACATGTTAAGGTTTTGTTTTGTTTTGTTTGTTTTTATTGTTGCTGCTTCTTACAGCCCCTTTTAGGTACCTTCTACACTACAAAACCAGCAATTTCCAAAATTTGTTACAAGCACACTTGTGCCAGCTTTGCAGAGGTGTAATGTTGTTAAAATCATTTTGAAAATTGAGACTGACTAGTATTAAGATCATTGTATGCAGTGTAGTTGTAGCCATGTTGGTCCCAGGATATTAGAGAGATAAGGCAGGGGAGGTAGTATCTTTTACTGGACCAATTTATACTGGTGAAAGAGACAGGCTTTTGAGCCACACAGTGCTCTTCTTCACATCTGAAGAGTTCTGTGTGGCTAAAAACCTGTTTCACCCACCTTGTCTCTCTAGTATTTAGAATGATTATTTTTAAAATATTAAGAAAGTTATGCCCCATCTCTCCTGGTAATGGTATTAGCAAAACCAGGGCTATTGTAGTAATTTATGTGCTATATGCAAGTAGCACAATATCACATGAAGTTGGAAAATCATTAGCCTCCTTTTTCTGTACTTATCTTCTTTAGGGCTAAATGCTTTAATAGTATAATAAATCCAAACCTAATTAACACAAATACCCAGAAGCAGTGTTTACCCCCAACGTTTCTTGTGTTAAAATCCAAATGAAGTTTTACGCCACAATCCTGCAATTGAATGCATACAGCCAAAGCACTGTGTCTGTGTCGAGACCCACTGTAATCCAGGGCCCTCTGCATGTGCAAAAGGGTTCACTCAAGCAGATCTGATTCAGGCCCTGGAACCTTGGTTTGCAAATGGAACTGATGGATTTAAAAGCAGAACTAGGAAGACAAAGGTATTATACTCCTACTCACACATTAGAATGCATCTGCTAAGTTTTTTAATAATAAAATACCCATCAATCCCCATCCCCTTCAAAAGGGAAAGGAAAAAAGGCCATCACTCTGTTTGTATGTTATATTCCTTTCTCCTACCCTTTTTCTAAATAGACCTTTGTCTATTTAGATTGCAAGGTCTTTGGGAAAGGGACCATCTACTATTTTATGTCTGTACAGTGCCTAGTATAATGAGTCCCTGTTCTTGATTGGACCCTAGTCACTCCCGTAATGCAAATAAATAATAATACTAATAGAAAGCCTGGGAACTAAAGGGCTGAACTGTGTGCAAATTGCAGCAGCCTAAGAGCAACACTTCATGCTTTTGTAGGTTTGTATTTCAACCTATGTTTTATTCTAACATAAATTTCCTTTGTTGGGTTTTTAACTGTTGTAGAGCTTGCACATAATAAGGTTTTCCAGTGTTGCAAAGTAGTCATCTGAGGATTTACAACAAACAGGCATTTCCTCTAACACTGCAGCATCTCCAGGGTTAAGTCAGTGAGGATGCTAATATTCATTACAGTAACTGAGAATAGTATAACAAAACACCTAACTTGAAAAATACAGTTGCCCACTTACCAATAGAAAATTAGAAACTTTCTTTGACGAGTGGGGTGAGGACTTGTCATTCATTTTTGCAGAATTTTACCTTTCGTTTTAAAAAATTAAGTCTCTAGTGTTGTCTTTCTATGTTTGCAGACAGTTTAGTGCCTCTGAGACTGCTCATGGCTTTCCCCCAGCAGCAGCACAATGAAATTAACAAGACTCTAGTCCTTTGGAGGGCCCTTAAGAATCCTGGGACATCAGTGACAATTTCATTCTGCAGCTGCTATTTCAAAAAAGCCAGGAGCACTAACTGACACAGACACTGGAGGAAGTTACAGAAAATCAGGACTCAAAAATCTTTATATAAGCAACTGAAAGTAGGTCTGCTTTTAGCCAAACCAGAACTGAAAAAAAAACTTCACTGATTTAAATGTACATATTTTATAACTTGTTAAAATACAAAAAATGAAACATCAGAAGCAATCAAAATACTGAATTATTATGGGGTAAACAAACAAGTTAAAATGTGAGAAAACAGTCCCATGAGCCTTCCAGAATCTAAAGTCTAATCTAACAACATACATTAGCGCAAATCTGTACTATATCACTAAGATGCCAAAGGAACTAAAGTGACCTAGGTACATTGATTTAACTGTTTTATGGCCGGATCCTGCTATGTGCTAAACATATTCCACTTGGTGCTCAGCACTCTCAGTTCAGGCAATGGGAGCTGCAGATATTAAGCACATTGCAGAATCATGCTCTTGGGGGAGGGGGTCAACGCTAGCCTTTATACGCACAACTGAACTTCCTCACTGCTGCAGCTCCACTGGAGGCAGCAATGGCTGGGAGAGCTAATGCAGACCAATCACTGTTGTTTTAACCAGTGTTTCATCTAATGCAGCAGACAATACAATGGTTAAACACCAGCAGAATGCAACAGTGGGAAATTTTAGATCAATAATTCTAGTGTAGACAAGGCTACTGTAGGGCTGCAGTGTTATTGCCAAGATACAAAAGCCAAATATATTAATGGTAAATAGGAGCTTCTGGCTATCAGCCTGTATAATACTGCACAGGCTGCTAGAAAAGAGGTGGTTTTGAGCATATTTACTTATATTATGCTTTCACATTTCCATCTTCTAAGAATGAGTCAATTTTCAGCAACCAGGAGGTACAATAAAATCAACCACAGCAAATAGCAAATCTTTCCAGGCCCAATCCTGCTCCTACTGAAGTTAATGCCAAAATTCTCATTGGCTTCACCGATTGCAGGATCAGCTCCCTGGTCCCCAAGTGACATCCTTTAAAGCAGTGGTTCTTAACCTGGGGTACGAGATGTCCTTTCTGGGGTTGTGAGACATGCCAGATTTTTTTAGAAGGCAAATCATCAAAAATACAAATTAAGCACAGGTACATAACTACAACTACTTTGTTTAATCAAACCTATATATTTATTAACATTATACATTTTTAACGATTACTGTAATATACAAACAAAAATATATCTAGGCTTATGGGGTGTGAGAACATATTTTTTAAGTTTAAGGGGTGCAAGAACATATTTTGATTTTGATAAGGGGTGCAAGAACATATTTTGAGAACATATTTTGATAAGGGGTGCAGGTTGCAGTAAAGGTTAAGAACCACTGCTTTAAAGTGATGAGAAGAGGAAAGAGGTGTGTGTTTGTGTATGTCATGTACTTTTGCTGAGCTGGCTTATGAGACTCATCCACAAGCAGCACTGCTTTGCAATACAAGCAGTATGAAAGCAACATCTCATCCTTCTTTCTGTAAAAGGCAAGCCAAAACCACTAGGGACAATATCAGGGAGACGAATAGGGAGGCTTGTAAGATTCATGTGCATGAAAAATAAGGCTTTTAGCTGACACTAAAACCCTGGCAGACATGAGCTAAAAATCATTTTCAGATTAGGCGTTTTCATTTATTCTTGTAGGCGCATTGTTCAGTTTGGGTTTTTCTCCCCTGGAAGTTACTGTATATGACAAGCAATGAAGAGTCATTTCACAGCGAAGGGTTGCGAGGGAAGGTGACATCATATTTGTGCCTGTTGCCATTGGCATGGAAAGAAATGGGTTTGTGTTTGTTGCTCTGACCAACACAAGCTTTGCAAGGTTTACTGCGGGTATGAATTAATGGTCTGATTTTCACCAGTCATGAACACCCACAGATCCCACTGAAGTCAACCGATGCCAGAGGAGCAGGGAGACTCTGTGCCTAAGGGGTGTGGTCCCTGTGCCTAGGGGTGCCTCAGCGAGGCAATGTTCCCATGGCAGGGACTGGGGATGCCGAAGTGGGTGGGTGGGGATCCCCGTGTCTATGGGTGTCTCCATGGTGAGGAATGCCCATAGCAGGGATTAGGGGGAGTCTCTGTGGGGCAGGTGTTCCCATGTCTACGGGTGCTTCCATAAGGGCTCCCTGTGGTGGGGAGCAGGGGGGAGTCTCAGGAGGACCCTGGGTCTATGGATGTCTCTGGCAGGGATTGGGGGCAGTATCCATAGGGTAGGGTGCCCGTGTCTATGGCTGTCTCCATGGATGGGTCCCTCTTTCTAGGGGTTTCTCCATGGAAGGGACTCGGGGATGTCTCAGGAGGTGGTGCCTCTGTGTCTGTCTCCATGGAGGTCCACATGGCAGAGAGTGGGGGCAGTCTCAATGAGGTTCCCATATCCATGATGGGGAGTTCCTGTGCCAGAGCTTGGGAGAGTCTCAAGGGAGTCCTCGTGGCAGCAAGCGGTGGCAGCCTCGAGGGGGTTCCCATATGCAGGAAGTGGGGCTGTCTCCCTGGGGGTTCGTGTGTGCAGGGACTGGGGGCAGTCTCAGGGGGTCCCTGTGGCAGGTAGTGGGGGCAGTCTCGGTGGGTTCCAGTGTGCAGGGCTGTCGCCCTGGGGGTCCCCATGGGGGGAAGCAGGACCAGTCTCGGGGGGGGTGTCCCCATGACAGGAAACGGCAGCAGTCCCAGGGGTGGTTCGGGGGTATCCCCATGGCAGGCAGCGGGGGCAGTCTCGGGAGGAGGGGTCCCCGTGGCAGGGAGCAGGGGCAGTCTGGGGGAAGGGCCGGGGGGCCTGTGGTAGGGAGCGGGGGGGGGGCCTGGGGAGGTCCCATGGTGGGGAGCAGGGGCAGTCTGGGGGAAGGGTGGGGGGGCCTGGGGAGGTCCCATGGCGGGGAGCGGGGGCAGTCTGGGGAAAGGGTCGGGGGGGCCTGTGGTAGGGAGCGGGGGGGGGCCTGGGGAGGTCCTATGGCGGGGAGCGGGGGCACTCTCGGGGGGTCCCCATCCGGGGAGCGGGGGCGGCGGCTCCGTGCCGGCCGGAGGCGGCGGGGGCCCGTGGCCGGTTACCTTGCCCGCTTGGGTGGCGGCCGCCAGGCACGGGTGGGCCCCATCGTACTTGCCCAGCGCCACCATGCGGGGCAGGATCCTGTGGTTG
Organism: Gopherus evgoodei; assembly: GCF_007399415.2. Lineage (NCBI taxonomy): Eukaryota > Metazoa > Chordata > Testudines > Testudinidae > Gopherus > Gopherus evgoodei. The sequence continues at coordinate 8,683,993 of NC_044333.1, read as the reverse complement.
AGCTTCAGGGTGAACACGGGCACCAGCATCTCGGGGCAGCCGCGCAGCGTCACTCGGGCCCGCCCGCCCAGCGCGCCACGGCCTGGCGCTGCCGCTGCCTCCGCCTCCGCCCCCGCCCCGCTCCAGCGAGGGAAGACGCCGGGGCGACGCTGCAGCGTGACCCGCGGAGCGAGCCGGGCTGCGGGGGGAGCTGGCGGGGGGACACCGGGCGGGCACGCACCGCACTGACAAGGGAAACCGGGCGGGGGGCAGTTGGCAAGGAAAGCAGGAGGTGGGGCAGTTGGCAGTGGGGTGGGGCAGTTGGCAAAGAAAGCAGGAGCCGGGGCAGTTGGCAGAGGGGTGGGGGCAGTTGGCCAGGAAAGCAGGAGGTGGGGCAGTTGGCAGTGGGGTGGGGCAGTTGGCAAGGAAAGCAGGAGGTGGGGCAGTTGGCAGTGGGGTGGGGCAGTTGGCAAGGAAAGCAGGAGGTGGGGCAGTTGGCAGTGGGGTGGGGCAGTTGGCAAAGAAAGCAGGAGCCGGGGCAGTTGGCAGAGGGGTGGGGGCAGTTGGCCAGGAAAGCAGGAGGTGGGGAAGTTGGCAGAGGGGTGGGGGCAGTTGGCCAGGAAAGCAGGGGGTGGGGCAGTTGGCAGAGGGGTGGGGGCAGTTGGCCAGGAAAGCAGGGGGTGGGGCAGTTGGCAGAGGGGTGGGGGCAGTTGGCCAGGAAAGCAGGGGGTGGGGCAGTTGGCAGAGGGGTGGGGGCAGTTGGCCAGGAAAGCAGGAGGTGGGGAAGTTGGCAGAGGGGTGGGGGCAGTTGGCCAGGAAAGCAGGGGGTGGGGCAGTTGGCAGAGGGGTGGGGGCAGTTGGCCAGGAAAGCAGGGGGTGGGGCAGTTGGCAGAGGGGTGGGGGCAGTTGGCCAGGAAAGCAGGGGGTGGGGCAGTTGGCAGAGGGGTGGGGGCAGTTGGCCAGGAAAGCAGGAGGTGGGGAAGTTGGCAGAAGGGTGGGGGCAGTTGGCCAGGAAAGCAGGGGGTGGGGCAGTTGGCAGAGGGGTGGGGGCAGTTGGCCAGAAAACAGGAGATGGGGCAGTTGGCAAGGGAAGCGGGTGGTGGGGACACCTGCCACAGGAAGCATGGGCAGAGCTGGGGAAGTGTATGATGGAGAGGGGAATTAAGAGTGAGAAGTGGAGCTGGAACAATGGAGCCAGCTCTGCTCTTCCAAATTACTCTGGTACCGATTTCAGTACAATCTCCTGGTAACATCCATAGCATTCTTCCCAATAGCCATATCCTAATCCAATCTAGAGCATCATGATGCTGAGGTTGGCAGCCAGGGCCAGTGGGGTTACCATTCAGAGCCAGTGCCCTGGGCTCTTGTAGTTTAATCCTGACAGTGTATGACCTGGGACAAATCACTGACCTTCTGTGTCTCAGTTTCCAATCAGTAAAATAGGTTAACAATACCTCCTCACAGGGTAACATTTACTGACATTATTCACCTTTTACTGGCACTCCATCTTTCTTTACTGAGAAAATTTCAAGCCAAGAAAAAAGCAAGTAGAAACAGATCATGTATTAAAATATACCCTATAGCCTGGGAAAGAGCAACTTCAAAGCAATTTTCCAATTATGCTGCTTCTGTTTATGAGGCTATATGTAGATTTTTACAGAATCCATAATATCTAGCATTAGGAAAAACTTGTCATCTAGATTCCATAGGGCAAGTACTCAGTATAAATCTGAAGATTTAATATAGATTAATAATAGTACTTTGCACTTCTGGGGCTCCTCCCTACTGGAGCCCTCATATAACTTTACAAACAGTAGGGAGAAATTCACTTCCTCACATAAAGACCAAATACATAGCAGTGGAGAGGTCAAACCCAAACCCAAACCCAACCCCAACCCAGGGCCAGGATGGAGGGCTCCCTGCAGTGCACCCTGTAGCTGCTGTTCCTTCAAGCCTATTGGACTGCAGTAGCAAACACAGCCCCTCCCTCCACAAGCAGTTGTCCAGGTTAAGGTCATATTAACATGAATCAGTGGCCCTCCCTGAGTCCATCCACAAAGTGACCTTTTGTGCTGGCATATATAAAGCTGATATAGGGACTCTTGCCACAGCAGGAGCACTCATCAGCAGGGATCCTAGAAATGCGTTTGCCAGGGAAAAACACAGAATTTGCATTTTTACAGAGAATCTTTAATTTTTACTACTGCAGCCTGGGGCTGACGGCCCAGGCCCTAGTCGTCCAGGGCTGACCACCTGAGCCCCCACGGCCCAATTCATTATAATCATGGATTTTTATGTTTTTTTATCGGAGAATTTTGGGGGGGTTATCACAGAAAACTAGGATCCCTGCTCATCAACCAGATATCTCTGCAGGTTTTCAGTGGAGTGGAGGGCCTTACTCCAACCATCTGTACCAGGGTAAATTTCACCTTCATTGAGATAAGTAGGGTGACCAGATGTCCCAATTTTATAGGGACCGTCTCTATTTTTGGGTCTTTCTCTTATACAGGCTCCTATTACCCCCCACCTCCTGTCCTGATTTTTCACACTTGCTCTCTGGTCACCCTAGACTTAAGTCTCACGATGTCCCTATGTGCTAGAAAAGTGTTATTCATATTTTACAGACAGAAAAACTGACACACACAGCTATTAGGCCTAGATTCAGTGAAGCACTGAAACAAGTGCTTAACTTTAAATATGTGAGTAATCCCATCCCTAATAATTTCTTAAAGTGTGTGCTTCACTGCTTTGCTGAAATGGGGCCTAAATGATTTTCCCAAGGCCACAGAGCGACTTGGTGGTACAGCTGGGAATAGTACAAGCTTTAACAATGCCCAGTTATGTGCTTTAGCCATCAAACCATCTATTCCTTAGCTAACCCACCTTTCAGAGCCATATTTGAGAACATTTCAACATTATGTTGCCATTTTTTACTGACGGTTGTTGATGTTTGCCTACCAACAGTCAATACAGAACATGAGCATGTGTTCTTGGGACAGGATTGAAACACGGCACCTGAACACATAAGGATGAGTAATATGTTGGTGCAGGTATTCACATTGTTTACTGGATTTGAATTTAAAATGTTTGAGGGTCCAGAGACAAACTGGGGTAGAAAAAATAACTGATTTATCAAGAAGCTTAATTAAAATGCACAAGCAGAAGAGCTGGAGTCCAATCTACTCTCTGCGGCGAAATATCAAGGAATATTTCTGAAGCAGAGCTAGGAGACAAAGGTCTGTTAAACAAAGCCAGGTTATGGGGTTGGCTGGCAGGAAAATCAGGCCATCCAGTAAGCTTGGGCTATGAAGAGCAGTCTTTATAAGGATAATCTGTCCAAGGCTGCACGGTCTTATTGATGTGATTTTAGAAGTGATCTGAAATGCTTTGAACAATAACATGATTAGGTTTTAAAAAGAATAGAACACTATAATTACCATGAATAACTTTTGTAGCTGACATAATTATAAGAGTATTCAACTCTCAGGCTTTAGGATATGAGTCAGTTGTCTGCAGAGATCAAGAAGGAAAATTTCCTCTATCTGCACTGTACAACTGTCGAGGTGCATTGTGGAAGGTTTTCATCTTTGTCACAGTATCATCTGTTGGCTGCTGCCAGAAGCACTGTACTGAGCTCGATAAACTAGTGGTCTGGTCCACAGGGAAAAGTCTTTATTCCTACTCAATTTTTCTTCCTTTCTCTAAAAAGACTTTCAAATCACTTGCATGAAAAAGTTACGTTGCTTTTAGAAAAGCCAGTTAGTACTTCCTGATTCGCATCTAGAAATAGGTAGCATATAACCTCCTAGTTGCTAACTTTATGGACTGAATTATAAAACCCTGTGGTTTTGTGTTTGTAGGACACTGGTCAACAGTAGCTGTACTGTTCTGAATTTGAATGATAAGATCTCAAAGGGAGCATTCATGTGAAAAACAACAAAACAATCAATACAAACTGGGTTGCACATTGCAGACCTGGCTTTGGTTCAAGTTTAGGTGAAATCATGCGACTCTAAATGTGGAAACAAGCTTTTGCTTTTTGAATGGTTTTTATGAAGTCTTCTGGAAACTATCTAAATGTGTCACTATGTTGTCTAATAATGAGGCAGGTGCTGCATGTAGCATATTAAAGAGAATTTTTCCTTTTTTGTAACTGTTGTGGATAAGTACAACTTTCAAGTCCAGTCTTGCAAACTGTTGTAGCCAATGAGATGCCTCGTGTGAATAAGGGTTTGCATAACAGTCTATGGGCATAATGCCAGCATAAACTCTAATCATCAACAGGTTGTTTCGAAAGTCCAGAAACTACTACTGTCCTTTCAGGGAAAGTAACAACAAAATCATTAGTCTAAGCCCTGGAAATTTGGAGTATGTTCTTTCAGGGTGCTGTAAAGCCGATCAAGTGAAGCTATTAGAAGGAAAAAGCTATGCTATTGTAATATTACAGATAGGTACTATTTTAAACACAGAGAAATTCAAGGTTATAGTGTGTTCTCGCTCTCTCTCGTTATATAAAATGTGGCCTAACATATATATTATTTTGTGTCACTATTACAGTGTGTTCACTTTTAGACGTAAATGTATATAATCTGGCTGAATTATGGTTGCTCATAGAGTTGTAATTTAGAATTTCCAGGCTTTGGAGCTTTTAAAATCCAAACCGTAATTTTTCTTTTCTGTCATTTTTGAATTTATTTCCCTTGGTTTAAAAGTTGTGATCCTGTATACATATAAGAGCAGTCAGCTAAATGCACGTGGCTATCTTAAGTGCAGTGTCAATCACAGTTCTGCTAGGCTCTAAGCCTGCAATTGGGTCTGGGTAGGCAGACCCCTGTTCCCAAACAGATCCAGTTGTAAGACTGGGGTCTTAATTTTTTATTCTTTATTTTCTCTATGAAAATAAATGTCAGCTATTGATTTATAAATATGACACCATCCTGATGTTTTCTCAGGTGTGACTAGTTGAAACACCACTCTGGAACCTAAAATGGTTTTGCATTATTTTGCATTATTGCATTATTATTTATTGCATTCAAGCAGGTTTTAGTATATAAGTAGGTGCATTCAAATCCATTGGCTGCCTCCATACAGCTATCAGCTTCTTTAGTTAGATAGCACTCATCCAGCATCTGGGGAAAAAACTGGGAACGTGGGCCGCAAAGACACAGCTCCCCTCACAAATGAGAAACAACGGAACTAAGAGAGAATTTATACCAGCTAGCAGTTGTAGCAGGTTTTTATCTGCCTCGTAGGTCAGCCAGAAGAGGGAGACAGTCACAGCCATGTGATCCGGTAATTAATTGCATTAAGAGAGAACAGCCGTACAAAATACATACCATCTATTGTTTGCTGCAAATAAAATAATTTTAAAATATTTTCATAGATCTACAAACAAAATGTTAGAGGGACATGCTACATATGAAAAAGGTGAGGGTAAAGATTCTACATATGTTTCTCATACAAGACATCTTCGATTAAAAGGGTTTTTTTAAGTGTCTCTCGAAACAGCTGATTTTTGTCCCATTTAAAAAAAAATTGTTAATTCAATTCCAGAGCTCAGTCTTCTAACCTATTGGGCATTGATTTCATTTTTTAAAAAGTTTTCATATGAAATGTTATCAGCTATTGAACTGTTCAAGATCCCAGCATCTATCTACGGACCCTTCTCCCCTACTTTTATTTCCTTTTATATCCCTGGAGAAACTTTTAGGCATCAGCTTAGAGGAAAAGGGTTTACTGTAGCTTTATAACAGAATATCGTACAGCAAAAGCAAAGTCATTGCTAATGTATTGCAAGCCTATACCTCGGAAGCAACTGAACCAATGTAATGAGATTTTTAAATGGCTCAGTGTCCTTCATGAATTCACACCACGGTTCATGGTGCTTGTACTACCTCTACTGTAGACTTTACAACAGTGACAAGTGTACCACCCAGGACCAAATCTAGGAGTGAACAACCTGGGCTTCTCATGCACTTGGGGTACTGTGGTGATGATTTCCAAAGGATACAGCAACTTGTAATGCTGTAACCTGTGTCAGAAGGTTTCAAAGTGGGATTGGAGTTATCTCATGTTATCACTCTGTGGTGGGAGTGTTCTTTCCCATATAGTGCTGCTTTGCTATTTTATGCTATTGTGTTCCTGTTCTGGTGATTGAAATGAGTGGATGATCTTGTCACCTATATTTTATTTCTTTTGATTTCTAAAATTTGCTTGTCAAAAACTCTGTGAGCACATGTAGATATTAGCAAATGTATAAATTAACAAACTGACAGGTAAATAAAGGACCATTACTAATTAAACTACTTGGGCGTGTATCACAGTATGTATAGCACATGCCAGCACTTGCAACGTCAATAACAACAGCGAGAGCTTTCCAAGAAAGCTTGGCAAAGTGCTTCAACCCTGACCTGGAGGGACAATCTCCAGAGGTTACCAGGGCTGAGGCTGCCAATAAAGGTTCCAGTTGGGTTGGTGTTTCAATCAGAGGTGAGGGCTCAGCATCACAGGAGGCGCTCAGCACCTTACATGCTCAGAGATGCCCAGTTCATCGAAGGAGGTTGTAGGATTGGACCCTATATCTATGCTCTAATTTCATCCTACTCCCCTCCTCTGTTTCGAGCCTACACAGTGTCACAGGTCAGGACAACTGCATCTGTATTCTCCATCCATAGTGCCATGAGGGCACACGCTCTCAGCTCCAGGCTCCTTACCCATCACCTCTCTTGGGCAGAGCCCCGTTGTGTGTCTCTCTCTCCTGATCTGGGTTTTTCCAGGCTTCACAGTTCCCCGGCTACACTGTGATATCCCCAGCAAGCCAGACTGCCTAAAGAGACCAGCATCTGAGCTTTTCTTTCTCTCCAAAGGCTATGAACAGTGGTGATTGCCAGCAGCTATAAGTTATCACACTGTCCTTTATAAGCAGGCACATTTATTCTTAATGTGAAAGCAGTACAGAGAAAACATAATAAAACAATAAAAGAACCTACAGGTATACTAATAAACTTACCAGATCTCTCTCACTCTCTCACACACACACACACTCACACTCTCTCTCTCTCACACACGCACACATACACACCTACCTACCTCTCCAACAAGGGCTCTGGTAGGAGTCAGTCCTTCCAACATCAGCAAGGAGTTTTTCTGTGGTTACATAGTCTTAACATCCTCAAGTGAAAACAGGCACACTGACTGGGCAGCTTGGCATGTTTCTTTAATACAGCTTTGGCCTTTGATCTCCAGCTTTCCACATCAGGAAATAATAGACAATCACCTGCTCCTCGAGGCATAGTTTCAAAAGGCCAAGTTTTTTGCATAAGCAGAGGTGGGAAATTTGCATTCACCTCCCCCTAGATATTTCCCAGGAAAGTCACTACACACGTATTGTCATAAAAGACCATTCTTGACTGCCACATTTTCAGTATAGTCCTTTGATCATTCAGACCCATAATAGTGCATTACCTTTGTGTTTAATACAATGGACTCCAAAGATACTTAAACTTAATTCAGTAAGGTCTCCCAAGGATACTGCGAGAAATTGCCCCCCACACACAATGTCCAGATTTTAGTGAAAACATCTCTAAAGCCACATCTGTTGCAGGAACCAATCCAGCACGTTCCTATCTATCTCAAAAAATTCTTACATGAAAGCTAGAATTCCAAGATTTCTTGTACACAAATTGTCTCCTGATATTGATATGGCTCCCTTTTCATCTTTATTGAAACGTGTTTCAACTTACATATTTGTTGAAAAACCCATTGACCAGCTACGCGTTGTCATTGAAGTCACAAGGGACCCAACTATGTGGTTATTGCAAGGGAGTTCACTGGGAATGGCTAATGGCAGATGGGCCTATATCACTTTAGCAAAGATTTAATATAGTAATCCTGCTGGATCAGGTGAGTGGTAATAGGTTATTAAGTCTTTCACCTCTAGGTCACCGTTTCCATTCAGACCCTGGATATCAGAGCCACGTTATGGAAGTTGTTACCATCTAATGGCTGCTTAGTGTCTTCCAATAGATAAGTTGCCTCGTATTAGTCTGGAGATTAGATTGTTATCAGTAAATGTTGATTTCACCTACACTTACAAACCAATGAAGAAATATTTCCACGGATAATAATTGACATTTATAGATAGGCAGAGTAAGAAAAATGCTGCTTGTGAGCTTATTACAGTTTGATTTAAGGATATTTACTTTGTGTAGCTTGACATGTGGTATTGACAATTTGTGTTTTAACAGTTATAGAGCTTTATCTTTTTGAATCTCAACATCTACTCTCATTCAATAATTATTGTATGACCACCTCATACTTTCCCACAACTGTGAAAATGCTTAAAGATAAACCTCAATATTATCCAACAAAATTATACGATCATAAAAATCCAATTCTGATAAGCTTACCAATAGAAGAGGTATGAGAACTCTGCCTGACCAGTAGTTATTGTTCCTGGGCAAATAAGGGCTAATTTGATGTTTTCAAAACTTTTTTCCCCAAAATTTTTCAACTCAGGAAATGCGTTGAAACCGGCCCTGTTTCGTGAACCATTTCAGTTTCAACGAATAGGCATTTTTCAGCCAAAAAAAAAAAAAAGTTGTTGAAAAACTCCCGACCATGAAAACCCATGCTTTCCTTTCTGACTGGCAGGGAGCAAGGGATCCTGATGTTTGGTCTCTGTTGAGATCTTAAACCTTGTAACATGCCCACATATCTTGGTGACAGATAGCTAAATAAATGTAAAACCAATAATCACTGGCCTCAAAGGAGAAATTTTCTCAGGAATAACCACATGGGTTCAGAGGAGTGTGGGAAAGTGAAAGACACTGACTGTGCACCTCAGTGTTCTTTGTAATATTGTTCTTGCCTGAGACTGTGTCCAGTTAGTTTCCCTTGTTCTGTTCAACAATTTAGGCTAGAGTGGAGGAATGAAGGGTTCCCACTGATTTGTATATTTAAGGCTCTGATCCTGCTCTCATTGAAAGCAGTGGCAAAATCTCCATCAACTTCCACGGACATATGATCAGAGTCATAGTTTGTAAGATCTTTGGTCATTTTACAAATGCAGAGTAATGAAGACATCATGGAGTATATTGTATGCACATTTTTTTTATTACATTGAAATGCAGAGTAATGAAGACAGCACAGAGTATATTGCATGCAAGTTTGGAGTATTTTTGACGTTGGTGTTTTACAAGCTCAAACAAGCATCTTCTCAACACTGTAAAGTTTTATTGAATTTTTTGGGCTTTTTACAGGCTGCATATATTATGAAAATTGATAAGTAGGAAAAATAAATAAATGCATCCAGTGTAATGATACTGGGAAGCTTCAGGTCACGTTTCAGCCAGGAGACAACTTTAATGGATGAATGTGAAGTCTGAACATGGGAGTCTGTAAAAGACGAGGGGAAAGAGAAGAACAGAAGGGAAGAGCGGAAAGTAACAATCCTACACGAGGAAAATGTCAGTGTCAGTTTTATAAGCATATGGTGGCTGAGGCTAAACCCCCAATCAGACTGGAGTGTCATGCAGTGGTGGAAGGGCAGTCCGTAAGCCACCACTAGCCTGCCAGTCAGAAAGCACCTGCTGCCACAAGAGCTGTAGGGTAACTTTTTTTAAGACCCTACCAGCCTGCCCATTCTCTACTGCGCCTGTCCCCAGTGTGATGCCAGGAGCAATGAGGTGCTCAGACTCTACAGTTATGAGTACCAGTATACAAAACCTGGCTAGAAAGCACATGAGGAATCAGATCAGGACACTGCCAGCCTTGGCTCCCACACTCAGAGAGATACATGGGGTGAATTCAGTTGAGACTTCCCACCAACTGAGATAGATCCTCAGAGTAAAAAGGAGGGGAAGTCCCTCCTCCCCCTATGTACCTGTCAGTGGAGAAGCTGGGCAGAGGGTGGGGTTGGGGATTCAAGTGAACAGGGTTTCTCAGAGAATCTAGGGAAGGAGATTCGAGCAGCAGAAGAGGGCTCTCAGGAGCGGGTGGTAGAAGAGAGATTCAAGCAACCTGATATGGAAGGGGAATTCAAGGACTAAGCTGGATGGATGATTTAAGAGTAAGGGAAGTCAAGCAGCAAAGGAAGAGGGAGCGAAAGGAGAGACAGTCAGGACTGCAATGGCAAACCTTTTATTTTTGGTAGTCCCTTCCCCAACACTAGTTTCTTCAGCCACCTGGAAATATTTTGTGGCTGACCTAGCATCAATCCACCCTCAACTGATGCCAAGCCCGTGACTGGAGGCTGAAATGGCCCCTAGTGGGGACAGAAGTTCCTAAAGATGGAATACAAGGTAAATTCCAGGTCTACGTTTTGTCTTCCAGTGTCTTTTCCAGCCTCACTCCACCTCCTTTCCAAATGGAGGAGGAATTAAATTCTCCCCTCATCAGGCACTGATGTAACTCCCATTAACATCAGAGTTACATGCACACATCAAAGGAAAAATAAATACTTTAATCAGCAAGACATGTCCAAACCCACACTACCCAACCTAGAAAGTGCTAATGACAGGATAGCTCTAGCAAGGCCCATCTCAGTTGTTTAGTTGTTTCACTGTTCACACCTTTTGTCCACACACAAAATGCCATTACTGTAGAAAAGGTATTGACCCCCTTTTGTAGTATCACAAGAGATGAAGCAAGTCTCCGAGGCTTAGAGAAAAAAGTTCAATGTTTTCCCTCTAGATCAAGTAATCAGTTCATCCCTGACGTAACTAACTCCACTGATAGTGTAAATTTGCTTTCTCCTCCCAAAAGAGAATAATAATCATTATTACTCTCTAAGCGCTTTTGCAGGGGGGATAAGCCTCCTGATCTTCAGTTTGCAAATGCAAACCGAAGTGCAGGAAAGGTAAAGTGACTTGCCCAGGGTTGTACAACATGTCAGTGGTAGAGCTGGGACTAGAACCCAGGATTCACAAACCTGCGTGCAATCTGTTGGTTCACACTGCAAGTACTTAGTAACCAAAATAAAATCAAAATAGTATGTTGTATTATGCTGCACCCTGAACTGTTATTTATGAACAAATCATTGATTATATCCTTGGTACAGTAAAATATTGCTAATTTGCACTAAGGACTGGGAGACCCATTGTGAATTACTGGGTTTTGAGACTTAGTGGGGGAGTGAAACAACCACTTACGTTGCTAGCTCATGCATTAAGTTTAGTTTAGTTTTAATAATAATACTTCCTAATTTGCTAGCGAATATTCACTACTACATTCTTCCTTGAGTTAATCCCATCAGAGGGGGTCTGCTCTACAAGTTCTCTTCCTCCAAAGAGCTCTGTTCAACACCATGTCCTCTGTAATGCCACATGCTAACATGTCTTCCCTTAGGACATCCCACCACTTCTTCTTAGGTCAGCCTCTCTGTCTTTTTCCTTCAGTCTTCATTTATTGGACTCTTACACACATCGTTGTGAGGAATCATAGAATATCAGGGTTGGAAGGGTTAGAGGATCCCCCATGCCCTTGGTAAATTGTTCCAATGGTCAATTAATCTCACCGTTAAAAATTTACATCTTATTTCCATTCTGAATTGGCTAGTTTCAATGTCAAGCCATTGGACTGTGTTACACCTTTCTCTGCTAGACTGAAGAGCCTATTACCAAATGTTTTGTTCCCCCCATGTCGGTACTTATAGACTGTAATCAAGTCACCCCTTAACCTGATTTCAGTTGGAGCTGGATCAGGCCCTTAATGTCTTGTCTATCTTAGGCATCAGTAAATGACACTGTAGTTCAAGCAGAAATATCTGTTTCCATGGAACCTCACTAAGGCCAGAAGCCTCAGTCCACAATGGAGACTTTTATCATCTCTCCCATAACCACTTGTGCTCATGCATCACTTTTTACATGGTTGTGTGTTGGGTGTTGTGCCTTGGGTGTTGTCATTGCAAGACCCATAACTAAGTCATTGCTAAAAGAACAGGAGTACTTGTGGCACCTTAGAGACTAACAAATTTATTTCAGCATAAATGTGTTAGTCTCTAAGGTGCCACAAGTACTCCTGTTCCTTCTGCGGATACAGACTAATATGGCTGCTACTCTGAAATAAGTCATTGCTGTATCAATCGCCACCTTGTCATTTCAGATATTCTTGCCATGTCGTTCCATGCCCCTCTCCATGTCTGAAACAACCTCCCAAGTATCATTTACAGAGCTCCTCCTCAAAAGTCACATAGTCTGTGTCACATTCCAAATGCACATTCCCTTGTCGTTCTGTTTCTCACATTGTTCTGTTTATTTTGGAGTGCCCTGGCATGTAGTCTTCAAAATAGGCTCTTTGAGGCAGAGAATCTGTTATTTCTCTGGCACAAAATATTTGTCCTACTATACTGTACCATGTGAACCCATGGTTCTATATCAGTAATAAGAAATATTAACACAAAAGGCCTAATCTAAAGCCCATTGAGGTCAATGGCAAGACTCATTGGCTTCAAAGAGTTTTGCATCAGGCCCTAAGCAGTACTCTGTGGTTCTGTGGGATCCACATAGCCTGTGAATTCATCCATTAATATTTCCTCTCATAGACAAGTTTGCATGGTCAATATGTGATCCAGCTACTCAGATGCAATCTTGGTTCAAGAGGTCAGACGTGAGTCATACCTCTAATGAAGATGAGTCTTTCATGAAATAGGGCATGCAAATGAAGATATCCAGCAAGGTGTTGATGCTGATAGACAATGAAACAGTACTTCATTAACATACCGAAGGGGTACCACAGTGTCACATAAGACGGGTGATGTGATGGTGTGTGCCTTAGTGGTATGAAATGTAAGCGGGTCTTTATCAATTCTCAAGAACCTACATGCTGACTTGGACTTGAGACATATCTATTGTCTATAGTGTGCATTGACAGAAGGATGTGAGCATATGACTGGAGGAAGCAATATGGCTAACAGAAGGTGGAGCTGAGACCTATTTCCACTGGGCTTCCTAAGAACTCAGTTTGACTCCAGCCTTTGCACTTAGGCACTGGGCCGGCACTTCCATTAGGCAACCCTAGGCAGCCACCTAGGGTGCCAGGATTCGGGGGGTGGCATTTTGTGTGCCGCCCCCCGAATTCTGCCTAGGGCGCCAGGAACCCTGGCGCCGCTCCTGCTTAGGTATCTTTATTTGGCATACAGCAGTGCTCCGCTGAGTTGATCAGACTCAAGAGCAGGGGAGATGGATGCAGGGTACATCACAGCTTCTCCCTTTATATACGTTACACATCTCATTGCATTTACTATACGTTGCATCTTGGACTGGCTCAGTTACTTTGCAGGAACCAATCCCTGTACAGCAGGCACTGTCCATGCTTCGACTTCCTCTTTACCTTGTCTCTACATTCCCAACTTATTTTGTCCCTTGTTATCTAGTTCATAGTAAATAGTGCCCTGCATGTTCTCCCGCTTATCTCAGTTGGCTCAGACATTGTGTCTTCTTAGCCTGCTGACCTATTTATTTAGCACAAATGTTCTGTTTTCAAACCGATGATTCATTTATGTCCCTAGTTCTATCTTCCAAAAAATGACACTTCCCTCCATGTGTTAATTATTCATTGCAGGCCCGGCCTCAGCTATAATCTATAATTGCAGTAATGTGTTACAGTCACTGCATCTAGGCATCTGTTCAGCCTCCTCCAATAACCAAACTATGGTCAAGAGTGACTATTGTCTAGGTAACAAAATGCCTCCCAGAGAATAGTGCCCATGATGAGATTATGGCTACTTGAAAGTAATAGTGCTATCAGGTCCAGCATGCTATCTCAGTCATGATTACAAGAGTAACCTGTCCATACAGACTGTGAACACACAGTGTAGGCAAACAGAACTGGTGTGATATATGCAGAACATCTGTACAGAGCTGCACAGAATTATTGAGCAGATCACCATGGATTCATTATGATGACAGTTTAATTAGTAGTTTTTTCCTTTTCTGCCCAGATGATGGGTACGCAATCAGTAAGTCAATCATTCAGTCATCTTGTATCTTTATCCATGCATATCCACCACAGATACAGAATGGAAGTTTTAGAAAATTCTGCTTGCCTATTTTTGCCTTGGACAAGTTATTTAATTATTTTATTTATTTATTGGGCATGCAGGCAAAATATCAGAATTTTAGTGAGTAGATTTTGTATCTGCACTGGTATATTTTAATCCTAGTTTGGCAAGGCAGTATTCCAGCCATGCTCTTCTGAATACCTTTGCAGCAGATAAGTGCACATGGTTCATTGTCTGACTATGTGTCCCTCAGATCTAGCTATGAGTGGCTGGTGGTGGTTTGCCAGCCTTCCCTTGATAAGTTTCCTGATGCAATACTGTTCACAGACTGTCTGTTGTCACCACTGGGTTGTTGATGGCTTTGGGTTGCCTGTGGCACGATCACATATTTGTATGCATCACATCCAAACGCATAACATCCTTTAACATGTCCTCTAGGAAACTCCTCTTAACAATTATGTCTCTGTTATGTGAAAACAGGTTGCCAGTAGGGCTTGTAACCCATCAAGTGGCTGTGCGGTAACATGTCCAACAGTGATCAAGGTGGCTCAGGGCAAGGGCATGTCCCAGTGAATCATGGTTCTTAGTGCATTTCACGCCAGGTATCTTGTAGAGATCTGGGCATCAGTGTCATACATGCTTGTTCAGTGCATGCAGCTATCATATGTAAGTGTGAGCAAACAGTCGCAACATGCAGCCGTTTATGTGTTAGCCCTGACACAGCAGTTAGCAGCGTCCTTTCCAGTGGAGCCTTTCCAGTGTATGACTCACAGACTAGTTCTAGTTAATCTGCACAGCAGTCAGAAAAGATGCTCTTGGTGATACTTCAGTCATGATTGCTGGAGCCCCATGTTTTTCACAAATGTGAAATAACATGAAAGAAAATGATAAATACATAAAAAACAAACAAAAGACTTGACACACAGGTCAGGTTTGGCCTGGCTGTCCCTCCATCGTCATGATGGACTGGTGGCTTGGCCAGACTTGAGCAGCACAGCAACCCCATGCACCAGGTCACAATGCCTGGAGTGGGGAGCCCCACCCAGCACTGTGGGATGATCTCACTCTCCAGCTCCCTCTCTCTCCTCCACGCCAGGGCCTCCCCTCCTCACAGAGAATTTCAGAAATTTACTTTTCTTTTGTTTCATCCCCTCCTTAGCCCTGCCACATCCCCAGAGGGGACAAAACAAAATAAAATGTAATTCCTGGAAAGTAAAGTGAAAAATTACAAAAATAAAATGAATTTTCTGGGGCTTTCATAATTGCCATAGAAATCCTATAGAATTATTAGTTGTACAAAACTTGTAGGCATACCTGGGATGTATCCATCAGGATATATGTGTGACACCCTGGCACCCCAGTATTCACCATTGTCATGTAATTAGGATATGTTTTGTACAAAGTATGCCTTGTGAGGTGTCATTCTAAAAGTCCTGATCCACTAGATATTAATATCTTGTTGCAGTGTATGTGCTATCGTCATATGTGAAGTTATTAAGTTTGGCTATGTATGTGTTACTGAAACATGTTGTGAGGTTGAAAACACCCACAAGCAGCCTTTCAGGTACTACAGTAAAAAGGCGAAAGAATGTTAATGGCTTACTGAGGAAATGCACACAAGCATAAGGATTACCCCAAGAACTGTGTACAATAGAAACCTCTCAAAGATATTACAACACAATGGGAACTGTTTGATCCAGGTCACAGCAAAGAACTTTCCAGCAAGGGGAGAGAAGATATAAAAGGAGGAAAATTACACCACAGGGGTACTTCATTCTCCCTACAACAACACACCTGGAAATACCTGAGGAATAAAGACTGAACAGGGGGGACCTGATGGTCCCAGGCTAAGGGATTTCTAGCCTGTGTATGAAAAAATGGGAAACTCAAACTGCAAAGCCAAGGCAGCTTGTGCCTTAAGAATCTGCCAGCCTGTTTATCACTCAGGGTGAGAGTTTGCTAAGTCATATCCTATTTATCTAGTGTGTTAAGCTCAGTTTGAAGTTTTTTTGTATTTACTAAGTAATCTGCTTTGATCTGTTTGCTATCACTTAAAATCACTTAAAATCTATCTTTTTGTAGTGAAATTTATTTTATGTTTTAATCCAAACCGGTGTGCATGTGACTAAGGTATCTGGGGAAAACCTCAGCTTGGTTACCACAAGTATGCATGGTCCTCTTCACACTGAGGGAGAGGCAGACTGGTTGTTAAACCCATATTTGACCAGGGAAGTATGGTACTGCTCTGGGAGGCTGGTGGTTAGAGAGCCTGCGTGTGACTGCAGCTGGGTGTGTCCCTACCTGCGTGAACGCTGGTGAAAGTGCAAGCTTGGAAGGCTTTGCAACTTATCACAGCAGCAGTGTGAGAGGGAGCCCAGGTTGGTGGGTCAGAGGGCTCAGTGGTACCCCAGTTCCAAGTGGCACCTGGGGGGGAACCTATTACAATATTCTTCAGAATTTACAAAAAGGTTCTCAGATAATTTCCACCACTGTTCACCTAGATGTGCTCACAGCACTCCGGGAGGTATATCAATCTTAATTAAAAGTAGGGAAACTGAGGCACAGAGTGGCTATGATTTGTCCAGAGTCACTATAATGGGATTGTCTGTCTCTTTAAAAGCCAGGGAGCAGGTGATGTGTTCTGGAAAGGGGCCTAACAGGCAGGGGCTGAGAATCATCTGAACCAGTTAGGTAATAGCATCAAGTGATTGGGTCTGATTATTCCTAGCTAGGGAATACAAAGGAGGGCCACTCTCTCTGAGGGAGCCTGGGACCAGGCCAGGGTTAGGAGTGCATTCTCCTGTTGCAGTAGCAGAAGTCTGCGAGAGGACAGGCAAGCACTGAAGACCACCCCTGAGGCTGGAGAAGATCCAGCCCATTAAGCAAGAGAAGGCCAGAAAGCCTCGCAATCTCCGTGAAGAATGGGATTGTGGCTTTTTGTTATTGTTCCACATTTCCTTTTTGTGACTAAACAAGGCCCTGAGGTAAGGGCTACAAATGGAACTGGACATGGCCAGTTCTTTGTCCCAATCAAATTCACAGCAGAATCAAGGTCTTGATCCAATGCCCTTTACAATCAATGAGTCTTTCCATTGGTCGCAACGGATGCTGGATTGGACCTTGGTGCTTTAGCCAAAAGATTATCCTTCCCCCTAGCTCATTAGTACTGTTTGCTGATATATCACTGGTGCAGTATATCCGTTCATGAACCCTTGTCTAGGCCTGGAGCTGTGCTGTGGTTGTATTGCAGCACACTCAACAGCCAATGTGCAGGGAATGCAGGCCATGCCATAGTCTGTAGTGGTTCATAACAGCATACTATTGTAATGGTTCCTATAGATATGTCTGACACTCGAATGGCATAGGATTTTGCCCTAAGCTCCATGTGAGACATTGTGCCTGGCCCCAGCTATTGTTCCATATCCTTTCATATCCCCTGTTTATCACTGAGGCCTGGTCTACACTCCGTGTTTGAACTGAATTTAGCAGCGTTAAATCAATTTAACCCTGCACCCGTCCACACAATGAGGCCCTTTATATTGATATAAATGGCTCTTTAAACCGATTTCTGTACTCCTCCCCGACGAGAGGAGTAGTGCTGAAATCGGTATTGCCATGTCGGATTAGGGTTAGTGTGGCTGCAAATCGACAGTATTGGTCTCCGGGCGGTATCCCACAGTGCACCATTGTGACCGCTCTGGAAAGCAATCTGAACTCGGATGCACTGGCCAGGTAGACAGGAAAAGCCCCACGAACTTTTGAATTTCATTTCCTGTTTGCCCAGCGTGGAGCGCTGATCAGCAAGGGTGGCGATGCAGTCCCAAATCCAAAAAGAGCTCCAGAATGGACTGTACAGGAGATACTGGATCTGATTGTTGTATGGGGAGACAAATCTGTTCTATCAGAGCTCCGTTACAGAAGACTAAATGACAAAGCATTTGAAAAAATCTCCAGGCTATGATAGACAGAGGCCACAGCACAGTGCTGTGTGACAAGTGTAACAGAAAGCCAAAGATTGAAATGGACGCTCATGGAGGGAGGGAGGGGGTACTGAGGACTCCAGCTATCCCCGTCCCCGCAGTCTCTGAAAAGCATTTGCATTCTTGGCTGAGCTCCCAGTGCCTGATGGGTCAAAAACATTTTCCTGGGTGTTTCAGGGTATATGTTGTCAATTTACACCCTTCCCCCCCCGAAAGAAAAGGGAAACAAAAACGTTTCTCGCCTTTTTTCAATGTCACCCTATGTCTACTGCATGCTGCTGGTAGACAGGGTGCTGCAGAGCTGAACACCAGCAACCCCTTCCCAGTGGATAGCAGTCATATTGTACCGTCTGCCATCATCATCATCAGCCTGTGAGTGCTCCTGGCTGGCCTCGATGAGGTCGGCCGGGGGCGCCTGGGTAAAAATGACTCCCGGTCATTCCCGGCAGATGGTACAGAATGCTTGGTAACCGTCCTCATCATAGCAACTGGAGGCTGAGCTCTATCAGCCCCCCCTTTCATGTCTAAAGAAAAGATTCTGTACTGTCTGGACTATCATAGCAGCGGGAGGCTGGGCTCCTCTCCCTCGCCACCCTTTTAATGTCCTGCCTGGACTATCATAGCAGCTGGAGGCTGCCTCCCCCTCATTTTATCTCATTAAAAAGTCAGTGTTTTTTATTCCTGCATTCTTTATTACTTCATCACACAAATGGGGGGACACTGCCATGGTAGCCCAGGAGGGTTGGGGGAGGAGGGAAGCAACGGGTGGGGCTGTTGCAGGGGTACTCCCTAGAATGGCATGCAGCTCATCATTTCTGCGGGATCTCTGGGGCTCTGACATGGAGCAGCTGTGCTCTCTGGTTCTCTAGTACACTTGCCCCATATTCTAGGCAGGACTGACTCTATTTTTAGATAAAACATAAAGAAGAGAATGACCCGGGGAGTCATTCCCATTTTTGTCCATGCACCCCCGTTCGACTTCAGCGAGGCCAGCCAGTAGCACCCATGACAGCAGCAGATGGTACAGAATGACTGATAACCGTCATCTCATCGCCAATTTACAATGGCATGGCAGATGGTGCAATAGGGATGGTAACCGTCTGCTATCTTGCAAAGGCAAATGAATGCTGCTGTGTAGCACTGCAGTACTGCGTCTGTCAGCGGCATCCAGTACACATACAGTGACAGTGACAAAAGGCAAAACGGGCTCCATGGTTGCCATGCTGTGGCGTCTGCCAGGGCAATCCAGGGAAAAAGGGCGCGAAATGATTGTCTACCGTTGCTTTCACGGAGGAAGGATTGAGTGACGACATTTACCCAGAATCACCCGCGACACTGTTTTTGCATTGGGATCTCAACCCAGAATTCCAATGGGCGGGGGAGACTGTGGGAACTATGGGATAGCTACAGGATAGCTACCCACAATGCAACGCTCTGGAAATCGATGCTACCCTCGGTACATGGACGCACACCGCCGAATTAATGTGCTTAGTGTGACCATGTGCACTCGACTTTATACAATCTGTTTTACAAAACCGGTTTATGTAAAATCGGAATAATCCCATAGCGTAGACATACCCTGAGTCTTACAGGTAAGGGCTGTGATGTGATTATTGTATGTCATTGTAGTGGGCCGGCGTGGCTCCCCTCCTCCCTGGAGAGGGTCGTGCCCCAGCAGAGGCCAGAGTGGGCGGAGCTACGGAGCTCTGAGCCCGCCCCTCAAAGGGTCAGGTGGCGACCCGGAACTATAAAAGCCAGCCTTCTGAGCTCAGTCAGGCCCCAGCGGCCAGAGAGAACAGACGTCCCTCTGGGAGCTCGAAACTGGGAGACGCTGGTGATCCAGGGGAGCCACCCAGACTGGCCTGAGCTTTCCCCGCGCTCGCTACCAGGAAGAGCTGCCTGCGCTTCCCCGCGCCCGCTACCAGGAGGAGCTGCCTGCGCTTCCCCGCGCCCGCTACCAGGAGGAGCTGCCTGCGCTTCCCCGTGCCCGCTACCAGGAGGAGCTGCCTGCGCTTCCCCGCGCCCGCTACCAGGAGGAGCTGCCTGCGCTTCCCCGCGCCCGCTACCAGGAGGAGCTGCCTGCGCTTCCCCGCGCCCGCTACCAGGAGGAGCTGCCTGCGCTTCCCCGCGCCCGCTACCAGGAGGAGCTGCCTGCGCTTCCCCGCGCCCGCTACCAGGAGGAGCTGCCGGAGCTTCCCCGCGCCCGCTACCAGGAGGAGCTGCCGGAGCTTCCCCGCGCCCGCTACCAGGAGGAGCTGCCGGAGCTTCCCCGCGCCCGCTACCAGGAGGAGCTGCCGGAGCTTCCCCGCGCCCGCTACCAGGAGGAGCTGCCGGAGCTTCCCGGCGTTCGCTACCAGGAGGAGCTGCCGGAGCTTCCCCGCGCCCGCTACCAGGAGGAGCTGCCGGAGCTTCCCGGCGTTCGCTACCAGGAGGAGTCGCCGGTGCTCCCATGGCCCGAGTATCCCAGGAGCTCCTGGACCTACCACCCAGCCCCAGTCGCGATGAGCCTATGCTCCTGGACCCCGCTGAGGCCGATGTTAGGACCCAGGTAGGTCCTGAGGGGGAGTACGGAAGCAGCCCGGGGGCAGCCGACCCCAGTCAGGCTGCGGAATTGCCGGAGCCTATGTCAGTCAGTGTGTTGCAGCCAGGAACCCCACTGCCTGACCAGCGGAGTGACAGCCGCTGTTAGGGCCCCGGGCTGGGACGCAGTGGAGTGGGAGGGCCTGCGTCCCCCCTGCCACCCCACTCCGGGGTGGCAGACTCCCCCTCTCCATGGCCTGAGGAGGCCGGTAACTGTTATTACTGACTCAGCATTTGCTGCCCCGCCCTGACCAAGGGCTGGGCCTTTAAACTGCTACTGTTGCTCAGCCCTAACCAAAGGCCTGAGCTTACTGATTCAGCGTTTGCTGCCCCGCCCTGACCAAGGGCTGGGCCTTTAAAACTGCTATTGTTGCTCAGCCCTGACCAAGGCCTGAGCCTATTGACTCAGGCCATGTCTACATCTAAAATTTTGCAGCGCTGGTTGTTACAGCTGTATTAGTACAGCTGTATAGGGCCAGCGCTGCAGAGTGGCCACACTTACAGCAACCAGCGCTGCAAGTGGTGTTAGATGTGGCCACACTGCAGCGCTGTTGGGCGGCTTCAAGGGGGGTTCCGGGACCGAGAGAGCAAACCGGGAAAGGAAACCAGCTTCGCCGCGGTTTGCTCTCTCGGTCCCGGAGCCAGCCAGCAAACCGCGGGGAAGGAGACCTGCTTGCTCGGGGTTCCGGGACCGAGAGAGCAAACCGGGAACGCCGCGGTTTGCTCTCTCGGTCCCGGAGCCAGCCAGCAAACCGCGGGGAAGGAGACCTGCTTGCTCGGGGTTCCGGGACCGAGAGAGCAAACCGGGAACGCCGCGGTTTGCTCTCTCGGTCCCGGAGCCAGCCAGCAAACCGCGGGGAAGGAGACCTGCTTGCTCGGGGTTCCGGGACCGAGAGAGCAAACCGCGGCGAAGCTGGTTTCCTTTCCCGGTTTGCTCTCTCGGTCCCGGAACCCCGAGCAAGCAGGTCTCCTTCCCCGCGGTTTGCTGGCTGGCTCCGGGACCGAGAGAGCAAACCGTGGCGTTCCCGGTTTGCTCTCTCGGTCCCGGAACCCCGAGCAAGCAGGTCTCCTTCCCCGCGGTTTGCTGGCTGGCTCCGGGACCGAGAGAGCAAACCGCGGCGTTCCCGGTTTGCTCTCTCGGTCCCGGAACCCCGAGCAAGCAGGTCTCCTTCCCTGCGGTTTGCTGGCTGGCTCCGGGACCGAGAGAGCAAACCGGGAAAGGAAACCAGCTTGATTACCAGAGGCTTCCTCCTTCCACGGAGGTCAAGAAAAGCGCTGGTGAGTGTCTACATTGCATTACCAGCGCTGGATCACCAGCGCTGGATCCTCTACACCCGAGACAAAACGGGAGTACGGCCAGCGCTGCAAACAGGGAGTTGCAGCGCTGGTGATGCCCTGCAGATGTGGACACTCTCAAAGTTGCAGCGCTGTAACTCCCTCACCAGCGCTGCAACTTTCTGATGTAGACAAGCCCTCAGTGTGTTGCTGCCCCACCCTGACCAAGGGTTGGGCCTTAAACTATTACCATTGCTCAGCCCTGACCCAGGCCTGAGCTTACTGATTCTGTGTTGCTATCTGTCCTGACGTAGGAACCGGCGCCTCGCAGTTGTTACAGCTCAGCCCTGCCAGAGGGCCTGAGCCCCTTGCCCGTCAGGCGGACAAGTACCGCAAGGACTGCTGGGCTAATTTCCCGGGCCAACCGGAGCAGCGTGGGCCGGCGTGGCTCCCCTCCTCCCCGGAGAGGGTCAAGCCCCGGCACCCACCTCGTTTACAGTCATGTTTCTAACTGCCTCATACACCTATTGACGGGGTATGTGCAGCACAACTAACCACTGGTGCCTCACCAGGTCTCTTCCCACATCCCAGTACACGACTGACAGTGGCGGAGGGTTAGGGTAACCAAGCAGACAAGCAGTTGTTTATGGAGTACCTCTCCATTGGTATCCTATGAGTGTGGCCTACTTTCCTGCCTCTTGCAGGATCTGAATGGTAATCACATGATAATGGCCTTTTTCTGTAGGATACAGCCAAGCGTGTTATTCTGAGTGTGGGGTTGTAGTCTACCCCCACAATGTGGCTTGTATAGAGCTAACGCAGGCTACCACCTTTGCTGGGAGAACAGTACTTGTGTTAATCCTTGTGGTGCTTTCTATAATTGCAGAAACGTTGGTCATGACTTGTGCGCTGCCTTGTCAGTCTGGTGTTCATGGAAATCCCTGGTTCTCTCTGGATTATTTCCTGGTAGTGTACAAACAGGGAAGGGTGCCATGTATAGAACAAGAACTTGCACTCTAAAGGTAGCTTACACTATATGTGCATTTCTGATTCTCAGTACTGTAGCTTGCCACAGCTGCCATTGTTCAGTGCCCGGTTGCCACTGTCTTTTCCTTATCAGCAGTTCTTGCTGTCAAATTCTGTACAGTGATTAACAGCCTTTACTTTAATTTTGTTTGCAGTGTGGGGGTGGCTGTTTTGGTCTCAGGGTATTAGAGAGAGAAGGTGGGCGAGGTGATATCTTTTACTGGACCAATGTCTGCTGGTGAAAGAGACACGCTTTGGCGCTTACACAGAGTACTTTTCCCAGACCTGAAGAAGAGCTCTGTGTAAGCTCCAAAGTGTGTCTCTTTCACCAACAGACATTGGTTCAATAAAAGATATCACCTCCCCCACCTTGTCTCTTTACTATAATGTATTAATCTCTAGCAATGTTTCTGAGCTAGGCGATTCAATGTCCTTCCCAGTGCTGACTAGATGAGCCACACAGCCAATCTGCTGGAATGATGCCTACTTAATATCAGGGCTAACTGAATGCAAGCCTGTGTCACACTTTTAGACAGTAAGTTTTTCTGTGGGTTCATGGCTTTTATCACCCCTCAATACAGATATTAGAAACAAAGCCCTGAATCCCTAGATTGGTCATCAGATCTTTTATAGCAACTGTCAAGCAGCCTAGAGTGGCTCACAAACATAAGGACCAATCTCAGAGCAGACTGTGAAGTAGGAGGGCACAAACCCAAAACTGGTTGTGAGTTCTGTACTTAGATTTCACTAACCACGTATCAGATGTGAACTCCTCAAGTGCTATAACAGCCTAACCACAGAATCACAGACAGCCTCCTTGGGCACTCCAGTCTATCCTGCAACTCAGGCAAACTTGCCTTTGTGATAGATGGTCCCTTACCTCAAAAATCACAACAACATTCAAGTTACTCCCATTCCTAAGGTCCAGTCACTTATCCCAGGCCAGTTGCACCTCAGCTCCTATACCAAAGACAATGCTTGTAGCCAATCATATAAAAAGTTAACTAAAGATATATTAACTAAAAAAAAGAAATGAGACTTATTTATAAGGTTAAAACAGGTAAACATACATGAACAATTGAATTACAATCTTACATTCCAAAACGGAATAGAAGCGGCTGTAATATGCAAGCTCTGTATGGCCTTAGGCCTAACCCAGGCCAAGCACTGGGGAACTCTTTCTTATGCTTAGAAATCTTCACCCCTCAGAGTTCCAGCATCATAGATATGATTTCTTTTTAACAAGGATTTTTATTCCCTTCTCCCGGAGTTCATGGTGATGGGACATGTGCTTGTCCCATCTCTTCACTGGTGTGGTGGGAGCAATCAACAAAGTCTTTTGTCCGCTGATGTTCCACAATGGTTTGTCTGGCATCTGTGGGCCTTCTTTTCTTGGAGAGGAGATGACACCTCTTATGATAAACTAGCATTACACCCTTGCTAATGCTTCTCTCCTGACTGTAGGCATTTACAGTTACAGAGCAAACACTTAAATATTGCCTTATAACAGGGGGTACAGATGTTATAAGATTAAGATATGCAGCACCCTACAAACATTTCATAAAGTCTAAACACATTTTTATAAATCCAATACCAGTTTTAACAATACTAACTCCCAGGTGATCCAGACAGGTTTCGAGCTATGCATTTGTCAGCGTTCAATTGAAGCCTATGGGCCTTGGCACGAGCTGGCACCTGGACTGCCAGCATCACAGAAACTAGGTACATTTCCATACTTTCAATACTTATTCAGTTGCTGCTCGTAGGAAATGCCTTCTGCTCTATGGTTCCACAATGCAGCATGGTCTATGCATGCACATTCAAGGTCTGATTCACCACTGCATTAATCTAGCATAAAATTGGAGTAATTCCATTGATTTCAGTGAGTAACACTGTCGTTAAACTGGAATAACTCAGTGGTGAATCAGGCGCTCAGTCTGTAGACATAGCTGAATACCCATATAGATCTTGGACCTTGTCTCACTTACAGTGGTGTAAGTCAGGACAAATTCTGTTCAAATCAGTGGGGCTACACTGGTATGGGATCAGAGTCTGGCCCTTGGTTTTTCATAGATCAGTATGAAATGAGTGGCACAACACAACACACACATGCTGCCTTTTAGAGTATAGCACACCACAGGGCTTGGCGAGGCCCTGAATGGTACTGTTAAGGATTGGGTGTTAAGGATGACTACTACCCTTCATTTAATATTGTTGTAAGAAGCCTTTAATCTCCTTTATGGAACCAAGTAGCTGAAAAAATAGGGACCTCCAAACTGCATACCGGCACGTCCCCACCCAAAGCAAAGGTGCATGTGGGTGGAGGGCTTTCACAGGCTGTTAGTTTGTGTTTGTCTGGGAAAGAGACAGCAGAAAGACCAGAGAAGCTGAGAAAGAAGGCAGCAAGGAAGGAGTGATCACAGCCTGAGCAAGGACTGGAAGTGCAGCCTTGAGAAAGGCTAAAGAAGGTATTTTTTGGGCAGAGTGCTGGCTAAAAGAGGCTTGGAACTATCTCCTCCTGTTGGATTTCTGGTGCATTCAGGCAAATGGCACTTTGTACATTTTTTGTAAGAAAATAGGACTGCACCAAAGATACCTGCCTCCATCATCAATTTCTCCTCCTATCAGAAACAACCTGCAGGCCCCCAGATTTTGGATAACTGCTCAGGTCAAAAAGAGGCAACCATACAAAAATTTTCATTGCACAAGGATCTATCAGCCTGCTCTTGTAACCAATTTTTCCATTTCCTCTGCCTAGATAGATGTTGGCTTCAGCTGAAGCCAAACAGATCACACACTTAGATCGTGTTGGAGGAGGGGGAAACCCCTCTTTACACAAAATCAAGCAAAGCAATCAAGAAAGTGCTCATGCTCCACTTCGGTATGAGCTGGGGTCAGTGCCAGAGGATATAAACCATCTAGTTCATACCTTGCCTTCACTTTCCTCAAGGAGACCTGGTCACTCTCTTCCACTCACTAACTGACTGGTCAGCCTGTCCCTGAACTGAGCCTTTCCCAGGGAAGCGAAATAGCTGGCTATGAGTCTCAAGACCCTTCTTGCAGGTTTATAATCCTTGCTGTCAGCTTTCAGAAGCCTTTTATTTTCCGTTCTCCCCTTATTATTAAATACAGTTAGAGAGCTCTCCCTCCAGGCTTGACATCTCTGGCAGGTGTTGCAGGGCAGGGCTAATTTAAATCCCTGTTTCTGGGACAGATTGTTAACCCCTTTCTGGTCTGGTCCAATGTGGGTCTGTACACCTCATTACACCAGCCTTTGATACGTGCCCCCTAGACCATCTCTTTGTAATGGTAACACTCCTAGAGACGCATGTATATGGCCAGCAAGGTTGCCAAGAACTTTATTCCTCCCTTCCTGGGACATGGTTTGCAAGTCTTCTAGTGATGACTATGCTGTGCTGTTGCTTTTGGTCTCATGCTCTTTTTGGTACTGGGCCCCATTCCTCAGTAAAGAGCTGATGGCTCTGAGTGGGTCTTCTGTTACCCTCAGGTGTTTTACTCCTTGTATCTTGTCCTCTGTACTCTGCCACCACTATCTCCAGCAGCACAGTCCCATGCTGTCAAAGGAGAGCGACGGGAAACTGCTTAGTGTGCTTGTAACACCGTCTCGTTTCTAGGACAGACCACCACTCACTTGGTGTCTGAGTGTTACGTAGATCTGAGGAGTGGGATGTGTTTCCTAAGAACTCGCACCTTTGGGTACATTTACACAGTATGCCAAGTGGTGTATGTTGCTGTGTCCATTGACTCAGATGAGACAAGTTTCCATCCTTGCACTGTTATGGTCCAGCTGTTTGCTGGTTTGATGCATGCATGTGTTTTCCTTGTGTCTGGCAGGGGCAAGGACTACACTCCAGGGCTGCCCAGAGGATTAAGAGGGCCTGGGGCAAAGCAATTTCGGGGGCCCCTTCCGTAAATAAAAGTTGCAATACTACAGAATACTATATTCTTGTGGGGGCTCCTGTGGGGTCCGGGGCAAATTGCCCCAGTTGCCCCCCCCTCCCGGGCAACCCTGCTACACTCTCGTTATGTTGGGTTTGTGAGTGACCCACATACCGACTGAGAGACAGCATACCTGTTCCCATGCCAAGCCACTGAGCTCTTATTGGAACCAATGAAAACTGTTGCCGTTCTCATACATGGGATGTCGCTATGGACTTGGGTCACAATTAGGCACCATAATCACGGAGTGCAGCTGACTTCTCCAGTCAGTTACCTTTCTGCAGCTGTGTTACTGAACGCATCTCCCTGAGCACGCGGAACTGGGGTATGTGGAGTATCGTTGAAATGGTTTGACCACTGTGACAGTTGCTATACCCGGAGCAGACTGGTTGCCCAAGGAGTCATTCTTTGACATGCTGGCAGCTGTAACATGCACAGCCTTGGCCAGGACCAAGGAGCTGTGGTTCATTAATCATTGTTCAGTGGGGTGATGGTACTGAAGGCTAGATGGCAATGGTGCCGTATATGTGCCTAGACAGATAGATAGGTGGGTGCCTTACAATGTTTCCTTTGTTGGGAGGCGCATGAGTTGATATCCCCAGGTGGACTCATGTTTGAATATATGGGGTAACTTCTAATCATCCTGTGGCCAGTGCTTCTGCAGTGCCACCCACGCTGAGTCCTGAATGCATTTTCCATCCCGTGGTTCTAGGCATGTTGGTTTGTGCAATCATGTTTCCTTCTACCCACCCAGTACACAGTATCTCTGGCCAATAGCCAGCCATCAGCATCCTGGGTGATTAGTGCATTTGGTGGCAGTCATTTCCTTGGTACTGTGGATAATGTATAGAGCATACGGTCACACACCAATGTCCTAGCAACTTAATGTCTATACAACCTAATGTCCCTCAGGGCTATATAGTGGTTGGACACTACAGTCTGTCTTCAGATGCTCTGTGTGGGTAACTGGTAACAGGCCAGCAACACTCTGTATAGCAGCTGCAGGCATCTTGAACTTCTCTGGGGCAGTAATGTAAGGTGCTCGCACTGCTGGTGTCAGGATGTGGGGATGTGATGGTTTCTTATGAGCCTACCATCCTTTTACTCTAGCCTCGCTCCTATTGACCCTTACATACAATCTCCTCCTAGCAGCCTGTGCATTTTCACATGTGCATTTTCACACAACACTTTTCCTCCCGGGTGAAGTGGCTTCCGTTACCTGCCTCACATGCATGTGGCACCTCTTTGTATGCCCGTGCAACCTTGGGCTCTGATCCAAAATCCATTCAAAGAGAGTTCCCCAAACTGTGGGGCATGCTGCCCTTGAGGGACACAGAAGAATGTTTGGGGGTGGGGGCATGGTGGGGCCTGGGCCAGCACTCACAAAGGGCCACCCAGTCCCGCCCCACTCCGAGCTCTGCTCCGGCCCTGCCCTCAGCCAAAGCCCTGGCTCCCAACCCCTCCCTGGCCCTGGCCCTGGCCCTGGCCCCAGCCTCGGCTCTGCACCTGGCAGGTCAAACTGCCAGCCCGCACCGCGGCCCGGCTGCAGCTCCACTCCTACCCTGCCCCGTGCCCGGCCTCAGCCCCTGGCCGCGGCTCCGTTCCCGGCCCCAGACCCACTCCCAGCTGCAGCCCCAGCCTTGGCCCCCTTACCATTGTCTGTGTCCCCCCAGCCACAGCCACAGCTGGGTGGGGGGGCACATGAACAGGAAGAAGGGGGGGCCATGACCCTGAAAAGTTTGGGGACCACTGCATTAAAGGCAGTGGGCTTTGGATTACGCCCTCAGAGAACAGCCAGTTCTACAGTCTTAGCAGAGGCGTAGCGAGCGCCCTCCATACCCTCCGACAAGAGGGGGCCCCGCACGGAAGGGGGCCCCTAAAAGTGGCCAAAAAAAATGTAAGGTATAACTAGGTAAGTGACATTTATTGACGCTATTGCACAATCCATGTCGGTTTTACTGACAAAACCGTGAAGTCATTATGATACATCATAATGCTATTGGCTACATCAGTTGTCTGTCGATCAGTTTCGAATTTTAGTTGGACCCATTCAAAGAATGTGTATTTGCGTTCATAATGGCGGTCGGCAGATAAATGTTATTAATTTAGTTGTTTAGTTTTTTATCGTTTCTGCATTGTAAGGGGCCCCGGACATATGTTCGGAGGGGGCCACGTTCTTTGTTGCTACGGCCTGAGTCTTAGCAGCATTTTCTCCTTCTGTAAACATACTGGGCCAAATTCTGCTTTGATTTCCTCCAGCAAAACCATGCTGAATTGAGTGGGGTTCACACAGCCATAAAATAAAGGAAGTTAGAGATGGAAAAGGTCTATTGCATCATCCAGTCTATCTCCCTTCCAGTGCAGGAGGCTCAGGTGCCCTTAGTGTAACTGAGAACAGAATTGGCCCCACAGGCTGTGCCTGTACTGAGCTTTTACTTAAAAAATTCCCGCCTATGCACTAGCGTTGGTGCAGTTTAACCTATGGGAGTGTCAGTAGAGACAGGCCACCACCATTTTTACTACTGTGTCATCTAACAAGCTCAGAACAAGTCTAGACAAGCTGGTAGTAAAAGTACCCTCAGCCACCAGCACCCGTCTATCCTGGCATTCTTACCATCTGTTCTCACCTCCAGTAGAGTTGCACAAGTGAGGAACTTGAATCAAAAGCTCAGTGTAACAACAATCAGTGCGAAGGAGCTTCCTGACCAAAACACCTACGTGTGTGAAAGCGCCTCTGGCTGCTTTGCAAATGAGCAGGCTACGTGAGGGAGCGAATGAATGAAGGAGGTGATTGTAATGCTGCTGGCTTACTCATCACTCCTGTAGGGAGCTGTGTGCAAAGAAAGCACGGTTGCCTGCCCACTAGGTGCTAAATTATATTGTAGGTGTATAATATAATGTAATTAAAGGGGATCAAACACAGAAGAGTTGCTTGAACCTGCAGGACAAACAGCATTGCCATTTTTTCCCTTCATCAGCTAATTGTATGGAAGTGGCAGCATGGTCTGGAGGAGAGAGCAAGGGCCTGGGAGATATAGGTGCTCCTCATCTGGAGCCTGGTTCTGACATTAATTTGTTGCGTGGCCTAGGGCAGGAGTCACTTAAGGCCACAATTTTCAAACCCGAGGTCCTATAGTTAGGTTGCTAATTCTATATTTAAGCACCTAGAAGTGACTCAATTTTCAGAAGTACTGCGTCCCTGTAAAGTCAGTGGGAGCTGCAGGGGCTGAGTAGCTCTGAAAATTGGGTCATTTTCATACAAGTGCCTAACCTTTGGCTTCCAGGCTTAAAAAGCTCTGCCATAATTGCTGCTTGTCTTCCCCTTCTATAAAAGGCGGATAACCACTCTTGCCTGCCTGAGAAGGAATATTGTGCAGCTTTTTTAGTTAAGGTTCATATAATGCTTTGAA
The DNA here is from genome assembly GCF_007399415.2 of Gopherus evgoodei. Lineage (NCBI taxonomy): Eukaryota > Metazoa > Chordata > Testudines > Testudinidae > Gopherus > Gopherus evgoodei. The sequence goes on along the minus strand of NC_044333.1, from coordinate 8,653,784 downwards.
GAACAACACTGTAAATTCTAGGTATGAGTATGTGGTTTGCAGTGGTATTACAGTCGTGATTTATAGTGGGATGTATCTACAAACAGCCCTTAATTGCTTCTCTGAAGCTTACAAAAGCCTAGGGCTATCTCTGAACATCAGCAAAACAAAGTTCTCCACCAGCCAGTGCCCAGTTAATCATCAGACCCAGCAAGGAAAATCTACATTGACAGAGAAGAACTGGAAAATGTAGAAGACTTTGCCTATCTTGGCAGCCATCTCTCACAGAGGGCAGACATAGGTATGGAGATTCAGCACAGAATCCACTGTACCAGCCTTGCCTTTGGCAGACTGTCTCACCGGGGGTTCAACAATCACAGCATCAGAATACACACTGGACTTTTAGTTAATAAAGCGGGGGTAATCCCAACTCTTCTCTGCAGCTGTGAGACTTGGGTGACGTGTAAAACTCCTGAAAAACCTGGTATGTCAGCACCAGCGCTTTCTTTAAGAGATCTTCAACATAAAGTGGGAGGATCATCACACTAATGTCAGTGTCCTCACAGAGGCCAACACCTTCAGTGTTGAGGCCCTGATTATCCAGCACCAGCTGAGGTGGAGCTGGCACTGTGTGCGCATGGCTGATGTACGCTTACCAAAACAACTGCTGCACGCTCAACTCACTGAAGGAGAAAGGAAACGGGGAGGCCAAAAGAAATGCTTTAAAGACACCCTCAAGATAAATATGAAGAGATGTGACATGGACACCACACACTGGGAGACAGCAGCCCAGGATAGGGATAACTGGCAAAGACTTGTCAGAGGGGGAATGTCCTCTGTTGAGGGAAATCACCTTGCTCTGGTCACAGAAAAACACCAGACAAGAAAGGAAAGAATTGTCATGCAGCAACTGTATCCCAACCCTGGCTTCCAATACCTCCTTCAGTGTCTGCCAATGAGCCTGTGGCTCAGGGATCGGACTCCTCTGTCACCAAAGGACCCATAAAAAATAAAACCTGTGAAAGAGATCATCCTCAACCTTGAGGGATCCTGACGGATACAAAATCTTGTTCTGCCCAGCTTTGACAAGACTAAGGCCAAGATTTGCCAAAGCAATTAATGATTTGGAGTATCCATTTTGAGGCACCTTAAAGGCTCCTGGTTCTCAGAGGGCAGGTGCTTAGCACTTTCTGAAAATCAGGTGCCTTCCAGGCATCTTAAATAGGGTCCCCAAAAATGAAGGCAGAGGAAATCACCACTCCCTTTTGAAAATGTTGGCCAAAAGCAGCAGGTCACCATTAGGGTCTAGGAAGGAAACAAACATACAAAAAAAATGTGTTTACTGCTGGAGGATTTTCCCACATTGAAAATACATCTTGGACTTGTGCTTTTCAATTCAGCCTAAACTGCTCCTATTTAAAACACAAGTCATTTATTCAGCACCTTCCATCCAAGATTCTCAAAGCTCTTTGCAACACATTAACAATGCCTAAGAAGGCCCATTATACAGATGGGGAAACTGAGCCACACAATAAGCTGAGCAGACCAGGGACAGAATCTGACTCTCCTGACTCTATCTTAAAAAAAAATTACGTTGTTTCCAGAGTAAACTAAAAGAATGTGATGGAGCAGATACAGACAGTGCAGAACAAATCCCCTGCTCTAGCCCATAGCTCACATGTCCAGTCCCCTTCAAAGACATGTGACTGCAAGATGAACAGTGTTACACACTTTAGAGGTGCCATACCTAGCATTCAGCTGTGCGTTGCTGGAGCAGGGTGCAGGATGGCTCTGATCACTCCTGCATTTTCTCTGGGCCGACTGCTGCTGAGGCTTCCATGTGTGTGGAGAGTTATGGACATCTGACCCATGCAGCACTGGAAGGAGCATAAAGCTTCCTTAACACGGGTTAAGAAGCAGGCGGCCAGTGGGGCAGGCTGGGCCATTCATTCCTGTACTGCGTACACATGGTTTTCTGGGCCATTGCCTGCTGCTGATCTGAACACATGACTCTGCCATGAGCTCAGAGTCCACTAACCCTGGGCAACTCAGCTCCGAGGAAGCAGTAAAGGGAGACAGGCTGTATCACTGCTGTGATGAGTGCACACAGTGCTCTGTGCTCATGCAGACACCCTCTGGAAGGAGCCCCGAGCCCCTGCAGCCTGGGGCATGTGGAGCTGTGTGTCATTCCTGTGATGAGTGCAGACAGTGCTCTGTGCTCATGCAGACACCCTCTGGAAGGAGCCCTGAGTCCCTGCAGCCTGGGGCATGTGGAGCTGTGTGTCATTCCTGTGATGAGTGCAGACAGTGCTCTGTGCTCATGCAGACACCCTCTGGAAGGAGCCCCTGCAGCCTGGTGCATGTGGAGCTGTGTGTCATTCCTGTGATGAGTGCAGACAGTGCTCTGTGCTCATGCAGACACCCTCTGGAAGGAGCCCCGAGTCCCTGCAGCCTGGTGCATGTGGAGCTGTGTGTCATTCCTGTGATGAGTGCAGACACCCTCTGGAAGCAGCCCAGCGCTCCTATCTCCCCGCAACCAGTGAGCGGCAGGCGGGGTCCATCCCTGCCAATAGGGGCCGCAGGGCTGCGCGCACCTGGCGCTGGCTGCGGGAGGGAGGAGGCGGGGTGGCCTCTCGCCGGCGCGAGCGGAGCGGAGCGGAGACCTGCCCCCGTGCAAAGGCGCCTGGCTCAGCAGTGCCCCGGGCAGGGGCCGGAGCGGAGCCGTGCGCAATGGTCGGGGCCGGCAGGGGCGGGGGTTTTGCACCCGCTCCCTCTCCTGGGCCTGGATAAATAAGGGGCTGTGGCCGCTGCCCCTGACACCTTCTCCCTTGGTCCCCAGCGTCCCTGCAAAGCCGGCAGCTGAAGCCACGCGAGCAATGGACCCCCAGGACTGTCCTTGTGCGATCGGTGAGTGACCCCGCTCCCCAGCCCCTCCACCTCGGTGCAGAGAGATCCCGGGTCCCGCTCTCACCTGCCCGCGCCGGGATCTCTCCGCGGGGCAGGATTTGCCTTCCGCGCCCTGGGAAGCAGCGCACCGTGGTAGTGACTGGGAAGGCTTTTCAGCTTTGGACAGGCGGGCGTTTCCTCTCCCCGCGGGCCGTATTCTCCTTGCTAACCGCAGGGGTTTCTGTTCCGTGGCCTGGCGTTCCTGGTGTGCTCAACCTCTCCCACCACTTCGTTATCTGCCTCACTGTTTGTTCTCGAGCCGATAAACTCCCTTGTAAGGTGTCCAGTTACCCTCCCGAGACCCCCAAACTGTCAGAAATATACTAGCAGCTACTGGGTTTTCTCCTTGAACTAGAGATCAGAGTTGGAAGCAAAAGTGTAGCAACCTGCATTTAAAAAAGGGAGTCTTTTATACTGACTTTCAGTGGTATGGGGCCATTTCTGCCGTCAGTTGCCTATCAGGAAGAGACTCTTCCCGGAGACGTGTTGCTAAACTTCCCTTAGACAAAGAAATGAAAATAGCACCTGCTGTCTGAGTTCTCTTGGATGCTGGGGCTGATTGGCAAGTTTCAAAGGCAGTGTGAACATGTGGATATTTGTAAAGATGGTTAGAGTCCTGAAATATAACTTTGGAGAACTGTCTGGCTTCTGCCCAATGTGTTTTCATGGGATATTTTTCCCTTGTTTGTTCATTTTAGGTGGCACCTGCACCTGTGGTAACAATTGCAGATGCACAAACTGTAAATGCACATCATGCAGAAAAAGTGAGTAGCTCAGCAGATTTCATTCACCAATCTAATGGGTAGCATTTTATAATATTTACAGTCCCTGTATATATAAAATGTGCAGTTCTAACTTTTTTTTAACAGAACCCATTGCTTGATACAGTAAGCCAAATGAGTCCTTGTCCCCCTCCCATGAATTTGGCTCCTTTCAAAAATCTTTTCCAAACTAACATCAAACAAATTCCTTCTTTAATTGTTACGGACCATAGAGCGCTGTCAGCGCTACCAGTTTATTCATTCAGCTCTCGCTGCAGTCTGGGCTGCAGTGTTGTCTCTTCAGCAGCTGCAGAACGGAGCTGGCTTCACAAGGGAAGCTGACATGAGAGCCATATCTGCCTCTTTGTGGCCACTTCCATGCTCCCTGCAAGTCCTAGTAATTCCTTCCCCTCCTCCACAGTGAAGTGCAGAGAGGGGGGCTGATAAACTGCTCATAATATTAGTCCACATCTGCTGCCTTGCAAAGACCAAGGTGTGGACATGAAAGGCACCCTGCAAAATAGAAGAGGGTTGGAGAGAAGATGCTAAAGCCAGAATATACCCCAGGAGATGGAAAAGGAAGGTGGGGGATGAATAGACTAAACTGGAGATGGCGAGAAAAGAATAGAGAGGGGTTGTGGGAAGAGGAACAGAAGCTGGAAATAGCAGTGATTCCCCATATTGCTTTACATGGTTTCCCCCAGTGAATGCAATAGTTAAGGGCTCAACTCTGCAGTCCTCGTTTAGATAAAATTCCTATTGAAATCAACGGGAATTTGGCTTGAATAAGAACTACGGGATTGGGGTCTCCAAGTGTTAGAATATGGTTAGGTTATCATTTACCCTCAATGCAAAACTCCCATAAGGGTTCTTATGTAGCCTTGGCTGTGGATGCTTATTTGGTCTGTCTCAGCCTGCCACACACACCGCTCCAGGGTTGGGTCACTGTTTGGCTTAGACAAATTCTGACACTGCTTTGTTGGTTTTTGTTTTTATTCCTTATCAGGCTGTTGTTCCTGTTGCCCACCTGGATGCACCAAGTGTGCCCAAGGATGTATCTGCAAAGGACAACCTTCCACCAAATGCAGCTGCTGCAAATAATGTATGCAACTTCCCTTCCTGACAGTGATCTGTATATTTGGTGACATGAAAATAACCTTATTGTGCATTTTGTTTGTCCAAATATGGTCAGTATTTGTGATGTGAGCATAAACTACTTAAACCAATAAAATTACATGTATATATGTATCTTAAAATCTCTTCTGGTCACTTTATTCTTCTTGGACAGCACATGTGTCTCACCTGTTGCACTCCTCCCCACCTTGCACACAAGTCCCCTGCAAAACAGCATTCAAGATGCAAAATAGCTTGTACATAAAGCTCAATGTCGTGTATTTCCCAGCGTTTTCAAAACAAATTACTGCTCCTCTTCCTAATAGTGAGACACTTTCAATTTCTGTTAGGTATTAAAACTTACCATTCCAGATAGAAAAACATTTAAAGAGGGAAAATTACCCCTAGCGCTGTTACGATCACATCCTGTAGCCTTCCTCGGACAAAATTCCCCCAGGGCCAAAGGCAAGATCCTAATTACAAGTGCTCACTGCAACTCTATGCTAACTCCTGAGGCTTTAAGGGTTTACTTGGGTAAAACTCCCACTGCAGTTAATGGAAGCTGTGCATAAAGAATGCCTTTATCAGCATTCTGGTTATGTTATCTGTAAGAATCACTGTATTCTTTTTTCCCCTCCTGCTTGCTTTACTTCCCATGCAGACTAGTCCTGGTAGGACATCACCACACCGGCCCAGAGACAATCTGGAAGCTGCTAAGTGTTCTCAACTACTGCTCACTTCAGCAGAGAGTTGAAAGCACTTGAAGGATCAGGCCCTATGCAAAGCAATAATGGTGATAAAGTGGGATTATGCTCTGAGTATAATATGTACATGGCCGAGTCTAGTGTGTATACCTCCATCCATTCTGAATACCTGCTGTAATGCTCCCTTATCATGGTAGTCATCACAAGCAGTGATACAGAGTTGAGTTATTTGAGCCATAATGGGGGTCCCCATGATCTTGTATAGGCAGCAGGTTTAAAACAAGCCAAAGGAAGTATTTCTTCACACACTGCATAGTCAACCTGTGGAACTCTTTGCCTTCAAAACATCTGGCAAAGATTATAACAGGGTTCAAAAAAGAACCAGATACGTTCATGGAGGATAGGTCCATCAATGGCTAATAGCCAGGATGGGTAGAGATGGTGTCCTTAGCCTCTGTTTGCCAGAAGCTGGGAATGGGTGACAGAGGGTGGATCACTTGATTACCTCCTCTGTTAGTTCCCTATGGGACAACTGGCGTTGGTCTGACCCAGTGTGGCCGTTCTTATCTTCTTCAGCTGTATTTCTCCCATGTTCCCCAATCACAACTTTCTACTTCTTGTGCTGTTCTGCCTTGTGTGAAGACTTCTCATGGACGGAGGCACAGCTATCCACTGATCGAAGTAGGAGCACTCCGGCACATTGCTGATATGTGACCTTACCCCTACCTACCTGACTCAAAATTGGGAAGGGGGGTGGAGTTGTGCAACTGAGCAGAAGCAATCTACTCGGTAATTGCAAAACTGCAACCCAATGCTCATTCTTCCCCTCCTCCCCGATCATCACATGATGCCATGGTCATCCTGTGCCATGTGTCAGCAGTCTCATGGGCAGGACTCCTCTATGCAGGTCAGTGCTAAAAGCACTTAGTCAATACAACATGTCCCTCCTCCACTATATTCAGTCTTATTTATTCTCTGGAGAACCTTCCTCTGATTCATCTTATTTATCCTCAGCCATTCCAAGCTTTGTTGTTCCAGTCTCAGTGGATCTTGAGTTTTGATATTTGTATGATTGTCTTCATCTGCAGGGGGTTCTCCTTAGATACACCTGATAGCTCAGTTGTTCCTCCCTTAGCTGGTAACTAGCCAACAACCCAACAGGTTCCTACAGTCCAGCCTTGTTAAGGGGCATCACAGGGACTCCTTGTTTTTGCTGATACAGACTAACACGGCTACCACTCTGAAACCTGATTCCTTTGAGTGTTTCTCACAGTAAGGAAGAAGCAGGATTCAGTAGTGATGATTATAACAGGGATTTTTTGTTGAGGTTCCTAGACACAAACACACTGTAGTTCTCTCTAGCTTCCAAGCTAAGTAACATCAGCTAGTGTCACCACATAGTGTCTCCCTAAATCTTGGACATAGAATGGGCGGCTGACTGTAATCCTTTCTAAAACCTCACTGAGGAGTAAGACCATATCAATTTTCAAACTCTACCATTTTTAATGTAACCCCAACTAAAAAGTATTCCTGGAGGATTTTTAAATGAAAAAATATTTTTTATTGTTTTATCTTAAGTTAAACCTCATTGAAATTGGTTGGTGTAACAGCTGTCTGTCTTTTGGGACAAATGTAAGAAACAATTGAGCTCCTTTATGGAGCCAGGTAACTGAAACAATATTGGTCTCCATCCAAAACAAAGCCATATGCAGGGCTGGAGTAAAAGCTGAAGATGGGTTCTACAGTGACCTGATAAACTCAGAGGTTGGGGATTGATTGGACTGAAGTAATACCAGGGAACCTCAGAGTTATGAACTGACCAGTCAACCACACCCCTCATTTGGAACTGGAAATATGCAATCCGGCAGCAGCAGAGAAAGAAAAAAAAGCAAATACCCCACATTACAGTACTGTGTTAAATGTAAACTACTTCAAAAAAAGGGGAAAGCAGTATTTTTCTTCTGCATAGTAAAGTTTCTAAGCTGTATTAAGTCAATGTTCAGTTGTAAACTTTTGAAAGAACAACCATAACCTTTTGTTGAGAGTTGTGAACAACTCCTATTCCTGAGGTGTTTGTAACACTGAGGTCCTTCTGTATGTATTTGTGCATGTCAGTGAAGCAGGAGAAACAGGAAGAAAAGCAACAGCCAAAGATACAGCCAGAAGAAGCATTGGGAATATGACTCTAAGGAAAAGCCTAGAGAGAGCTTTTGGGCTAAGGGCTGGCTAGAAAGGGGCTTGGATGGTGAGCAAAGGGACTGTTCCCCGCGGTTTGATTACTGCTGTGTTCCAGGAAACAGGACTTCGTACATTCTTTGGAAGTAAGCAGGATTATATTGAAGATACCTAACTTCGTCATCAGGTTCTCCTGTTAACTCAAACAATCCAGTAGACCCTCAATTTTGGCTCAGCACTCAGGTCAAAAATGGATAACATTATGTCTTATCTCATGAAGAGCAGAAGGGATTAAAAGATTTTCTGTCCCATTCCCAGCAACAAAAGTAATAGTTTTTTGATAGATACCAAGCATGGGGATTTTATTCTGAAAGATGCTTTTCTTTGAGAAAATTAGGGAGGGGTCAAAGTAGGTATGATCATGGAAAGCATTTCGCAACTTTTAACTTCAGTCCTGCAAAGACCTATGCACATGCTTAACTTCACACACTGAGTAGGTTCACTGAGTACATTAGGGGTATTCAGTGCATAAATTTATGCATATGCTTAAGTCTGTGCAGGATCAGGACTTTAGCTATTATGTTTACCACTCAGTCACCACTCATCATTCTTAATCACCATGTTAAAACAATTGCTTATTGTATTTTATTCTTGCTTTTACACAGATTAGAAAAACTGTGCCCAAGGTTTTAAATCCATATACAGGCACCTACAGGAGTGGAATGATTTTCAAAAGGGCTGAGCACGGGGCATTGATGTGACAGGGGCTACATGATGGCGTGACGTGTTATATAGATTTTATGGGCATTTCTTTTGGGATAACATGCCTCCTTCCCTCACTAAAGAGTGCCCATTAAACCTTTCCACCACACCCCACTATCATGTAGTCTACATAAGCCACGTATGCCCCTGGAAAACTAGTTTAGGAATGTTACCAAGTTTTTTAAACATTGTATTGGGATTATTTCTTGTATCCCTAAAGCTCAGAGTGAATGGGAAGGAGAGGGAACTGGTGCTTGCCCTCTGGTGCTGAATAATAACAATGACCACTTAGCTCGTATGTAGTGCTTTTCATCAATAGATCTGAAAGCACTTGACAATGGATGTCAGTATCATTATCTGAGAAGAGACAAGAAAGAGAGTGGATGCAGTCTGGCAATGAAAGAGTTTCTCTGAGGATGAATGAGAGGGAAGAAGGATGCTCGTTTACAGGCTTTACAAACAGGGAAGAAGTAGCAGGGTGACACCTATAGAGGTCTGAAGAGGAGGCCAGAGTGGTGGTGTGTATATTTTAGCACTGAAGGCCGGGGAGTGAATGGCGTGGCTGGTGCATATGCTCAGGGAAGGTAGAAGTGGATTTTTGCAGTTGGCAACTAAGCGCTTGTTACATGGGTCAGCCAAGTCACTTCAGGACCTGGGTTCTGACCCACCCCCCTTAGCAGGGCCCTAGGACGCGAGTCCTGAGTGTTTGCTGACCCGAGGCAGACTGATTTGTGAGGGTACGTCTCCACTGTGAAAAAACCCAAGCCCTGCAGCAGCAAATCTCAGAGCCTGGGTCAACTGACTCAGGCGTGCAGGGTTCATGCTGTGGGGCTAAAACTAGCAGTGTAGATGTGCCCCTCAGGCTGGAGCCTGGGCTCATGATGTAATTGAAAGAGACTTTTTTTAATTTGACTGTTTCTCATCAGACCCTACCTGTATTTTATCATCTTCCATCCTCTCCTCTTTATTAGGACATAGACAATCTCCATGAACAGAGCCTCCCCTAAGGGATGCCCCTGCCAAACCACGTGCTCCTCCGCACCTGTCAGCTTTCCCCCAGCCTTTAGTTTAAAAACTGTAATGTCTGTAACAGCCATGGGGGAGGGGCACCGCAGCGGGCTTATTGTGACGTTACAGTCATTAAATCAATCGTCAATGTTGTAGTAAGATGAGACCCTGAAGCATAAACTCTTGTGTCAGAGGCCCAGTCTGAGGCCTGAAGCCTGAACCAAAGTACTTCCAGGCATTTCTAAGCCAAAGCTGGGCTGTGAGCCAGAGGCAGGCCCTACTCACAGAAGTTGGCAAGAAGAGGGCTGCTAGAAGCAGGTGCATCCACACATAAGTGCTAATAAGAGGAACTTGTGCCAAGATGGCACCAGGACATCCCGGTACGAGGACACTCCACAGAGATAACAGGGAACAGGCAGGTGCATCTTAAAGACAGGGTCAAAAGGACAGCATGATGAATAGATCTGTTTGAAACAACATGATCAAAGGGGAGAGAGCACCCTAATGAGTCAAGGGGCTGTACCTCAATATGTCAGTAGGGATGAGTAATCTGTCCTGTAACTGTGTAAAAGTAGGTCCCAGACTGCACATCTTTGTCTGGCCTAGGGGGCAGTGGAAAGTCCTGCCACTGACTGAGCTGGTCCATTGCCAGGGGGCACAAATTCGTAATACGTCTTGTAGAGCCTACAGGAAACTATTACTGTGCTTCGTTTGACAATAAACCTGGCTCGGGTTCCTTTGTACCTCACTAGAGTCTGTGGTCTTTGGGGGTTCTCTCTGGGTTTGCTGTGTCAGCGATCTGTGCAGAGCCGGGGCAGCACACAGAGGGAACACGCACGCAGCCAAATGTTATCATCATCGAACAAGAGCAGAGCACCACACTGGTAGCTACTGACAATAAATGTCACCCAGTTTGACACAGTTTCTGGCAGCATTCAGTGATCCTTAGATCAATCCAGCATTTTCCCACACAAGGCACAACACCTCCAAAGGTGACCTGGGACCTTACACCTATGGGGACAAATAGTGATGGCAGTTATATTGTATATGGAGTTTTGTAGCACATTAATCAGGTGTATTACGTATGGAGAGGTCCTGGCTGCAGAATTTGGGATCGTTGTGTGACAGATTCAGCAATTTTCTGTAAAGTCTTTGGGAGAACTTACTACATTCAGTTTATGTTTCATTATGTGCCAGGGGCTGTGTTTAATTCCCTGGGGGAGAGGGATCACAGCCCCCAGGAGCTCAGAACAGTGCAGAGTGATTGGACAAATTTACCTCCCAAGAGGAACCCCCACCTGGACAGGCTCATGTATACTGGTTCACACTGGATTCTCTAGAGACCAACAGACAAAGAAAGGGCTTTGGGATAAATAACCCAAGTTTAAACTGACTCAGGGCCTTCTTCCTGATCCAGCAGATGGACAGGACCATCTGTCCAAGGGAGGCCACAATCCTTCCTGAGAGGGATTAAAAGGACTTGACCTGTTCATGAGGGCTCTTGTTCTGAGCTAACAGCTGCTATGAACTTGTAGCCATAGAAACCCCCCATGGCGGGGTTTGAAGCACTGACTCTTACCAAAGTGATTGCGGGTAAGCTGACTGGCATGCATGTAGGTTCTTATCTTGTTTTCAAGTCTTTTCTCTGTAACGCTTTCACCTGAAGAATAAATGTGCTTGTTTAGAAAGAGCCATGTACAACTTATAACTATAGGCAACTACACTGTGTGTAGCCTCTGGAGACAAAGCCGAGCAGGCCTGTTTAGGCCATCTGACTTGCTAGGGCATTCACAGTGTAGGCAGGGGACTGTGCTGGAAAAACTCTGATCAGAAGGGAGAGAGACACAAGAGAGGTGAAAGTGAGGAGCCAGTGCCCTTGCTGGACCATGAGTGAGGAATACAGAAGCAGTTTGTGACACATTGCACCACATAGTACACACAGGGTCCTGAATATAACTATTAAACACTAACTCTAAATAATCCCAGGCAGGCAGTGTCTACCTTACACCCTGAAGCCCGATGGTCAATATTCCTAACATGTTTATCCTAACTAGTGTAAGCTACACCCATTGTGTTACACTAGCATCTTTGGGAGTTATGGTGGTTTGTTCCTGGAAAAATGGAGTTTCCACCTCCAGGAGTTAAGATTCTTTCCCACCCTTTCTCTCCGTTCCCTTCTTGTCTGATGTCTGGCATTTAGGCGAAGCCCATTGGACTTCTGATGGCAATTCAGACATAGTGAGTATACGGCTGGGTTTTCTCCGTTAGTCCTTCCCGTTATGGGGTTGTGCAATACTTTGACTTTGGGAGAAAGGGTCTGATTTCCTGTTAATCTCCATGACACCATTTGGGAGTGATGTAATTCCTGGTACAGTTTGTCTTTTTTCACGTCCTCTGTGTTGTGAATCGCAAGCACTGTTTGGGTAACTAACCAAACACTTGGATTGATTTTCTATCTCCAGTCCAAGCAGAACAAAGTGATGTTCGTCGGCAAATATGCACTCGGTGAGCACTGCTGTAGACACTCGTACTACCTGGCCTTGCTTAAAGCTACTGTATGTGACTGTTAAAGACCTTTGGTATGATTACCCATGTGGTTATTTAATTATGTCACACTCACCTTGCTGTAACACGCAAGCTCCTCATTCAGCTGCAGAGAGCTTTGTAGACAAGGTGTGATGAAGTAGAAACTTTCTGTAATATTTTTATGCTTCTTATGTGTGCCTCAGTTTCCCTCTGTACTTTGCATTGTTACCCATTGCAGAAGTGTTAAACCTGCTCTTGGGCCAGGGCAGGACAGATCTCGTGTTGGGTCACTGGGGTTGAATGAATGGGTTATTAAAGGGCTGGCTGCAACCAACCCACATCAATGGAGGGTCCACACAGACAATGGAAGCCCCAAGGACTGAGCAACTAACACCTATCCACAGGAATCTCCTGCAGACAGAACATGTGAACTCAGCATGGATCTGCAGGAGTTCAACAGTGGACTCTCACCTGGACCAACACAGAGAGGCAGGGCCAGAAATGGATTCCACAGCATCTTGGCTGGCTGATTATGCTGGCTCGGCAAGCATGGACTATGTCTTAACCTAAGGACTTCCCAATGCTGCATTCTAATTGCTTAATAAACCTTGCTCTGTTTTGAAAAAGCTGCCAGGTGTCACTGCCAATACTTACAGCCCTGCAAATCTGTGGATATATGCGTCATATCCCCGGGCCATGTTTCTGGATCAGATGCGGGTACAAATTTTATATCCGTGCAGGGCTCTACCAATACTTGCCAAGGTGCATTGGTCCCTGAAGACAGTACAAGTCTCTGTTGGGCTCACTGGACAGAACTCATGGTGTGAAACAGGAGGGCGGGAGCCCAGAGGCTCAGCCTCAAAGGCATTGAGACCACGCAGCCTACCCTTAAGGAAGAGTGAGACCCCATAGGGGGCTGGCACACAGAAGGGGTTCCTCTAAAGGATTATTTAAAAGCTGGGGCATGGTACAGATCCTTCAGATGCATGACAAAGGGTGAATCATATTTCCAGGTACAAGTGTATTAGTTCTCCTCTTGCTCAGCACAGGTATTTGCAAAAAAGAATCGTGGGGTATATTAATTACAACTTCCAAACGAGGCCACGTGAGACAAGTGAACTGGTTATGGCCCTGATCCAGTGAAGCACTGAGGTGCATGCTGAATATGCACATTGTTGGTGTGGCCTAGGTGACAGGAGCTCTGGACTAAAAGTCAGGAGAAGCAGGTGCTATTCCTAGCTCTGTCACTAACCTGCTGTATGTCCTTGGATAAGTCACTTCACTCCTCTGGGCCTGTTTTCCCTCCCACCCTTTCTCTGTCTTGTCTCTAACAGACTAGGATTGTCTCTTATATGTGGATGTACAGTGCCTTGCACAACAGGGTCCTGATCTCGGCTGGGAGTTCTTGATACTGCTGTAATATGAATTAAAAACTCTTAAAATCAATGGTGTTACTCTTGGTCTCAAAGTCTCAGGTGCTTCAGTGTTTTTCTGGGTAGGGGTCCGTAACAAGTGATTCACACGTGCTCTCAAAGAGTCAAATAGCATCTTCCTCTATGAGTGTTTGAGGAGTAGGGTACTACTCCATGCGGGTAAAGATAGCACAGTCCAGTCTTGATTGATCTCAGAGGAATAAAAGCCCATTTACAAAGGGCTGAATGTGACTCAGACTCTACACCCAATCCTCCCCTTCCTGCCCTATGCACACTCTTACACTCTGTCCCTGGCTAAAGTGTGTGATTCATTTCTCTGTAGGAAAATTGTGTATCTGTGGATGTGGAAACAGTCTTGGAATGACAGATTGTGAGGAAATGAGTGTTGATCACTGCCCAATGTTTCTGAACACAGCGAAAGTCCTGAATGATGCAGAGTAAACATAAACACCCCGGCTGCTGGCATGTGAAAGATCTACTGGTTTGCTCATAACCTTGTACAGCTATTTTCACAATTTATGAGAACTGGGGTAAACATGTGACAGAAAACTTGTGGATTTGCTTCTGACAATGGCTGATTGGCTTCAATCAGTTGGATCTGTGGCCAAAGAAGCATGTGTCGTTTTGCACCCTCTTGCCCACATTGCCACAGAGAAGGGGGAGGGCACTTGAGTGCACACTAGCACGCTTGGTAGCCATATTTCATCACCAGTGAGGCCACACTGGAAGGTGTAGTGCAAACAGGACCCTGGTGTTTTCCCCACCCTGCCATGTAACTCTGCTGGAGCAGGAGATGACATGATGGTGAAAACCCTCAATCCCTGCTGCCACTATCACTTTCCCATTGCTACCAGCATGTGGCATACAGGGGCCATAAAGGTGCTGCAAAGAGCTAACGCAGAATTCTACCAGTGTGTAGCCACTCCATGCTCCACCTGGCACACCCGGCATGTGGGGGGCAGGGTTCAGGTCAGGGTGACACAGGCCCACAGAGCATAGTCTGGGGAAGAGTCTGGGCTGTGTTACAGCCCACAGGCAGGCCAGGTGAAGCGACCACAGATGGGCCCATTTCCTAGCGCAGACACAGCTTTGGCAAGCACGAAATCAGGGGGGCTGGAACGATTTGTATAGTGGGGGTGCTGAGAGCCACTGAATAAATTGTAAACCCTGTGTTGATGGAAAGCACTTCAAGCACCCCTATTCCCAGTACCTGTGTGAACCTGAGAGCTGGCCCTCTAGTACCATGGTCCCGATGAGGGAAATAAAATAACCATCACACTAAGGACAATTGTTGCACTCAGTACCTTGGGGTCTATGCTGGAATTGCACCATGCACCGCACTCGGGGAGGGAGAAGGGGGGGTTGCACTCAGCACCCTGGGGTCTATGTGGGAATAGCACCGTGCAATGCACTGTGGAGGGCTTTTCACTCCATGCCAGGGTCTGTGCGGGGGATAGCACCGTGCAATGCACTGTGGAGGGCTTTTCACTCCGTGCCAGGGTCTGTGCGGGGGATAGCACCGTGCAATGCACTGCGGAGGGCTTTTCACTCCGTGCCAAGGTCTGTGCGGGGGATAGCACCGTGCAATGCACTGCGGAGGGCTTTTCACTCCGTGCCAAGGTCTGTGCGGGGTATAGCACTGTGCAATGCACTGTGGAGGGCTTTTCACTCCGTGCCAGGGCCTGTGCGGGGGATAGCACCGTGCAATGCACTGCGGAGGGCTTTTCACTCCATGCCAGTGTCTGTGCGGGGTATAGCACCGTGCAATGCACTGTGGAGGGCTTTTCACTCCGTGCCAAGGTCTGTGCGGGGGATAGCACCGTGCAATGCACTGCGGAGGGCTTTTCACTCCGTGCCAAGGTCTGTGCGGGGGATAGCACCGTGCAATGCACTACGGAGGGGTTTTCACTCCATGCCAGGGTCTGTGCGGGGTATAGCATTGTGCAATGCACTACAGAGGGCTTTTCACTCCATGCCAGTGTCTGTGCGGGGGATAGCACCGTGCAATGCACTGCGGAGGGCTTTTCACTCCGTGCCAAGGTCTGTGCGGGGGATAGCACCGTGCAATGCACTGCGGAGGGCTTTTCACTCCATGCCAAGGTCTGTGCGGGGGATAGCACCGTGCAATGCACTGCGGAGGGCTTTTCACTCCATGCCAGTGTCTGTGCGGGGTATAGCACTGTGCAATGCACTGCGGAGGGCTTTTCACTCCGTGCCAAGGTCTGTGCGGGGGATAGCACCGTGCAATGCACTGCGGAGGGCTTTTCACTCCATGCCAGTGTCTGTGCGGGGTATAGCACTGTGCAATGCACTGCGGAGGGCTTTTCACTCCGTGCCAAGGTCTGTGCGGGGGATAGCACCGTGCAATGCACTGCGGAGGGCTTTTCACTCCGTGCCAAGGTCTGTGCGGGGTATAGCACTGTGCAATGCACTGTGGAGGGCTTTTCACTCCGTGCCAGGGCCTGTGCGGGGGATAGCACCGTGCAATGCACTGCGGAGGGCTTTTCACTCCATGCCAGTGTCTGTGCGGGGTATAGCACCGTGCAATGCATTGTGGAGGGCTTTTCACTCCGTGCCAAGGTCTGTGCGGGGGATAGCACCGTGCAATGCACTGCGGAGGGCTTTTCACTCCGTGCCAAGGTCTGTGCGGGGGATAGCACCGTGCAATGCACTGCGGTGGGCTTTTCACTCCATGCCAGGGTCTGTGCGGGGTATAGCACTGTGCAATGCACTGCGGAGGGCTTTTCACTCCATGCCAAGGTCTGTGCGGGGGATAGCACCGTGCAATGCACTGCGGAGGGCTTTTCACTCCATGCCAGGGTCTGTGCGGGGTATAGCACTGTGCAATGCACTGCGGTGGGCTTTTCACTCCATGCCAGGGTCTGTGCGGGGTATAGCACTGTGCAATGCACTGCGGAGGGCTTTTCACTCCGTGCCAAGGTCTGTGCGGGGGATAGCACCGTGCAATGCACTGCGGTGGGCTTTTCACTCCGTGCCAGGGCCTGTGCGGGGGATAGCACCGTGCAATGCACTGCGGTGGGCTTTTCACTCCATGCCAGGGTCTGTGCGGGGTATAGCACTGTGCAATGCACTGCGGAGGGCTTTTCACTCCGTGCCAGGGTCTGTGCGGGGGATAGCACCGTGCAATGCACTGTGGAGGGCTTTTCACTCCGTGCCAAGGTCTGTGCGGGGGATAGCACCGTGCAATGCACTGCGGTGGGCTTTTCACTCCGTGCCAAGGTCTGTGCGGGGGATAGCACCGTGCAATGCACTGCGGAGGGCTTTTCACTCCATGCCAGGGTCTGTGCAGGGTATAGCACTGTGCAATGCACTACGGAGGGCTTTTCACTCCATGCCAGGGTCTGTGCGGGGTATAGCACTGTGCAATGCACTGCGGAGGGCTTTTCACTCCATGCCAGGGTCTGTGCGGGGTATAGCACTGTGCAATGCACTGCGGAGGGCTTTTCACTCCGTGCCAAGGTCTGTGCGGGGGATAGCACCGTGCAATGCACTGCGGAGTGCTTTTCACTCCATGCCAGTGTCTGTGCGGGGTATAGCACTGTGCAATGCACTACGGAGGGCTTTGCACTCCATGGCAGGATCTGTGCGGGGCATAGCACCGTGCAATACGCTGGGTCGCAGGCGTTTCCACACAGTGCCCGGGTCTGTGTGGGGCCCCAGGGATCCTGGCCCAGCTCCAGAGGGTAGCTCTGGAGTTCTTCTGGCCAGGACTGCTCTGGGTATCTAAAGGGTGCTGAATCTTCTCCTGGAGGAAGGAGGACAGGGCCTTGTCTGCCTCTGCAGCCAGGTCCATGTCTTCTGCCTCCAGGCCCTGCAGAGGCTCTTTTATAGTGCAGGTAGTCTGGCAGAGAGCATGTTGGTGCACGCCTTCCTCCGCTGCCTCCGAGGGCTCCGATATGACCAGCAGTTCCTTTTTCTCCACCCGAGGGGTCTTCCGTGAGACCTCTCTGAGCTGCTGGTCATCTACCAGGACCCTCTCCAGACATGGAAGCTGTTCTTGGCAACCAGGTCCTTTGTGGCCACCAAGAGGGTGGACCTCCTCGCAGAGCCCCTGCTCACAACCCCAGCCTACATGTGCAGATGGCGGAGTCCCTCTTGGTGTGCCGGAGGCTGGTTCTGGCAGAAACCATCAGAACTGGAGACCTCCTGGACTACGATGGGGGGACTGGGTGGATCCCCGAACGCTTGGTCGGCTCATGGGGCTCTCCACCCTCCTGACCTCCCTGCGAGTGCTCTAGGAGGTGGGGACAGCCTGGTCACCCACCTCTCGGGTTTTCCTTGAGCGGGTGCTGTGAGAGGGTGCTCCCTGCCCACCCCTCACCCCATGCCCTCTAGGCCTTTTCATCGGACCCCTATCCCGCGAGCCCTCCCGGCCGCCTCCCTTCCACAATCCAAGCTGGCTGCGTGCCCTGCAGCCAGTTCACTTCTGATCTGCACAGAGGAAACAGCTCTACACACTTGCGCTCCACACGTTCCACTTCCTCACTCACTGTTCTGCCCTAATACCAAATAGCAGGACTATCTATCTATCACCTGTGGAGGGTGAGGAACCCTGGTGGGCAGCCTCTCTTCCATCACGGCCTGCCAGGGATATCAGTTGGCGGCTCCTCCATGGAGTCGTGATCATGGGAGCGTACCTGGAGCGGTTCACCCCCATCCCCTACAGCTGCCCCTTTTGCAGCATGAGGGAGAACCTGGAGCACATGTATCTCGAATGCAGCAGATTGCAGCCCCTATTCCGGCTCCTCCAGAACCTCCTGTTCAGGTTCTGGCTGCACTTTCCCCCACACACCCTTGTCTTCTCAAACCCTGTCTGTGGCCCCATGAAGACACAAGACCCCATCAACCTCCTGGCCAAAGTGGCCATCTTCAACACCAGAAGGAGGATGCTAGAGAAGGGGGTGCTCTGCGAGTGTGGGGCCTATCTCCACTCCTCCTTGGTCTCATACGTTGGGCCGAGTTCCTCTGGATGGCGTCTGCTGGCTCTAGGGTGACCAGATGTCCTGATTTTATAGGTGTCAAGTATCAGAGCGGTAGCCGTGTTAGTCTGGATCTGTAAAAGCAGCAAAGAGTCCTGTGGCACCTAATAGACTAACAGACGTTTTGGAGCATGAACTTTCATGGGTGAATACCCACTTCATCAGATGCTAAGTGGGTATTCACCAACGAAAGCTCATGCTCCAAAATGTCTGTTAGTCTATAAGGTGCCACAGGACTCTTTGCTGATTTTATAGGGACAGTCCTGATTTTTGGGTCTTCTTCTTCTATAGGCTCCTATTACCCCCCCCCCATCCCAATATTTCCCACTTGCTGTCTGGTCATCCTAGCTGGCTCCCTAGGCAGCTTTGAGGAGCAGTGGACCCTGTCTGGGGTTTGCTGCTCAGTGTCCCCCTCTGGATCCCTAGTTTTGAACCTGTGAGCTTCACTCCCAACCCCTTATTCATTAGTTGTCCTCCGCGTTCAGGTGGTTCCCGAGGGGCCAGTGGTCCCTCCTGCAAGGCTGGGGGAGGGTCTTTAGACACCTCCCAGGATTTCCAAGAAGGCGGAATCTGTGCGGGGATAGCACCAGGCAATGTAGTGCGTGCGTAGGCGGATGTTTGCACACGGCGCCGTGGTGTGCCGGACTTGCCCCCCCAGCACTGCACAATGCACTCGGGAGGGCCGAGTTTGCACGTGGCGCGGGGTCTGTGTGGAGCACCCCCAGCACTGCGTAATGCACTCGGGCGGGGCGGGTTTGCACGCGGCGCGGGGTACCCCCAGCACTCGGGAGGGGCGAGTTTGCACGCGGCGCGGGGTCTGTGCGGAGCACCCCCAGCACTGCGCAATGCACTCGAGAGGGGCGGGTTTGCACGCGGCGCGGGGTACCCCCAGCACTCGGGAGGGGCGAGTTTGCACGCGGCGCGGGGTACCCCCAGCACTGCGCATGCACTCGAGAGGGGCGGGTTTGCACGCGGCGCGGGGTCTGTGCGGAGCACCCCCAGCACTGCGCAATGCACTCGAGAGGGGCGGGTTTGCACGCGGCGCGGGGTACCCCCAGCACTCGGGAGGGGCGAGTTTGCACGCGGCGCGGGGTACCCCCAGCACTGCGCATGCACTCGAGAGGGGCGGGTTTGCACGCGGCGCGGGGTACCCCCAGCACCCGGGAGGGGCGGGTTTGCACGCGGCGCGGGGTACCCCCAGCACTGCGCAATGCACTCTGGAGGGACGGGTTTGCGCGGGGTCCGTGCGGGGCACCCCCAGGACTGCGCAAGGCACTCGGGAGGGCTTTGCACGCGGCGCGGGGTCTATGCAGGGTCACCTTTGCACGCGGTCTGTGCGGAGCACCCCAGCATTGAGCAATGCACTCGGGAGGGCCAAGTTTGCATGTGGTACTGCACGGGGTCTGCGGGGCACCCCCCGCACTGCGCAATGCACTCGGGAGGTCTTTGCACACGGCCGGGCTCTGTGCGGGGCAGTGATTTCCCTACACCCCCCCTGAATTTCCCCAACACCCCCCCCGTTTTGTGAGCTAGTTACATACCAATTCAGTGACTGTTTGGAAATCTGAATTTAAACTGAAACATTAATACACACTTAAAAGCTTATACAGTGTATGATAAAATATGTGTATCTGAAAAAGTATAATAGATTTGAAAAGTATGAACATAGACTAGCTTCCTTGCTTCCTTATACAGCTGTTTTTTATGATGTCAGCGCATTCATTTCGGTGGTGTTGGCCAACCTAATAATTTCAAATGATGATTTGTAAGCAAAGTCTAAATGAGCTCTCCCTGACAGCTAGTGATGGGCTGGGGCTGGGGGGAAAGGCTTCAGAGCCAGATTATATTTACATTCACACCTAATCTACCTAGGTATCCAGCAAACAGAGCTGTGTTGTCCAAGTGATAGATTTTGGCTGGGGTTGGGTTACAAGCCACTTGAATGTGGGGGGAATGGGGGATGAAATGTTGTTCTTATTGTATGAGTAAAGGGCAGTAGAACTGTAGCCTGTGATGATTTGAAGACATCAAGAGAGAGGGTGGGGACCTGTCCCTTTCCACTGTTTAAAGGCAGAGCTTGAATCGGCTCCATAGATAGTCTTTTGTTCTGTTAAATGACTACTGCAGCTGAAATCACTGACAATCAGGTCAAAGTGCTTAGTCCTGTTGTGGGGACAGTGCTCCTGTGGGGACAGTGTTTTTGTGTAAGAGACAACCCAGACTGCACTAGCAGCGAGCGAGGTTCCCGCACTGAGAGCTCAGCTGAAATCACTGAGGCCATGTCTACATCTAAAATTTTGCAGCGCTGGTTGTTACAGCTGTATTAGTACAGCTGTATAGGGCCAGCGCTGCAGAGTGGCCACACTTACAGCAACCAGCGCTGCAAGTGGTGTTAGATGTGGCCACACTGCAGCGCTGTTGGGCGGCTTCAAGGGGGGTTCCGGGACGAGAGAGCAAACCGGGAAAGGAAACCAGCTTCGCCGCGGTTTGCTCTCTCGGTCCCGGAGCCACCCAGCAAACCGCAGGGAAGGAGACCTGCTTGCTCGGGGTTCCGGGACCGAGAGAGCAAACCGGGAACGCCGCGGTTTGCTCTCGCGTTCCCGGAGCCACCCAGCAAACCGCAGGGAAGGAGACCTGCTTGCTCGGGGTTCCGGGACCGAGAGAGCAAACTGCGGCGAAGCTGGTTTCCTTTCCCGGTTTGCTCTCTCGGTCCCGGAACCCCGAGCAAGCAGGTCTCCTTCCCTGCGGTTTGCTGGGTGGCTCCGGGACCGAGAGAGCAAACCGCGGCGTTCCCGGTTTGCTCTCTCGGTCCCGGAACCCCGAGCAAGCAGGTCTCCTTCCCTGCGGTTTGCTGGGTGGCTCCGGGAACGCGAGAGCAAACCGGGAAAGGAAACCAGCTTGATTACCAGAGGCTTCCTCCTTCCACGGAGGTCAAGAAAAGCGCTGGTAACTGTCTACATTGGATTACCAGCGCTGGATCACCAGCGCTGGATCCTCTACACCCGAGACAAAACGGGAGTACGGCCAGCGCTGCAAACAGGGAGTTGCAGTGCTGGTGGTGCCCTGCAGATGTGTACACCTTCAAAGTTGCAGCGCTGTAACTCCCTCACCAGCGCTGCAACTTTCTGATGTAGACAAGCCCTGAGAGCTGGTGAACCTCAAGAGACCAACTCGCAGAGGTCACAGTGGCAGGTGGCAGCCGAAGGTGACTGTGCAGGGCCATTGGCAACAGAGCGATGGAGTGAATGGTGGCACAACGAACAGACGTGGCCAGAGCAAACAGTGAGCAGCTGGAGGAACAAGCAAAGTGCCTTCTTGTCCCCCACCTGGAAGATGTACTCATGTGAAAGCACCTCTGAACTCTGAGTCTCCACTGACCAAGGACAACACTGGTGAGTGGAGTGCGGTGGAGGGAAAAGTGAGGGGCATGTTAAATAAACATTTGTTTGTTGGACTATATTTTAGTCACTTTGCTCCAGAATGCTAGATTTGAGACTGGGAATGGAAACTTATATAAATATGTTTCCTAGTAGGCCAAGATTTTTAAAATGCATTATTTGCCAAGGTTGTTATCTCACATTGTTGCTATCTTGGGAGATCATTATATTGGGGAGTTTCTGTATTAAACATTTTTATTATTATAATTAATTTTTACATACGAATGGTCATACTGGGTCAGACCAATGGTCCATATAGCCTAGTACCCTGTCTTACAACAGTGGCCAATGCCAGGTGCTTCAGAGGGAATGAACAGAACAGGTAATCATCAAGTGACCATCCCCTGTTGCCCACTCCCAGCTTCTGGCAAACAGGCTAGGGACAGTCAGAGCATGGTATTGCTTCCCTCCCCATCCTGGCTAATAGCCACAGATGGACCTGTTCTCCAGGAATTTATCTAGTTCTTTTTATAATCCTGTTATAGCTTTGGTCTTCACAGCATCCCCTGGCAAAGAGTTCCCTGGGTTGACTTTATATTGTGTGACGAAGTACTTCCTTTTGTTTTTTAAAAATCTGCTGCCTATTAATTTCATTGGGTGATTGCTAGTTCTTTTGTTATGTGAAGGATTAAATAAAATTTCCTTATTCACTTTCTTCGCACCAGTCAAGATTTTGTAGACCTCTTGCCCCATTAGTCATCTCTTTTCTAAGATGAAAATTCCCAGTCATTTTAATCTCTCCTCCTGTTTCATATCACTGATCCTTTTAGTTGCCCATCTCTGTACCTTTTCTAATTCCAATATATGTATTTTTAGGATGGGTGACCAGATCTGCACACACTATTCCAGGTGTCCCCTGGCAAAGAGTTCCCTGGGTTGACTTTATATTGTGTGACGAAGTACTTCTTTTGTTTTTTAAAAATCTGCTGCCTATTAATTTCATTGGGTGATTGCTAGTTCTTCTGTTATGTGAAGGATTAAATAAAATTTCCTTATTCACTTTCTTCGCACCAGTCAAGATTTTGTAGACCTCTTGCCCCATTAGTCATCTCTTTTCTAAGATGAAAATTCCCAGTCATTTTAATCTCTCCTCCTGTTTCATATCCCTGATCCTTTTAGTTGCCCATCTCTGTACCTTTTCTAATTCCAATATATATATTTTTAGGATGGGTGACCAGATCTGCACACACTATTCCAGGTGTGGGCATACCATGGATTAATATAGATGCAATGTGATATTTTCTGTCTTCTTATCTATCCCTTTCTTAAGGATGCCCAACATTGTTTGCTTTGGTGACTGCTGCTGCACATTGAGTGGATGTTTTCAGAGAACTATCCACAATGACTCCAAGATCTCTTTCATGAGTGTTAACAGCTAATTCAGATGCCATCATTTTGTATGTATAGTTGAGATTGCTTTCCCATGTGCATTGCTTTGCATTTATCAACAATGTATTTAATTTGCCATTTTGTTGCCCAGTCACCCAGTTTTGTGAGATCCCTTTGTAGCTCTTCACAATCTGCCTGGGACTTAACTATCTTGAATAGTTTTGTATCATCTGCAAATTTTGCCACCTCACTGTTTACCCATTTTTCCAGATGAATAGGTTGAACAGTACTGGTCCCAGTACTGACGCCTCAAGGATACCACTATTTATCTCTCTCCATTCTGAAAACTGATAATTTATTCCTACCCTTTGTTTCCCATCTTTTAACCAGTTACTGATCCATGAGAAGACTGCCCTCTCATCCCATGATGGCTTACTTTTCAAAAATCAATGTAAATTAATTTAAAAAAAATTTTTTTTTAGAAATCTAGATCTGTTATGTGTTTTGGTGTAACTTGTATTTTCCTTATGTTAAATTTGCATAATCCTAACAAAACATTTACTTTATTCATATCTCTCTTATATATATATCTCATTGGACCTGACACCCCCTGCAAATTCGAACACCCCCCCTAATTTCAATTCCTGGGGAAACCACTGGTGCGGGGCACCCCCAGCACTGCGCAATGCACTCGGGAGGGGCGGGTTTGCACGCGGCACTGCGCGCGGAGTGGGGTCTGTGCGGAGCACCCCCCAGCATTGCGCAATGCACTCGGGAGGGGCGGGTTTGCACGCGGCACTGCGCGGAGTGGGGTCTGTGCGGAGCACCCCCCAGCATTGCGCAATGCACTCGGGACGGCCGGGTTTGCACGCGGCTCTGTGCCGTGATAGGACCCGCCGGCAGCGCCCACCTTTGTTTACTGTTTTGGGGCCCGTGTGCAGGGCTGGCGGGGGTGGGGGTTTGCGCTCGCTCTCGCTCCTCCGCCGGGATAAATAGGAGGCAGCGGCAGCCCCGCTCCAAACCTCGCCGCTCCTCTGATCTTCCCTGTGCCTGAGCAGGTGCTGCAGCAACCGACTGAGCGATGGATCCCCAGGACTGTCCTTGCGCGACCGGTGAGTGACGCCTCCCCGCTGCAGAGACGCACGGACCCTGCTGTGGGGGGTTCTCACGGGGCTCGGCCACCCTCCTTGTCTGGAGTCAGCGGGGAAGATCTGGGCAGCCGGGAGGGACGCTGGCTTTCCCCCCGGGGCTGCTGTGAAATCACCGTGACTAGATCCTGCGAACCAGGCTCCCTGGTTTAAATGTCACGTGTGTTTACCTTAGCGCCCTGGGCTGGCTTGTAAATCTCCTTTTCCAGCGGTGGGAATCAGCTTTTAGGCATTTTTCAAATATAGTTTCATTGCGCGGGGAAAGATTCTGCCGTGACTTTTGTAACATCCAGGTAACTGAAAAATTCAAACCAAGGGATAACCTGGAGGTACTTTATACTTAGCAGAGCAGTGGGAAGCAACTGACTGAGATGAAACCTGTTGATCAGTGGTAACGAATTATTTTTTTGTCAAGGTCCAAATTT
The DNA here is from genome assembly GCF_007399415.2 of Gopherus evgoodei. Taxonomy (NCBI): domain Eukaryota; kingdom Metazoa; phylum Chordata; order Testudines; family Testudinidae; genus Gopherus; species Gopherus evgoodei. The sequence goes on along the minus strand of NC_044333.1, from coordinate 8,629,038 downwards.
CTTATTCAAGGAGCAGACTGAAGAGAAAAGAATACAGTAATGGTAACAATAAGTTAATAAAAAGACTTAGTGGTCGGTTAAAAAACGCCTAGAGGTCCGAATTTCTCCCATGATCTGTCTATTGACGTTCCCTGTTGTTGGGGTGGTTGTTCTTTTTTTCATGCTGGTGATAAAATTCTCCTCTTGCCTGCTGATTGTCCTCTTGCTTTTAGTCCAGTTGTGATGCTCATTTCCCCTCAATCTCTCTTTGTCCACAAGGTGGCACCTGTACCTGTGCTGGCTCCTGCAAATGCAAAAACTGCAGCTGCACCTCTTGCCAAAAGAGTGAGTATTTTTCCCCCCTTTAAAAATGCTTTGTCCGCAAAGGAGTTGCCTCCCTTTCTGAGACTGAGATGAATGAGGGTTTTGTCACTGGCTTCCATGGCAGCAGAATGGAAGCTGGAATGGAGAAGCTAGAATTTCTGGCCCTGATTTTAGCAAAACAATTACGCGTGTGCTCAACTTTTAGTCCGTGGGAGTTAGGGCTGTGCTTTATGGGCCTGCTGCAAAGCCCATCGGAAGGAATGTGAGTCTTACCTTTCATTTCAGTGGGATCTTGGATCAGGCTGCAAGTGATTTGTTGAATGGGGATGGATTTAAGCATATGCTTTAAGATAAGCCTGCGCTCTGCTGGAACAGGACATCTGTTAAACTGTATACTTATTTTCAAAGGGTGGGCCTGAAAGGTGGAATCCGTGTCCTTTCCATAAGTATAATTTGTAAAAACTTCTTTCCAACACCAACCAGTTGTTTGTTTTTCATACACTCTGTGTTCTTACCAAAACGGAGTCAGATAAAGGATTCTGACCTATATTAAGGTGGGAAATGACCCAGGATTGTCCAATCTTGACTTTTATGTGAAGTCTTTGAGGAATACATATTAACAGTACAACTGAGATGTTTTAATATTTAATAAGGTCCAGTTCACAGCATGGTTTTGCACCTTGTCTCATCCATGTTGAACTTCCTAAAATTCTTATGGGGGAGGGTTGTTTGGTTTTTGTTTTTCCTCCAGCATCTCCAATAATTTTGTCTTGATTTTTATTTTTCCAGGCTGTTGCTCCTGTTGGCCAGCTGGATGCAATAATTGTGCCAAGGGCTGCATCTGCAAAGATGCAGCATCCAAGAAATGCAGCTGCTGTCCCTAATGTGGCTCTATTCTGTTCTGTGAATATTCTGTATGAAAGGGAAAACTAATTTTGTTTGTAACATAGCAGAGACTATTTTGTACCTTTCACAGACATGTTGATTTGCGGTTGAATGAAAATAAAGGCCATGATTTGAGAAATGTAATGCCTGATTTATTCAGCATGTTCATTCAATTCCATGATTTCCAGCTGTTCAGAGTTGAGTTCTTGCACAGGGTGTTAGCAGCAGATCTCATGGGAGCATTAACAAGATCCTGCAGACTAAAGCTTCCTGCACTGGCTTGGCTTTTCCCAGGCAGAGCTTCAGACAAAAGGAGAAATATTTTCAAACAGAATATTTCTATAGTGTTGGCTCTGAGAGTTGGATTTGCCTCTTGGTAGCAAGGGGAAGCAGCCTAGTAATCCCTGTTTCTAGAACACAGGGCCTAGTTCTGCAAGATGCTGACCCTCAATCCATTGTGCCAAATTCAGATGCAAGTCCAAAGCTGAGAATTTAAGTATGGGAAGAGCTGCCATAACAAACCTTCATGCTGATTTCTTACCACAGGGTTGGGTGAACTTTTTGGCCCGAGAGCCACATCTAGGTGGGGAAACTGCATGCAGAGCCATGAATGTAGGGGTGGGGTTGGGGGTATGGGAGGGGGTGCAGTGTACAGGAGGGGGCTCGGGGCAAGGGGTGTGGGGGTCGCTTGGCAGGGGGTTGGAGTGCAGGAGGGGTACGGCTCTGGCACAGCGCCGCTTACCTGGAGTGGCGCTGGCGTGACAGTGGCACGCAGCAGGGCTAAGGCAAGCTCCCTGCCTGCCCTAGCCCTGTGCTGCTCCCAGAAGCGGCTGGTACAGTGCCCCTGTGGCCCCTGGGGTGGGGGGAGGAGGGGTAAGGGCTATGTGCACTTCCCTCACCTGTGGGTACCTCCCCCGAAACTCCCATGGTTCCCTGTTCCTGGTCAATGGGAGCTGCAGGGGACGTGCCTGCAGGTGAGGGCAGCACATGAAGCCCTCTCCTTCCTCCCCCAGGGGCTGCAGGGACATGGTGCCAGTCACTTCTGGGACTGGCATGGGACTCCTGGCACCATGGGGTTGGCAATCCTGCAGGCCGCATCCAAAGCCCTGACGGGCCGGATCCGAGCCGTAGTTTGCCCACCCCTGTCTTAACACACATATTGCATCAATTTGGGGCCTGTCTACACTGCTACTTCCCAGTGCATTTATAACCAGCTAGTGACAGGGTTGGCTCAAAACCTGGAGGGGTCTTGACCCCCAGTTTCAGAACTCTTGCTTTACAGTCTAGATAGGATCCCCAACTCTACAGGGGTAACTGATCTAGCTAGTCTTCCAGCTCGATGCACTAGGCCAGGGTGTCCAGACTAAGTTGCTTTGGCGTTCTGTATGTATGTCCTGTAGGCACTCTATTCACATGCGGCCCTGTGGGCAAGCTGCCCAGAATGCAACAATACAAATGCAACCAGCCGCAATGGTAGACATGGACGTACAAAGGTTAATGGAAAATAGCTGACTTAGCTACAGTTCCACTAATTAAAAAACGGGCTTGTTAGAGACCGTAAACCTTTCTCTGTGTTGGAAAGAGCAGGGGCTCTCTGGCCTCTTGATCATCATATCAGGGCTTGTTGACTTCCTGGTCGCTTGTCTGGGGTTTGCAGCCTCCCGGTGGTTGCACGGGCACCCGTTTGGCTGCAGTAGGACTCTTCTAAAAGAGAATGACACGGAAAGTAGTTACCCTAGGCAGAGGAAAAGCCATTCCCAGGGCTGTTTTTTTACCAACAAGTGGGAGAAATGACTATGAAAAGGAGAGGGGAGCTAGCTGAGAAGGAGTGACCACGTGCAACTGCAAGGAATTGGAAGAGGGAGCAGGGCAGCACAAGGATATGAGAATTCAGGATGGCAAACTGAGGAATTAAGAAATCTAGTAAGGAGGATGCACTGGGAGGAAGGATTAAAATCTACCACTTTAGAAAATGGCCAGCTAAAGCAAGTGCAGTGCTCAGGTGCTCCAGTAACGGGGGCCTTGAAAGTACCGAAGATAAACAGAGTTTGAGCTGTGGTGCGGCAGGAAAGAAGGCCTATGTCATTTTGGACTCCCCATGTGGAGGGAAGCCGGGGCCTCCTTGCCCCCTCCGGGGCGCTACGAGTCCCTTGGGAAGTCACATTGTTTATTGTTGCTTTTGCACTCCATTCTAAACTGCAAGATTTTAATATGTCCTTTGATTGCACATGACCAGAATCCATGTCCTAATTCTTGCTGCTCAGCAATTCCGTAGCCTGGCTGGCCAAGCAAAGTGAGGTCTAACACTCAACTCTTTGGCATTTCTAGTCTATTTATTCTCACAACTTCTGGGGGGGAGGGGGCTGTGCTACTTTCCCCCCTGTACAGATGGGAAACTGAGGCCCAGAGGGACTAAGTGACTAAGAACCTGTCTATACTAAAAAAATTAAGTTAACCTAAGTTAGGTGGATGTACAGCCACCACTGTAATTACTGCAGTGGTTCATGTCCACACTATGCTCTTGCCCCCTGTTGGTGGTACATGTCCTCCCCAGGAGCATTTCCACCAACTTATCCGTATGGGGCACTGTGGGACACTGGAGCCCCCAGCCCAGGGATGTGTGGGTCAGGCTGTCAGCCCTGGGGTGGCCGGGCTCCATCTGTGAGCCCCGTGCAGGGCTGATAGCTAACAGGCGATGTACATAACGCAGTGTCAACACAGACACTGTGTCACCCTAAGTACATCGACCTAAGCACTATGTCTCTTATGGAGAGGGAGTTATTAGGTCGGTGTAGTGGCTGACTGACATCAGCGGGAATAACATTGTAGTATGGATGCTGACAGAGTTAGGTTGACGCAAGATGCCTTACAGTTTAGACCAAGCCTAAGGATATCTGTGGCAGAGCAGAAAACTAAACCTAGATCTCCCAAGTGGCACCCTTAACCACTGCCCCATCCTTCCTCTCAAAGGCTAGCTTCTGGCTAACGTGCTGCCCATTATCAGCCCTCAGGCTCGTTCAAGATTACAGCCTGCCAGGGGCTCCCTCCAGGTGACTATGCTAGATATGAGCCGGCAGGGCAGTAAGGCACGAATGCAATACTGGGCTGTCTGGCACCGGACATAGAGATGATAGCTCCCTACCTCACAGCATTAAGGCAACGGCATGTGGAATATTGTGTTCAGGCCAGAGCCTCTCGTTACTGGAAAGATATGAAAGAATTGGCGGGAGCTCTGAGAAGAGGAATGAAAATGATCAGGAGGCTGGAGAGGGGTCTGGTTTCTGAGGAAAGACTGGAAATGTGGTTCAATACATAGAACTGCGCTAAGGGAAGGCTAAAGTGGGGTGGGTGGGCATGAGGAAATGCTGCTAATATCTAAAGGGTGTAAACCCCAAGGAAGGAAAGGGATTATTGAGCACAGTAAACAGGGAGCATCCAGCGGGTGAGAGGAGGAAATTAAGAAGGAGAATGTTTGGTCTGAATATCAGTCAGTGGGATGTTCAGTGCCCTGGAATTAGCTCAAGGTGTTGCAGGATTGGGTACCCCAAAATGGCAACACCCACTATCCGGGCACTTTTTGAAAATGTTTTATATTCGATCTGTCGGTCGTGGCTTTTCCTTCATCATCCCAGCCAACCACGAGTAGGGTTACCACCTCTGAAATGCAAAAATCCAGCAGTCCCGCCACCCCCACAAAACAAGCCCCATGCAACCCCAACCACAAGGCCACTCCGCAATCTCCCTCCCCCTTCAACAGCCACTTATCATATCTAGGGAGCTAACTCACATAGATAAGATTGATGACATCATTTCCTTAAACTGCAGAAGTGGGATCACTGCCACATCATTAGCAGGACACGGAAACTTTTAACATTGGGTATCCCAGTGTATTATGATAATAAAGTAAATCTTTAGACCCATGTAAAAAAAATCCAGCAGATTAAATTATTTTTCTGCCAACTGGCAATGCCATTAAAAACTGGCCAGACCAGTCAAATACTGGACCTGCCAGGTGGTAACCCTAATCACGAGGGACTCAGTAACACAACCGTAAGGGTCTGGTTTCCTGTTCATCTGTCAGAACGCTGACAAAGGGTGTAATTGGCTGGAGCAATTTATTTCCAGGTAATACAAGATGCTCATTTTAATCCAGAAAGTCCATTAATTGGGATGGCTCCCAAGTAGATCATTTTCCCCCAATGTCTATGGATTTTAGAAGCTTTGTGGCCACTTTTTCTGAAGCTTAGTGCTGTTGTTACTGGGACCCAGCTGTTGTAAGGCTCGTGACAGGAAATTGACCTCTTTGGGAGATCTTACTCTGTTAAATTTATGTATTATTGTGAGCCAGGGACTGGATGTAATTCTATGGGGGAGGGTGACCACAGCTCCTGCAGGAGCAAAGAATGGGGTGCAATTAGGCAGATTCACTGAGGGTGTAACACCTCCAGAGAGGTGTCCCCACTGGAAACAGTCAAATATAGTAGTTCAAATTGGATTTTCCAGAGACAAATAGAGAAAGTAAGGACTTTTGGATGAAAAGCCTGACTTAAAACTGATGCAGGGCCTTCTTTGCATTCAGTGTTGTAGCCCTGCTGGTCCCAATATATTAGAGAGACAAGGTGCGTGAGATATTATCTTTTATTGGCCCAACTTCTGTCAGTGAGATACACAAGCTTTTGAGCTTACACAGAGCTCTTCTTCAGGTCTGGGAAAGGAACTCAAAGTGTCACTGTTGAATACAAGATTTGAATAGGTTGGTTAGCATAAGTAAACGCTTATTGAATGGTGCCTTGAAATATATGTTAACTGCTTGTGCTAAACCATCTGTTCAAATCTTGTGTAAGCAGAGTCAGGATGGGCTCTGCCCTGACATCTGGTGGGGAATTGTGGGGAGTGTGGAAGGGAATTTCAGGTATTTGCACTGGCAAACCCACCCTGTCCGGTGTGGCTTGTGGCAGCCTGGGATGGTTGTTTTGACAGCTCTGGGATCCCGAATTCTTTGTTGTTGGGGTGGGAGGAGTGGAGTGTTGTCATCCTGGTTGTGTGGATGAGGAACTGTGGGACTGCTTTGTGACAGAGATGTCTCACCATCAGATGGGTGACGCTTGCTAGACAAGGGACATGGGTGCCAAAACCCAGTGAATTGAGAGAAAGGGTGGGGGTTGTTGTGTGTACTTGATGGTATGGGCCCCTTTTGAGGACCTGGAACACCAATTGCACATCCTTCTCTTTCCGCTGTTGAAGAGCAGAACTAATTTTGAATCCATTAGGAGTCCATCTAGAGGCTGCTGAGCTGAATTCATGTTGGGCCAGTGGTGCACCAGTACCTGGACTCCCCTACTACAAGCTGAAATCACCAAGAGCTGAAATCATTAAAAGAGCTAAGCTTACTGAGCTGAGATCACTGAGTGCTATGTTAACTAGTGGGGGAGCATGAAGATCTATTGCTAAGCGGCTGGCAGAGTGGAGCAGTTTGCAGCATGTTGGAGCAGCAGCCCATGGAATAGTGAATGGAGTGGAGCAGTTTGTGGGGTCGGCTGGAGGAGCGGCACAGCTGGTGGAGTGGAGCTGGTTATGGTGAAGGCTGCAGCAGAACTCCATAGAGAGGTGGAGCAGTTGGCCCCTGGCTCACGTAAGGTGCCCATTAACACCCTGTGTATGCCCCCCCATTTCCACCCAGGCTGGGGGTGGGAGGGGAGAAACTCTGCAGATAAACTTTTGAACTCTGGGGTGGCACTGACCAGAAACAGAGACTTTTGGGTTGTTGGACTTTGGGGTGATTGGACTTAATACCCTAAGGGGGAAAAGACATTGCCAAACATACTTGGAGGTGGGTTTTTTGCTTATGGTTTGTGTTATAATTCTGTTTGTGGTGTTTCTCCAACGTGATGCCACATTGTTTCCCTCCTTTATTAAAAGGATTTTGGTACATTCAGACTCCATGCTTACAAGTGGGGAAGTATTGCCTCCTAGAGGCACCTGGGGGGGGGTGGTATGTAATTGTCCCAGGTCACTGGGTGGGGGCTCGAGCCCGTTTTGCATTGTGTTATTGAAACGGAACCCCTGGATACTGAACCCGGCCCTTGTTGCTGCCAACTCAGAGGGGCAGAAGGGTTACACTTGTATTGAGCAGTAACCCTTTGAGTTAGTTTTCCAGACCCGAAGATGAGCTCTGTGTAAGCCTGAAAGCTTGTCTCTCACTGACAGAAGTTGGGCTAATAAAAGATAATACCTTATCCACCTTCTCACGGCCTTCTCTCATATCTAGCCCCCAGCAGGATCTTCTGTCAAAGGGAGCCCCAATCCTTTCTAGGCCCCATCAGACTGATGGGTGACTTCTGGGGAGTGAGAGGCACACAGCCACTGCCTAGCCTAGTTGCTAGGCAACCCAGCAAACTCAGCTGGGCCCAATGAGCCTTTTACAAATGGTTGTGCGTCCTGATTGGGCAGAGGAGCCAGCAGTCTGGTACTTGAGCCCAGCAGTGGCAGCAGTACAGTGATGGCTTATTGTATATCACACCCATAGCTGTACTTGCCCTGCTCCAGCTCTTTACTCCTGGATGTGTCAGTGTAGTCACTGTCTTCCTAGCTCTGATGCTTTGCTTGGTTCTTTGACTCTGGCTTTACTGGGGGATCAGTACCTGGATCTACACTTGCCATTGCTCTGAACTGCTGCTACAACCATTAGACAAGGTCCTGCTCCACCCAGGAGGTAGGCTGCCTAGGCTCCAGGAGCTTGTAGTAAGTAATGAGTCCCAAGGCTCTCACTAACGTCCATGATAGATGGGCAGCTATAATCCTAAGCAGAAGTTACTGAGAATAATCCCTAAGCATGTACAGTTATTAGTTCTGCAAACTGAAGTCAGTGACTAATGTATGAGTACACCAGACATTCTATTTCTCAAGTAAAGCCTTTATTTTCATTCCTCGCACTCAGTTATACAACAATCACTGTAGGAACACAGCTTTTTTTTGCAGACAAATAGTCACAGGAGCACAGAAGATGTCCATTTCAGTGACAGCAGCTGCATTTCTTGGATGCTGGCTCTTTGCAGACACAGCCCTTGGCACAATTATTGCATCCAGCTGGGCAACAGGAGCAACAGCCTGAAAAAAATCAAGACAAAATTACTGCAGATGCCAGAGGAAAAACAAAAACCAAACAACCCTCCCCCATAAGAATTTTAGGAAGTTCAACATGGATGAGACAAGGTGCAAAACCATGCTGTGAACTGGACCTTATTAAATATTAAAACATCCCATTTGTACTGTTAATATGTATTCCTCAAAGACTTCACATAAAAGTCAAGATTGGACAATCCTGGGTCATTTCTCACCTTAATATAGGTCAGAATCCTTTATCTGACTCTGTTTTGTTATGAACACTGAGTGTATGAAAAACAAACAACTGGTTGGTGATGGAAAGAAGTTTTTACAAATTATACTTATGGAAAGGACACGGATTCCACCTTTCAGGCCTACCCTTTGAAAATAAGTATACAGTTTAACAGATGTCCTGTTCCAGCAAAGCGCCTGCTTATCTTAAAGCATATGCTTAAATCCATCCCCATTCAGCAAATCACTTGCAGCCTGATCCAAGATCCCACTGAAATGAAAGGTAAGACTCACATTCCTTTCGATGGGCTTTGCAGCAGGCCCATAAAGCACAGCCCTAACTCCCACGGACTAAAAGTTGAGCACACGTGTAATTGTTTTGCTAAAGTCAGGGCCAGAAATTCTAGCTTCTCCATTCCAGCTTCCATTCTGCTGCCATGGAAGCCAGTGACAAAACCCTCATTCATCTCAGTCTCAGTAAGGCAGACAACTCCTTTGCGGACAAAGCATTTTTAAAGGGGGGAAAAATACTCACTCTTTTGGCAAGAGGTGCAGCTGCAGTTTTTGCATTTGCAGGAGCCAGCACAGGTACAGGTGCCACCTTGTGGACAAAGAGAGATTGAGGGGAAATGAGCATCACAACTGGACTAAAAGCAAGAGGACAATCAGCAGGCAAGAGGAGAATTTTATCACCAGCATGAAAAAAAAAAACAACCACCCCAACAACAGGGAACGTCAATAGACAGACCATGGGAGAAATTCGGACCTCTAGGCGTTTTTTAACCGACCACTAAGTCTTTTTATTAACTTATTGTTACCATTACTGTATTCTTTTCTCTTCAGTCTGCTCCTTGAATAAGAAATTTGGACCGTGACAAAAAATAATTCATTACCACTGATCAACAGGTTTCATCTCAGTCAGTTGCTTCCCACTGCTCTGCTAAGTATAAAGTACCTCCAGGTTATCCCTTGGTTTGAATTTTTCAGTTACCTGGATGTTACAAAAGTCACGGCAGAATCTTTTCCCCGCGCAATGAAACTATATTTGAAAGTTGCCTAAAAGCTGATTCCCACCGCTGGAAAAGGAGATTTATAAGCCAGCCCAGGGCGCTAAGGTAAACACACGTGACATTTAAACCAGGGAGCCTGGTTTGCAGGATCTAGTCACGGTAATTTCACAGCAGCCCCGGGGGAAAAGCCAGCGTCCCTCCCGGCTGCCCAGATCTTCCCCGCTGACTCCAGACGAGGAGGGTGGCCGAGCCCCGTGAGAACCCCCCACAGCAGGGTCCGTGCGTCACTCACCGGTCGCGCAAGGACAGTCCTGGGGATCCATCGCTCAGTCGGTTGCTGCAGCACCTGCTCAGGCACAGGGAAGATCAGAGGAGCGGCGAGGTTTGGAGCGGGGCGGCCGCTGCCTCCTATTTATCCCGGCGGAGGAGCGAGAGCGAGCGCAAACCCCCACCCCCGCCAGCCCTGCACACGGGCCCCAAAACAGTAAACAAGGCTGGGCGCTGCCGGCGGGTCCTATCACCGCACAGAGCCGCGTGCAAACCCGGCCGTCCCGAGTGCATTGCGCAATGCTGGGGGGTGCTCCGCACAGACCCCGCTCCGCGCGCTGTGCCTCATGCAAACCCCCTCCTCCCGAGTGCATTGCGCAGTGCTGGGGATGCCCCGCACAGACCCCGCTCCGCATGCAAACCCGCCCCTCCCGAGTGCCTTGCGCAGTGCTGGGGGTGCCCCGCACAGACCCCGCTCCGCGCGCAGTGTCGCGTACAAACCCGCCCCTCCCGAGTGCATTGCGCAGTGCTGGGGGTGCCCCGCACAGACCCCACGCTGCCTTGCAGACCTGCCCCTCCCGAGTGCCTTTTGCAAATGGTTGTGCTGCCTGATTGGGCAGAGGAGCCAGCAGCCTGGTACTTGAGCCCAGCAGTGGCAGCAGTACAGTGATGGCTCATTGTATATCACACCCATAGCTGTACTTGCCCTACTCCAGCTCTTTACTCCTGGATGTGTCAGTGTAGTCACTGTCTTCCTAGCTCTGATGCTTTGCTTGGTTCTTTGACTCTGGCTTTACTGGGGGATCAGTACCTGGATCTACACTTGCCATTGCTCTGAACTGCTGCTACAACCATTAGACAAGGTCTTGCTCCACCCAGGAGGTAGGCTGCCTAGGCTCCAGGAGCTTGTAGTAAGTTGGTAGCATGTGTATAGGACCTTTTGAGTTTTTTATAGTTTCCCTGTAGTACTTTCAAATTAATCTCCTTGCTTAGAAAGAGCTGTGTGGTAATGTATAACTGCTATAAATTAGAGCTGCTCATCTTTGGAGACTTCAGAATGCAGACACTAGGCTATCTAGGGATTTCCTAGGGTAGGCAGGGAACTGTACAGCCTGGAAATATCCTACTCAGGAGAGAATGAGCGATGGGCCTCCAGCCAAGAGGTGAGAGCTGAGGAGCTGGGAGCCTGGGAGGGTACAGAGCAGGAATACAGGTGCAGTTGCTCTGAATGGTGACAAGGCTCCCTTAGGGGAATAGAGCTGGAGGAACCCCCTGAGACTTGGCTGTGTTGATAAAGGATTTGTTGTTGCTACAGTGCAATATTTCTTTACCCTTATCTAGCACTAGGCCTCTTCAGAGTGCTTTAAATGCATGCCCTTAATTGTAATCACTATGTGGGCAGTGGAGTAAACACAGGGCTACAGTCTGGCCTCATCTATACCCAGGTGATCCCATTGAAGTCTGCCTGTCTAATCATCTGCATCCAACCGCTTCTGCTGTACAAACACTGGGGGATGTAGTGGGGTTGCACGGATGTAACAAGCCAGATTTTCTTTGTTTCTAAAGGGCTTGGTTACAATGGACTTGATATTTCTCCATGTGACCGGGTCCTGCTTGAAACTATTGCAGCTAGTGACTCTCCCTGTATGATAGGAGGTGTCCACATTGGTGTGTCCTGCTGTAACAGATTCCCACTCATCTGCCACAAAGACCAGTCATAATTGACCATCTTTCTAATGGTCGTGCCAGGCTAGATCATCCCCTCACTTCCCCGAGCAGAGGGATAGTTTCCCCATTCCACCCCTCCTGAACAACTTCTGGCTGCCTCCCAACCTGCTGTACCAAAGGGCTAAAGGAATTTCCTCTGGGGTTTTCTTTACATTTCCCTGCAGGCTCTCTTTGCCCTAGCAACAGCCCTGTTAATGGGGGGCCCTGAGAACAGGGAAAACTGACGATGGGGTGATGGCTCAGGGAGAGCAGGCCTTAGTCTCACCTAGGCTGAGACTCTTCATGCTGCCTGTGGTGGGCGGAGGGGAGGCTAAAAGTAGGAAAGGGAAGGAGGTGGATGAAGCTGCAGCTAACAGCTGATATTCATGTTCAGAATGACTTGTAACCTCCAAGATCTGCAGGGACCACTGTAATCATCTAATCTGACCTAGTGTGTGAACTGCCCCCCAATAATTTTTGAACCAGAGCCTATTTCACCCCAAAAACTATCTTGATTTTTAAAAAGCTGTCAGAGATGGTGAATCCACCTGGGGCCTTGGGAATGAATTGTTCCAATGGGGGTTAACCCATGCTGTTACAAACACATGCCTTGTTTTCAGTCTGAATGTGTCTGGCTTCAACTGCCAGCCATTGGCTCATGCTAGCCCTCGGTCGGCGGGGAGAGAGGTATGGTACAGTGGGGTTTCAGCCATTTTCCTGGGGTTGCCTGCCAGTGAGTCCAGCAGCACTGACTGCCCTGATGATCAACTTCATGTATCTTAAGGTACTTGAGGCCCTAACTGGAAAAAGATGAGGCCAAGCCTGCTTTTAAGGGACTGGTGCCCCCCAGGTCCTAGGCTAGGGTTTTGCAGCAGTTGCTCTGATGTCAGGAGACAGTGCAGCTCCCAGAGGGAGGCAAAGGAGCCAGCAGGGGCCGCCAGGCAGGTTCCTAGTTCCCAGCGGGCGCAATGCCCCGCTGTGCCCGGCCAGCCCCAGGGCACGTGGGGAAGGGTCGCGTCCCCGCTCCCCCCGCAACCCGGCCTGGGGAGTCCAGCGCCGTGTGCGGCCCGGCGCCTCTCCCCGCACACGCGCCGCTGCGCACGGGCCCGGGAGCGCCCGAGTCATGCAGGGCCGCCGGGCCCTGGCTTTGCGCACAGACCTGCAGACCCGCTGCTGGGGCTCAGGCCGCAGCTTCCGCCCCGGGACACGTCGGGCAGGGGAGCGATCGCCGCAGGAGGCTCCTCCTTCCGTGCCCTGGGTGGGGCGGGCTAAGCCTGAAAGGAGGGGCACTGCCTGGGGGTGCACACAGCGCCTTGGTCGGTCTGTGCGGACACAGCACCGAGCAATGCATGGGGGTACGAGGGGGATTGCACAGAACATCGTGCAATAGATTGGGAGGTTGCACACAGAGCCCTGGTTGGTCTGTGCTGACACAGCACCCTCGTGCAATGCACTCGGTGTGTTTCGAGGACCGTGTGCAGGGCTCGCGGAGATTTTGCGCTCGCCCCTCCGCTGGGGTAAATAGGAGGCAGCGGTAGCTGCTGAGCCAAACTCTCCTCTGATCCCTGAGTCTCCCTCTGACTGAGCAGCTTGAAGGAGCCAAGCTAGCGATGGATCCCCAGGACTGTCCTTGTGCTACCGGTGAGTGACTCCTCCCCGCTGCCGGGCTGCACAAACCCTGCTCCAAGCTGCCATGGGGGGGAGGCGCAGAGGGGTTTTTCTTAGACTGGTTGGGGAGGCCACTTCTCAGTCTGTGCCAGGACTAAGCCCCAGCACCTCTAGGCTTGGCAGTTCATAGTCCTGGCATCTGTGATCTTGCTGCATCAGTTATGGATGTAAAACAATTGCTTGAGCCCTTGCACCTGTTGCATTACAAATTAAACACTGGGCAGGGCCTCTGTTTTTTCCCTCACTGGGAAACTGCCACCGGCATTGCATGCAATCAGCATGGGCAGGGGAAAGAATCTCTAGCTCTTGGAGTGACTCTGGCTTTTCCATCTGGGCTATGAAATAGATCATGGAAACCAAACTCCCAGACTTAAATGTCCCCTGGTCTTACCCTGGCAAGGCGAGCTCTATTTAAATATCCCATAAGTGGGCCGAGTATGTCTTAAAATACCCTTTTTTCACAAAGTGAGAAGATTCTTCAGGTAACTTTTTTTTTTCTTTTTTGCAAAGATCCAGGTAACAGGAAAAAACAATGCAAATTGAGTCATGGGGTAGGATGGAGCTTTGGAACTTTGTATAACATAAAAATGATGGTTGATAAAATTCTCCTTTTGGTGTCTGACCCAGTGTTCTAGTTGAACAATGTCGATGAGCTCTCCTTTCTCTGTCCCCCAAGGTGGCACGTGTGGCTGTACTGGTAGTTGCAAATGCAAAAATTGTAAATGTGGATCTTGCAAAAAAAGTGAGTAGATTTTTTTTTAACTCTGATAATGTGGGTTAGATTGAAGTATTTTGACACTTTCATAACATAAGAGCTGTAATTTCTTTGGAAATGGTATTGCTGAGGCACTGGGGACCCAGTGAGATGTAATCAGGTTGTTTCCAGTGTGTTGTGGGAGCAGCAAGAGTGGTGAAGAGGAGCCCAAAGTTTCAGGGCCACATTCAGCTCTGTTACTCCAGTTTAAAAGCAGAGGAACTACTCTGAAGTCAACAGATACTCTGGTTATAGGACCCCAGGCAGCAAAGCACTTAAGCATGTGCTTACTGAATTGGGGCCTTGCAAAGGAATGGCCGAGAGCAGAATTAGACCTTCATGGGACTTAATTCTGAAAGGCCCTTGGCACCTACATTAAGATGTTCTTTTAAATGCCAAGTGGGTATAGACCAGTACGCCATGTACAGTATTCTTTCCTCTACTAGATACGGATCACAAGGGGGGGGAAAACCACCACAATCAAGACATCTTCCATACGTTGCATTTCCTGAGATTCTAGAGCAGTGGTCCCCAGCCTTTTTTGTCTGGCAGGCGCCAGACGACGAGCCACGGAGGACCGTGGCGATAGACGAGCATCCGCCGAAATGCCGCCGACAAGCGGCAACGTCAATAGGCGTCGCTGCCGACAAGCAGTATCATCCAGAGGCACCAGCATTTCGGCGGTGACGCCACTGGATGACACTGCTTGTCGGCAGCATTTCGGCGGGTGCTCGTCCACCGGCCAGTATGTGGGCGCACTTAGATGCCCCGGCAGGTGTCAGCACCGCGTTGGGGACCCCTGTTCTAGAGACTGCAACATCTTTGTTGCTGTCAATAAGCTCTCTTTTATTTTTATTTTGTTTAGGCTGCTGCTCCTGTTGCCCAGCTGGATGCAATAATTGTGCCAAGGGCTGTGTCTGCAAAGAGCCAGCATCCAAGAAATGCAGCTGCTGTCACTGAAATGGACATCTTCTGTGTTCCTGTGACTATTTGTATGTAAAAAAGCAGTGTTCCTACAGTGATGATTGTTGTAGAACTATGAGTGTGAGGAATGAAAATAAAGGCTTTACTTGAAAAATAGAATGTCTGGTGTATTCATACGTTAGTCATTGATTTCAGTTTGCAGAACTAATAACTGTACAGGGTTAGGGATTATTCTCAGTAACTTCTGCTTAGGGTTATAGCTGCCCATCTATCATGGGCATTAATGAGAGCCTTGGGACTAAAGCATGCATGACATAGTGTCTGCTCATGTAAGGCCTCATCTTTGGTCTAGCGCTGTAACTCTTACACTGGGAAGTGTCTTGTGATTTATTTATCTATTTATTTATTTTTGGACAGTTTCCCTCCCCTCTTCAGATGGAGCAGAAGTACCTGCAATTTGTGACCTCAAAGGGAACTGCAGACTATCAGGCACGTACAACTTACACCAGCCTCACAAAAATTCTACTCGGCTAGGGTGAGGGATACATATTAAGAGTGGGTGACTTGGTTTTGTGCTCGGTTAGTAACAATTTTATAAAGTGTGCTTTAGTCTGACATGTGTCTGGTCTTTCCTTAGCAGTGCTTCACAACAAAATACAGCCAGTATTTCAGACAAAATTATAATTTGCAAAAGATGACTTAACCTATCACCCCTATCTTGCAAAGGGGATTCCCTGCAAAGAGGTCTTGACAGGATTGGGACCTATAGCTATGTGTGTGTAGCTCCTGGATGGTCAAGAGCTTTACCAGGTTTCTTCTTAGCTTCTTTGAATCACTCACCATTGTGGATATTTCTTTTGTTTGTCTTGGAGGGTGAGGCAAAATTCTTGAGCATTAGAACATGTGGCTGTCGATCAGAGGTGGTGCTAGCCCACTGGTGACCCTAAGCAGGAATATTTTGGCCCCCTCACAACCGATGGGGGGGCCCCCTTTAGCTGTTCAGGGCCCTAAGCAATTGCTTAGTCTACTTATGCCTAGCACAGGCTCTCAGTAGCTAACACATCTTCTGTATTGTGTACAGGGCTCTCCACATTCAGAACAGACAATGCATATTGTGTGAATATTAAGGGAAAGTGCATAGTGGGGTCCTGACTTTTAATTGGAGTTACTAGGTGCAACCAGAATACCAATGACAGTTCAAATGATTCATCTCACCTCAAAATGAAGACCTGATTAAGAGCTGATAAACAGACCTGGATGGGTATGAGTCGCCCAACAGGGATTAATCCTCTGACTATCAAGGAAGTAACTCCTGGGTGGAAAAGAACAGGCAGGCCCTACACGCTTAGTCATAAGGTAAAAATTTTAAATTAAAGTTTTGAGGCCTTGATCCTGCACCCAGGCACATGTTTTAACCCCCTCCTCGCTGCATAAGTCTGCCGGATTTGGGGCCTCACATTTAACCTGTGAACCTCTTCATTCCCAATGTGCAATGTGTCATGCTTAAAGCTGCCTGTGTGTCATAGGAAGCCATGGCTTTGTCCCCACAAGTATAATCTTAATTTCCTTTTTTTTCAGAAAAGGAAAATCCTGCCACAGTATTTTAATTACACATTTCCATTAGAAGGACATTTGAATAGCTGCCCTTAATAGTTTAAATGTATTTAAAGAGACCCACCAGTGTTTCATTACATTGGTTGCTATGCCTCATGTTGATAAAATGTGGTGAATCTTTACATTGGATGGTCTGATAAATCTGTCTAAGAATATTTTCCTACAAAGGGGTAGTTTTCTATGGCTTAAACAACACAAACCGAAATAGGCTGGGTTTTGTCACAGAAATCCTGGTTGTGACAACCTATCTCTTTAGTCATAAGTACACCTAACTAGCTGTAAGATGCAGCTTGATAAACTTATGAATGGGATATATGAAGGGATTGCCTGAAATGGCCAGGGACTGGACTTCATGGACTAGAAAGGACTTTCTAGTCCTATGTTCCTCGATCTAGGCACAGCATCTTTGCAAGGGGTATATTAGACCTCTGTTTTGCCGTGCCCACTACTTTTGTCCTCCACTCAGTAACAAAATGACCACTGACAATGGCCGGTAGCCTTCAGGCTAGGCTTTGCTTGCACCGATTTATAGAACTTTAAATCACATTCATGATTTTTACCCATTGCCGTAAGATGACTCAGGGCACATTTGTGTCCATTTTACCTATTCACTTCCATATCGCTGCAGCCCCTGCTGCTCTTAGTAGTCAAAAGAGCTGCTGCTTGGAGTATTGTACCTTGTTCATTTGGAGTGGCTTTTGTTCAGCAACCAATCGGTACAATTTCCAGTGTTAAGTGAAGCGTAAATATGTTTCCTGATGGGCGTTAGAGCTTAGTGGCTAAGAGCAGCTTCTTGATTGCACATGCTCAGTCAGCACAGCTTCAAGGGGCGAAAAATCCCAATAGGAATAAGCCAAAGATGTCTCTGTAGCCATTCCTGGAGTCATGTTCGGGAAGGATTTGCCCGTTTTTAGGAGGGGAAGGATGGGCTTGTGATTTGAAGCATAGGACAGGTAGTCAGCAGACTTGGATTTGACCACTGATGAGCTTTGCAACCTCAGGCAAATCCTTTAATTAATTTGCGTGAATCTCACATTTGGAAAATAAGGCTAATGATGTATGTTGGAGGCTTAAATAATTAACGTTGGAGATCCTTGGATGGAGGGTGTGGGAGAAATGCAAATCGCTGTTACACTAAGTGGTGGCTAGTCCCATAACAACCGCTGCATCCGTTGTGCTGTCTTGTTTGTTTCCTCTGCCTTCATGTTTTGGTTCCTGTTTTTTGTAAGAGCTGGTGAATGTACGGCATAGAATCTCCAGCAGCAATAGAAGAGTGCTGGCTTTTTGTCCCACCACCGCTCTACAGTTCATAGCTTCTGCGACCCAAGAGCGCGAGTGGCTGGCCTTGAACCCTTTTAAAAATCCGCTCGGAACAGAACATCCAGTGTTGGAGCCGTTCAGTAAATGCGGGCTGGAAAACTGAGCTGAGGGAAGAAATAGTAGGCGATGAAGCTGATTCCATTCCCGGCATGTGCAGGGGGCTTGGCTTTCCAGTGGGTGTCACTTTGGCCCCTGCAGGAAGGAAACATAAGGAGAGGGGAAGTGGTTTAATAGGGATATTCCAGAAGGATTAATTTACTCTGTTGCAAAGGGCTAGAATCATGGGCCAGCAGAGTACTTAAGGACAGGCTTAACGTTGAGTATGCGAGTGGTACACATGGCTTCAACAGGGCTTAGAGTTAAACACATGCTTGAGGCCAAGTCTGTACTACAAAGCTTTGTTGAACTAGCTTTGCCATTTAAGGGTGTGAAAACACCCCCCCGCCTCTGCCAAGCTCTGTGTTTCACAACTTTCTTGTGCTCATGGCCTATCTGTAAATGTTGAAGGAGTAATAGAGGTGGGGAGAAATGGCTTGTTGTGATCCAGTACATGAGGGTTGTCTCAACCCAATAAACAGGTGGGGGGGTCAGGTCCTGTGCCAGGGAGGCTTAGTGCCCACCCTACAGTCACCCCCTAGGGGTACCTCCTTCAGCTACAGTCCCCTGGGGCTGGCTGGGCTCAGCTTGGCTTCCTGCTGGGGGACCAGCTGGGCCAAATTTGTGAGTGGTGTTGCGACCTGATGCATGGGGTTGCAGCGGCACTCACTCGAATTTGACCTGTTTGTCCCTCTCCCATCATTGTGGTGGCTGGGCCAAACTTGAGCGGCGCTGTGATCCCAGAGGTTACTATGCTCAGAGCTGGCAGCTGTGCCCACCCATCCCATAGAACCTGCTATGTGACGCTTCGAAACCTTGTGGGGGCCCAATTTTGGGAAAATATTGAGAGAGGCTGTCTTAGCTGATGTAGCTATGCCAGCCCAAACCCCCAGGGCAGACGCAGCTTAGGGAAGAGGGCTTCGGTCAGCCGTGCTAATGTTGCTCACGGAGGTGGTGTCAATATACCTGAAGAACTCCTCCTCCCCTCGACATACACTGCGACTACATTAGGTGGCTCTGCTGATCTAGCCATACCGCTAAAGCTAGGGCCCTACCAAATTCACCGTCCATTTTGGTCAATTTCCCAGTCAAAGGATTTTAAAAATTGTAAATTTAATGATTTCAGCTATTTAAATGTGAAATATCATGGTGGTGTAAGTGTAGGTGTCCTAATCCAAAAAGGAGTTCGTGTGTATGTGTGGGGTAATAGGGGAGTGGATTGTGGTACTGCTACACTTACTTCTGCCTTCAGAGCTGGGCTCCCCGTCAGCAGCCACCGCTCTCCAGCTGCCCAGCTCTGAAGGCAGAGCCGCCACCAGCAGCAGCGCAGAAGTAAGCGTGTCATGGGATGGTATTGCCACCCTTACTTCTATGCTTCTGGCGGGGCACTGCCCTCAGAGCTGGGCATCTGGCCAACAACCGCTGCTCTCCAGCTGCCCAGCTCTACGGGCAGCAATGCAGAAGAAAAGGTGGCAATACAGTGACCCCCCTGCAACTCTCATTTGGGTCAGGACCCCCAATTTGAGAAATGTTGATCTTCCCCATGAAATCTGTATAGTATAGGGGAAAATCACAGAAGAACAGATTTCACGGTCCATGATGCATTTTTCATGGCCAGGAAATTGGTAGGACCACAGTGCTTTGCTGGTCCGGGCCTTAAATTGTTAACGGGGAGGCTTTAATTGCAGTTTTTCTCTAAATGACTGTAAAATGCCTATTGTCTCTCAAGGACTCCCGCTCCAATTTACTCAGTTTACAAGTTGTGTATCTCTCTGAAGTGCCACACAGCCTCCCTTAACCAACCAAAATGTATGTGTCTTCTGCACATTTTGCTACCTCTCTGATCGCTCTCCCAGATTATAATGAATATATTAAGCAACACCAGTCCTGGGTACAGAGCCCTGGAGCAGCCTGCTGTTGATCTTTTGCCAGGATGAAAACTGAGCTTTTCATTTATTCCTACTCTTTGTTTTCTGTCTCGTAGCCAGTTTCTGATCCATGACAGAACTTTGCCTCAGCCGAGGACTAGTTAGTTTCCTTGGTAGCCTCTTCTTGGAGCCTTTTTGAAAATCCAAAGAAATTTTATATCAACCTGTTCGCCTTTAACCACTATTTTGTTGACAGGCTTAAAGAACTCTGTTATAGATTAGTGAAGCATGATTTTCTTTGGCAGAGTCTGTCATTTCATGTTCATGCAGAGCAGGGTGTTTCAAGTTCTTGGTTCTGAGGGCCAAATTCTGTCTTAAATTATTCCCAGGGACCGGGATATACATGTAAGACTCTATATTCCCCTTAGCCCACAGCATTTTCCACTGCTGTCACTGGGAGGTGTGCAGAGAGATCAGCCATGAGGGCTGGAAATTTACTTTGCTTTTTCAGTGAAAGCCAAGATTCTGATCAATCTGAATATGTCCTGTGGAGCCACATCAAGTGGGCAGGATCTGGCAAATATGCCACCCCAATCTAGAAATCTGATAACTCTGGTTGAAATGAGAATTAAAATGAATGTAGACAGGACAGAAGTAATGCTCACTGGGGTCTGTGATTCTCAGGATCACCTCTAGTGCCTTTTCAAAGATAGCAACACCACTGGCTGCTGTCCAGTCCTCCAGCACAGAAGTGGATTTTAATGAGAGATTGCTTATCTTTAGTTAGCCCATCAACCAGTTCGTTCTAAAGACCCTTCAGGACTTCTGGGTGTATACATCCTGGTGACTTGGGGATTGATCTAGTTCTTATTGAAGTCAATGGTAAAGTTCAGCTTGACTTCAGTGACACAGCATTATTGGCCCCTTGTCTGCATGTTAATTTATGAATGTGTCTGGCGCCTTCTCTCTTGACGCCGGGCTCTCTGACGGTGCACCCGAAAAGGGCAGGGTGAATGAAGTGGTTGAGCTGCTGACAAAAATAGATCCACAAAAAGGGAGAGGAAAAGAGACTGCAGACGGAGGACAGCAGGGCCCTTCTGTTGTTTTTAACTCTTTAGAGTAAGCTTGCTGCCTCTCTCGCAGCATATCTGCCACTAGCAAGGGAAATGTTAGGCAAAAGTGACTGTAAGTCTTTGCTGCCACCTGGCTGTCCTTCCCTTCATCTCAACACTGCCAGCATTCCCTGCTGAGGCCCATATTAGACTCTCCCTTCCCAGAGCCAGCCTGACCACCCACCAGGAGTAAACCTGTTTGCTGTGAACTGCAGGAGAATGTGGCCTTGTGGCATAAGGGGACTAAAAAGTCAGGGGACTTGGTTAAACATTGTGTAGTGGTGGCAGGGCCTTCATCATAGCCACGGCTTTAATCCAGTTAAGGAACATCTAAACCAGGGCCCCCTGTGGCAGAAAATCTAACCACAAGGAGGTTGTATTGGAGGAAAGCAGCAGCAATCCACTCTCCATCCAGGGTCCTGCAGGACCGGCTGGAGAGGGACATGGCTAGGATGGGAACACAGGAATTGGATCAGACCCACAGTCCGTCTATGGAAGGATGGGGAGAATGCATGTACTCTGCACATCCCTAGTGCAGATCTAACCCGCAGGGCTGCTAGGAGCTCTTCTCCTGAGGAACCCCCAAGCAAGGGCAAAGATAGTAATGCTGCCTGCTGTTCCTAGGGTGATTCCCGCCTAGGGACTGGGCCAGGTAACTGCTTGTGCCAGCAGATCTGAATTCAGCTCTAGATCTTAGCATGTGTTATGAGCAGGATCAGCATCTTCCACGCTGTCTAGCCACGTTACAACCAGATCCAACCACGACCAGATGTGTACTGTGACTATCAATGTTTAACTGAGGGCACCTGGGTAGAGCTCACACTGGCGAGGCGGGGACTGGAACCATCTGTGGCTACAATAGCCCATTCCTGCCAGAGGAACTAGAACAAGATTCTCAAAGCCCAGAGCAGTTCACGTGAAATTTTCTAGCAGCCCAACTCACTGGGTAGGTACGTCTAGACTGCAATAAAAACCCACAACATGGCCTGGGTCAGCTGACTCAGGCTCATGGGACTGGGCCGTGGGGCTATAAAACCACAGTGTAGACGTTCGGGCTTGGGGTGGAACTGTGAGGGGTCTCAGACCGTGGGCCCCCGCACAAAGGTCTATGAGGCTGTTTGTATGAGCTCTGAGTCTCGGTGCTATGTGTTTTTTATGGCAGTGGAGACATACCCACTGTGGCCTTGAAGGCTTTAGCACCGTAATCCCAGCTGTGCGTACACTTCGCTGCAAGAAGCAGCTGTGACTTGGCTGAATGTATTTATTTATTGGAGTGTTTCACATGCTCCTATCCCAGGATCTAGGCATCTGCACAAATGAGATTCGATACAAACTCATACGGACCAGTTCAAACTGGACATTGTGTGCTACCCCTTTAAGGGACAGGTTAGAGCTTCTGACCAGAACTGCCTGGGCAAAGTCAAGAAGCCCCCTACCTTGTCCTGGGGCTATATGTAAAAACAGGGAAAGGAAACTGAGCAAGGCAAGAGAGAGAGAGATTAGAAGTCATGCTGGCTGGGAGGAGTTGCAGGTCCCATGATCCTGGCCTGACCTGGGTTTTAGATACTATCTGTTTGGTTACTGACTCACAGGTCCGAGGTAAGGGCTTTTTGGATTTGGTTAAACTGCTCCTTCCCAACCTGATGCCTAAGAGAAAGGCAGAAAACCTGCCTGCCTCGTAGAACCCTAAGAGAACTAGAAACACAGCGGTTTGGGGATGTTGTGGAGGCCTTAAAGGGCTTGGTTTGGTTTAGTTGGTTGGATTTTGGCCTCCCATTCTTGGATCCTAGGTACCTTTCTATGACAAAGCCTTCCCAAGCCACTGAGCCCAGCAGGAGTAAGGAGAAACTCTCCCTCTGTTTCCTTTTATACATCCCTTTCCACCCACCCTGTCCACCAAAGGAACATCCCTCCTCTAGTGTGTATCTCTATTGCAGAATATATGGTACATCTAGTAGCATGCAGGTGATGTCTTTCCACAATCAGCTTTCCATGAGAATGACTTAGAGACCTAATGTAGGGGTCAGATTGTGAGAATCTTTTAGTTGACTTCAGTGTGTTTGGATTAGTCTTGAAGAACGAGTCAAGAAAGAACACAAGTAAAGTCTGTGTGAGAGAACACACAGTGGGCCTGGCTCTGCTGACAGTTACATCTGTTTGATATCATGAGTTATGTCAAATCAGTAGAATATACGTCAGGGTAAAAGTGGGATAAGTGGGATTAGAATCAGTCCATAGATATGAGTAGGCACTGAATGCAAAAAGCCTGTCTCTGCCGACAGCAGACTCCTTTGAGATTTAACAGTGCAGTACACAGAAATCAAAACAACAGCTGACTGCATACATGTGGCACTGCAGAATTATGTTATTACTTTGATAGTGATAAATACTTGGGAGGCATTAAGATACTGTGATAATGGAGCCAGATACACTGGTAAGAGGACCTGCAGTGCATTGCTCCACCTAGAGAGTTAAGGATGCAGAAGCAACCTTGGTTTGGCATTTCTAAGTTTATCCATTTAACCTTAATGTCATTTGGCCATAATCTGGGGATTTTTCAACAAGATATCAATCTGCATGTCTAACTACTGAGCTTACGGATTCACAATTCAACCAGAAACAGAACAAGACAGAAGCGCCCTTCCATGTGTGACTGGAAGTTGATTTTAAGGCTGTAAAAAAGAAGTAAATCAAAAAGCGGGGGGGGGAGGATGAGTGGTTTTGACAGATTAATGGGGCTTGTGCAGGAGCCCAGAAAGAAGATTTGATGAAGTAGAAAGGCAAAGATGCCATTAGGAGAGGAGAATATTTAGTTATCTTGTGATTGACTTATCATCAGTAATTGATAATCAAGCAGTGAAAGGAGGAAAGCTGCCTCAGCCCCGTTGCTTCCGTTCTCGTCTGTCTGCTTAAAATGCAGCACCCGAGGGCACAAATTCAGCGCTGGCATACATACGGTTAACGTATTGGGCTCTGATCCCGTAGTGAGCTCTGCGGAGAAAGGCCTTTGAGCCAAGCCCCAATGCCACCTATGATGCTCATTGTGGGAGTGGGCCTGGTAGCTGTTGTTACAGGCCTGTGCTTAGAGAAGCTTGTTGTAGTGCTGAGCTATAAAGCCGTGCTCCGCTTTCAACAGCAGAGGGTGTTAGCTGATGATTCGGCTGCTGACTTGCTCGCTTTTGAAAGGACTCCATTGTTCCTGTGGTAGCGGTCTGTAAGTTTGCAGTGACACGGCTGCAGTCTCTAGTGTCTGGGTCATTGTTGTTATCTTGCCTATTGATAATATTAATTCAAAGGGGAGTTTTCATTTCTAGAGCTTTAAAATTTCTGAGTCCCCTGATGCTGGGGACACAACTCAGCCAAAGGGGTGGGGTGAAATCCAAGGGCTCGCACCCTACACCAGCCTCCAAACCCAAGCTCTGAGCATTCCCTCTGCAGCGTTGGGAGTTTGGCCATTAGTAGGAGCAGAACTGGTTCCATTGTGGAGTGTAGAAGCTACAGGCAGATGTTCCTACTGCAGCAAAACCCATCAGGCCACATTCAGCAGACAGCAACACCAGTGTAAATCTGGAATAATTCCATCACTGTGGGGACGGGGGGTGGCACCTGTGTAACCCGGAGCAAAATCTGGCCCATAGTCCATTCTTCAGATGTTCTGAAATGAAAACAGAACAAACTGGGGTGCTTGATTCAAACATTAACAACTGTGCACATGTAGTAGACAAAGGCTCCAGGGGCTCACGTGCCGTTATTTATGTTAGGACCTAGTGTAAGTCATGCATGCTTTTTAAAAATAATAATAAAAAAAGAGTTACTCTGAGATAATGGAAAGTTTAAGTTCTCCAGAAAAAGCAGAGTAAGGCAAGTCAAATCAGGTACCTAAAAACCTTCCATTTTTTTTTAAATGTTGGTATTTTTATTTATAACCAACACCAGGTAACTTATAAACATGGCAGGATAAGTAGAAAGAGCCACATCTACTCTCAGGGTGCCATTTACCCCAGTGCAGGTTGGGGTGAAGGGGTGACTGAGCAAAGACTTTTTAGCCATCTTGGTGTCCTCAGGATTCGGAGCCGCTCTAGGAGCGGAAATAGCCCCATCTTAAAGTGGAGCAGCCCCTGACATGCTCTAATTTCCAGCATCCTCCCAGGAGCTGCTTGTGGGCTGCTCTGCAATCTGGAGCAGCCCAGACGCTCCATACACTTGAGAGACTCCCTTGCATGGCTTCAGCACTGGGGCTTGTGAGGCAATGTAGGGCAGCTTATGTTTGGGGGTGGAGGTGAGACAATCTCCCCCAAGGTTTATACCCCACTTAAATCCTCATAATGGGGCTTAGATGGGACTTAAGTGGCTCATAGGCTGGGACTCTGCACTGGCTGGGTTCCACCACCCCCTCAGGGAGCTCCCAGCCATTCAGCTGCCAAATAATTTGCTAAAAGAGAACCTTCCAGTCCTGCTAGTGGAGATGGTTGCACCTTTGGATCCAGGCTTGGACTGCATTCAGGCTGCAGAGCTTCTGGCTTGGGGCCTGTCTGGCTCAAAGCAGAGCCGAGCTTTCTGGAGTGTCCCACATGAGTGCTCCTGCTCTGGGGTTATCCAAAATGAGAAGGCTTGGAAGAAATTTCCCCACATCTCCTCCTTTAGGAGATTTATCTCTAGCCACGTTTTATTCTTCCTGCCCGATTCCAGTTAACAATGACGTCTCCTGGGGTTACAGCTTGCACAGGGAGTGCTATTCACCCCATGCGGAAAGCCTGCACAAGGTCTGTGCACCAAACTTATGCCCTATTTTGAGGACTTGTACCTATGCCTTGTGCTGCCCTTTGCACAGGTGAATTTCACTCAGCCCTTAAAGGGCCTGTGCAATATTCTCTAAAGCTGGATAACATCCCTTCTCCTCACTGTACTCCAGAGTGGAGTGGGCTGTTAAAGCCTCCTGGGTCCTGGCGGAGTCCACTGATTTTCCAAAAGATATAGCTGTCCCGTGGCCCCTGGGTAATTGCCACAGTACTAGGCTTGTCGTGTCAACCATGAGATGACTACCACCAGCTAGTGCAACTCTATCAGGGAACTGTGTGAGAAAGAGAATGTGTCTCCTCCAGTTTTCAGCCCAGGAGAAGCACACAACAATGTGTTTTCCTTGTCCCAGCTTTGTCTGCTGGAGGGGCGGGAGGAGCACCAATAGGGAACAGTGTCTAGTGTTGCTGAGGGCAGCAGGCTCAGGAAACTCTCCCCACTCCTGAACAGATCGTTTTGTTCATTGAAAAAACATGGGGAGGGTCAACTAGCAGCCTCCCCTTTTCCTCGCTCTTTTGCAGACACGCTCCGTTCCGTGGTTGAAATGAATGCGGATTTCTAGACGCTGCGCTGTTAGCATCTCTGCAGCAGAGCCCAGCAATATTCGTGTACAGCCACTGCAGCTTAAACAGTTCTGTCAATGTGCTGTTCACATGCAGCAATGTACAATAAACACAGTGCTGCCTCACCACAGAAATACTCCCTTAACAAACCGGGCTGGATTCTGATTGCACTGACTCCAGTACAAATCCTGACTAACTTCAGGATTACTCTGGCTTGTGCTGGGGGCAGAATCTAGCTCCCAGTCTCTGGAAAGTGTCTCTTCAGTGGAGAGTTGCTACAGTAGAACAAAAAAAGCAAGGGAACCAAGGTACAGCAGGCCCCTGGCTAATTTAAAAAGACAAAAATCTATTTCCCATTGATTATAATCATGGGTTCTGCATTTCCCCCACGTCTCTGACGTCACTGCACAGCTTCATGGTAATTGCTTTGGAACAGGCAGTTGGAAATAAAGCTCTGGGCTTGCAGACTCCTGCACGGCGAGCCCTGCAAAAGAACAGGCCAGACGTGCTGAAATCAAATAGTCCTCCAGAAGCATTAGGCCGCCTCAGATACTTGGCCTGCTCCATGTTAGAAGACGATAACGTGGCACCGACCAGTCTAGGACTCTAAAAGCCCTGTTTTCGTTAGCCCCGCCCTCAGAGCCACCTGTTCACAGGATGAAAGCAGAACCCCAGTGAGGGGAAGGAATAGATTCCTTGTCTCATCGCGCTGGAGTGCACTGGCTAGTGCTTTCAGCTGCATTCTTCTGTGCCAGAAGAACTACCTGAAGGATGCTCTGGCCTGGCAGATCTGGACTGGATCTAGACTGTTCTCAGTGGTACCAGATGACAGAATAAGGAGTAATGGTCTCAAGTTGCAGTGGGGGAGGTTTAGGTTGGATATTAGGAAACACTATTTCACTATGAGGGTGGTGAAGCACTGGAATGGGTTCCTTAGGGAGGTGGTGGAATCTCCTTCCTTAGAGATTTTTAAGGTCAGGCTGGACAAAGCCCTGTCTGGGATGATTTAGTTTGGTGTTGGTCCTGGTTTGAGTGGGGGTTGAACTAGGTGACCTCCTGAGGTCCCTTCCAACCCTAATCTTCTACGAGTCTATGATTCTATGATGGATTCTGCTTTCCACTGCACTGATGTAAATCCGGCCCCACTCCACTGGCATCAATAGAGAAACTCTGGGTTTACACTGATGCTATTATCTCCACATAGGGTGACTATGTTGTCACAATAAAAAGTGACAAAACTTTTGTGGAAATGTTTTTTTAGAATAATAAACTTCACATTGTCACAGGGTGTCTGGCCCCTTTGAGGTAATGGGTCCAGCCCCACTTGAGCCTCACTTGTTTTCTGTCCCAGGTGGCGAAAGTCATTGCAGTCAGATGGGAGGTAGATCATGTGGCTAAATTAGACCCAGGCCGGGGGATAAAAAAGAAGCCATCAGAGAGCCAAGGGAGGAGAGAACGAGCAGGTAGACAACTCTAAGGAGGCCTTTCGGCCTACGGGGAAAGGACAGAATTAAAGGGGGCCAGCGCGGAGAACATGCTTGAGGGCTGGCATTAGCCTGAGTTAACATCACAGGTCACAGAAGGAGGGCTTTGAGACTCCGCCCGAGGAGGGGGAATCTGTGGGAAATGGCCTACACAGGCCCCAGAGGAGGGCTGTGAGACCCCTGAATCCAGGGGGCACAAGGGCTAGACTTGAGGGGCTAAAGCAGGGATCAGCAACCTTTGGCACGAGGCCCATCAGGGTAAGCACCCTGGCAGGGCCAGGATGGTTTGTTTACCTGCTGTATCCACAGGATTGGCTGATCGTGGCTCCCACTGGCTGCGATTCACTGTTCCAGGCCAATGGGGGCTGCGGGAATTGGCAGCCTGCACATCCCTCAGCCTGCGCCGCTTCCCGCAGCCCCCATTGTCCTGGAGCGGCGAACTGCGGCCAGTGGGAGCCGCGATCAGCCGAACTTGCAGATGTGGCAGGTAAACAAACCATCCCGGCCCGCCAGGGGCTTACCCTGATGGGCTGCATGCCAAAGATTGCAGATCCTTGGGCTGAAGAGTAATCAGTATGCTGTAAGAGACTTCATAAATTAGATGCTTCACAGGGAATTTCAGTTTAAAAGATTCTGGAAGTGACGGCTTCCAGTAGCCAGCCAGAGGAGTAGAGGGCCATGTATCTGCAGGGCCATGTGCACAAGGGGGCATGGAGAGGGATGGTTGACTGGCTCATAAAAATGCCAAAAAAACACTTAAAACAATTAGTGTTCTGGTGTCACTCCTGCCAGCTTCTGAATCATCAATGACATGCATGTTTCTTAGAGAGAACTTTCCCCAGTTACTCAGTGTCCTGAATGAGTTAATCATGAGTCACTGAACAATGTCATGAACGTTCACTTTCAGCAAAAGAACGGCTTAGGTACTATCTCCACTCATTCGACTTTTCTCCTCCATCCAAGCCCTAGTCATTACACTGAACAATCATTCTGCTGGACTCTTAGATACCATTAAACAGAGCAAATTCTATTATGTTCTGTAGTAAAAAAAAAATCTAACTATGACAGTCTGTACCCCTATGTTCACTCCTTTTACAGGACTATAATGAATTTTTACAAAGTATGCCTTGTGAGGTATCATTTGAAAATTGATAATTTGCCGACCATTACTGTCCTGTTAAAAAGTGTGGCAATATTGCGTGTAAAAATATAAGATTCTACTGTATGACATTACTAAGACAGGTTCCAAGTCTGGGGAGCAGTCACAATCCAGTTTCTTAGAGGCAGAAGACTAGCCGATGCCTCAGCCAGGTGTCAACAAAATCAAATGGACCCTCATCTGGTTAAGTGGACATTTTTTGGCAGGAAGGAGGGTGTGGGTGAAAAATCTACATCTTGACAAAGAAACACCTTGGGGTTCTCATCCACACAGACTTTCTGTCTCCTCAACCTCAGCTGAAGAAGATGCCCCAAATTCTCTCTTCCTTTCTCTCTACCCATGGCATCAACAACACTTTGGATTCACTTAGCTTGTTAAGTTAGGCAGTAGTCATGTTTTACTTTTATTTTCTTGTAATCAGTTCTGACTTTTATGCCTCATCACTTGTAGTCACTTAAAATCTATCCTTCTGTAGTTAATAAACTTGTTTTACGGTTTTATCTAAACCAATGTGTTTGGACTGAAGAGTTCGGGAAACTCCATTTGGCATAATGAGATTTGTGCATGTCATTTTCTACTAATAAAATTATGGACTTTACATGAGCTTGTATTGTCCAGGAGAGAGCTGCCCAGTATGAGATGTACATTTTTGGGGAGAGTCTGGGACTAGTAATTTGCTGGTGTTGTTCTGCAGTGTAATTCAAGTGTGACTGGCTAAAGCAGTCATTCAATATAGCTGGAATAATTTACATGCTGGAGGCTGTGTGTGAGCAGCCCCGGAGTGGTAGCTCTCACAGAAAAGCAGTGAGAGAATTATGGGGACACAGCTGTTCATCGGTCCAGATTGTACCCTGCATAATGTCACAGTAATATATTGAGTGATGGAATTAAAACCAGAACTTTCAGGCATCCCTAACTATGATACTGGGGCATCACATGGAAAACCAGTACTTGATCAGTAACACTGATCTCAGGTACCTTTTGGCCCCCATTACTATCATATCTGAGCGCCTCCCAATCTGTAACATATTTAGCAGACTGAGAACTGAGGCACAGAGGGGAAAATGTGTAAAAGTATCTAAATAACTTAAGGGCAGGAGCCTAGATCCCATTTTCAGAAGTCACTTTGGCTCCTAAGTGCTCAAGTCACTTTTATAAATGGTGATTAGGCTCCAAATCACTGAAGAGCTTTTGCATGTTATTCTGCCTAAGTGACTTGCCCATGGTCACACAGGAAGTCTGTGGCGGAGCAGGGAATGGAACCTGACACTCCCAAGCCCCAGGCTAGTGCCCTAACCACTGGATCATCCTACCTTTCTTACATCACTTAGTTTTTCTGCCTCAGTTTCCCACCTGTAAAATGGGGTGGGTCTCAGTTCCCTCCAGCAGAAGGGTGTTGAGGATAAATACGTTAAAGACTGAGATGCTCATAAATTGCAGTAATGGGAGTCATATATGTACCTTACACAGCTGAGGCTTGCAGATAGCTGCACTTTTGGCTACCTCTGCACAGATACATGCACGGGAATAAATATATAAGTGAAGCGTTTGGAAAGGTGGCAGTTGAGAAAAAGAAGATTGTAGCCAGTTCCATGTCACTGCTACAAATCAGCCCAAGCATCATCCTCTCACTGTGTTTGCAAAAATGGCCAATAGCTGAACCATTTGTTTTCCAAGAAGCAGTAGAATCACGTTCACTTCTATCTAGCCTTTAGGATAGCAGCAGAGCTGGCTTTACTTTGCAATGAAGCCAAGTGTCAGGAAAAGATTCCTTCTCTTTCAAGGATGCAAATGACTTTGGCAGGACACGAGGAATGTGGCCAAGGGAAGCACAGCTCCGTTGCTGTTAATCATTCTTATGTCTCATGGGCACAGAGGATGACAATCTGGAGATGACATTTCTATTGGGCCGGGCACCAGGCAAGTGGTCAGTAGGTGGGCAAAGGTAAACTTGGCTAGACACTATATAGTGGGCAGGCCTGGCACTGAGACAGAAGAAGAAGGCCTCAGTCTTGCTCCCTCTGACATTGGCAAGAGTTTTGCCATTGGTCTCAGTGGGAGCAGGATCAGAGCCCAGGCCAGCAAGAGGAGGAATGGAATGGATCAGCCAATGTGGGCACAACACCCTACGTCATGTCAACACATTATAAAATTATTCCCATCAGTGCTATGATTCACTCGGCAGAATAATCAAACAGGTGGGACCCTACTGCAAAGAACTCTCTCGTGGCTCCAGGACTTATACCACTGTTAGTTAAGCCAGCTGAAAAGTAGGTTAATGCAGGATGTTCATGGGAGATGTAGCTATGCTAGGGCTCCCACTGATCTAACACCAAAAGGAACTGTTTTTGTGAAGACAAGTGTAGACAAGTCTCAAATGCCCACCCTCCCAACCGCTTGCTCTCAGTTGTCTTTTCAACTCCGCCAGAAACTCCTGGGTGCCAAAACTGGCTCTGGGTCCCTCTTTTTGAGAAATCGGAGCCATATTTGGCCTGAATCAATCCCAGTGCGGATAAAACATTTGGCCACTGCCCAACTATTTTTCAGGCCGGAAAATGACACTAGCAGGGACAATTAATCATTCTATTCAGAAATTCTGAACTGAGATCTTTCACTTGTAATAATTTCTGCAGAGTCTGTTCCAACAGCTCATTAGAGCTAAAAGAGCTCTAAGTTGTAACTACCAGCCTAGGCAAAAAGTTTGTAACCAGGTGCCATTGTCATTATCAGGGACATTTATTCTGTATTGAAGGATTTTCTTAATCTTTGATTTCATATTTTTTTATTTTGCCTGGATTCACTCCTAGGCTATGTCTAGGGAGCTGCACCTGTAGCCAAACTTTTGGAAGATGAGCAGTGAATGTGAAATGCTGATTGTCTGCAGAAATATTATTTGGGAGGAGGTGGATGTTTGGCCCTAATCTGTAATATTTTGGAGGAAGAAGGGTGGGTCCCATCATGTGTGGTCCTGAGCATTTCAGTCATACTGTACATGCACGTGTGGGGGTTTGTCGACACAGCAAAGAAAAACCTGTGCCAGCTGGCTCAGGCTCAGACTGTTTCATTGCTGCGTAGGCTTCTGGGCTTGGGTTGGAGCCCAAGCTCTGAGACCCATCCACTTCAACCTGAAAGTCAACACAGCAATGAAACTTCCCTGTAGCCTAAGTCAGCTGGCACGGGCCAGTTGCAGGTTCTTCTTTGCAATGTAGACAAAGTATGTCTTCCTGTGGGTAGAGGCATAGCTGGCTTATCTTTGGTGGATAGGATAACTGCTGAGGGTCTATTTTCACTAATTGCTATATTTTGATATGAGAGAGAAAGGAAAAGGGGACTGATATGAATTTTGTATTGTTGTTTTGTCTTTTAATGACAATCTTTTCCTGCAATATAGCTCTTACACGTATGCTTGGAACTGCTAATTACATTTTTCTGTCAAAGTCTCACCATACTGATTCTTTCCTTTAATTTTTATGCCTTGCATTCAGTTAGGAAGCAGCGAATTATATGCAGTGAACAACTAATCCGACAAACTTAACTCCCTTCTTTTTGTGTGTGAATGGTCTGCAAAGACTCTGATTTTTGCAGAGACTTTCCTCATTCAAAATGATTTGATGAATGGCTCACCTAAATGCTCACAACCTAGTTGCTTTGGGTGTTTGCTATTTGGAATTTGCTGTTTGCAAGGTGTATATGATTACCTAAGTCACGTTGTTTCTTGATCCAACTCCTCCCAGACCCATAAATAACTCTCAAAATGGCCACATGTACGTTCCCTGAATGCTCATGCAAAATAGTCTTTGGCACAAAGACCTGTCTTTTTTCTGTTTGTAAACTGCCTAGCACAGTGTTCTTCCCATCGCCCTTCTAACATTACCGTACACCTCAGAAACATAGCAGATGGTGGAAGTTCAAACAGGAGGCTGAATGCATTTCACCAGTGTTGTTTGAGAAGGATCTTGAGAATTAATTGGAGACATTGTGCAACCGAAATGGTAGTGTTGCGCTGCATGGGTCAGCGGACTATGGACTCAATAATCACACAGGGATGGCTATGGTGGTTTGAGCATGTCATCAAGCTACCTCGTGGCAGGAGCACAAGATATGTCTTAGGTTGGCTTCCACCTGGAAGGAAGGGAAGGACCTATCACCACGGCTGGTGCAAGGATGTTTCACGCCCTAGGCGAAACTTCCACCTTGCGCCTCCCCCGCGGCAGTGCCCCACCCCCCACCCTCAGCCCTGAGGCACCCCCCCCAGCTCACCCCTGCCCCGCCTCCTCCCCAAGCACGCCGTGGCTGCTTCACTTCTCCCTCCTCCCAGGCTTGCGGTGCCAATCAGCTTAGGCGCCGCAAGCCTGGGAGGCGGGAGAAGTGAAGCAGCCATGGTGTGCTCAGGGAGGAGGCGGGGCAGGGGTGAGTTGGGGCGGGGAGTTCCCCTGCATGCTGCTCCCTCCTTACTTGCTGCAGGTGGCCCTCCCTGCGCTCCCCTGCCCCAGCTCCCTCCGCCTAAATACCAGCGGTGACCGGGGCGGCCGAAGATCCGGCCGCCACGGTCGCTGCTGAAGAAAATGGCGCCCCCCAAATGCCAGCGCCCTAGGCGACCATCTAGATTGCCTAAATGGTTGCACCGGCCCTGCCATCACAGGACAATCAAAAAGAATGTGCCCACCATGGAGACTACTTACAATGGAGTCAAACATCTTGCTCTGGACAGACAGCAGTCAGAAAAATTGCTTGCCCCATTTGCCACTAGACAGAGGAGATGTTAAGCTAAGTTCAGCTAGCACAATGGGTCCTGGCTCATGGCTGGGATTTGTGCTACTGCAATATAAATAATAACGTATACATACGCACAGGAAGGTTTGCAACACTCATTCATAATTTATTCTTGCAAATAAAATGTTGACATGAAAAGTGACGAGGAAGGGTCGTAAAGGCTGAAGTGAATTTGTGGGGTATATGCAAACGAATGTTACTGGGCACTTCTTTTACATTATTCGCCCAGCCCTACTACCGATAATGCCCAGGCTTATTAGTATTTTGACAAGCATTCCAGCACTCATGTCATGAAACATCTGTGTTCCTTACTCATACGTCTGTAACACCTATGGACAATGGGCACTGTAGAGTGGGAAACGTCAACTCAAACTTGCCTTGTTTGTAGCACAACCGTCATGTTATTCAGACAAACTTAAATACATGAATTAAGTATCTTAAGACCAACAGCCTTTATACGTGTCAACTTCTATTTTTATCAAGCTGGTGGCTTGATCACAGTTTTGACATCTGTTTTAAATGGACACAAATACCAGGGGTCACCCGATGAAATTAACAGGCAGCAGGTTTAAAACAAACACAAGGAAGTACTTCTTCACACAAGGCACAGCCAGCCTGTGGAACTCTTTACCAGAGAATGTTGTGAAGGCCAAAAGTATAACTGGGTTCAGAAAATAATTAGGTAAGTTCATGGAGGATAGACCCATCAGTGGCTATTAGCCAAGAAGCTCAGAGTGGCAACACCATGCTCTGGATGTCCCTAAGCCTCTGAGTGCAAGAAGCTGAGACTGGATGACTCATTAATTGCCCTATTCTGTTCATTCCCTCTTATGATCTGGCATTGGCCACTGTCAGAAGACAGGATACTGAGCTAGATGGACCATTGACAATTTTTATGTGTATGTAACCAAGATTGGGGCCCCGTTGTGCTAGGTGCTGGACAAGCAGAGTAGTGAAAACACTGATAGCTTTCCTCTCTGGGTGAGTTCCCCCTTGGAGGCAGCAGTCCCTGCTATCTCAGAGAGGGGCAATTTGCAACTCTACACACCAGCAGGGTTGAATCAAACTCTGTGCTGGTGGGGTGGGATCATATATAGTGGAGGGTTTTTGAAAACAGGTAGCTTTACAAAGAATGGGGGGATCCCTAGGCCTGAAGGTCTGGTTACCGACTTTGCATCAAGAAGGCACAGTGCCTATGGGAATGCATGCAGTACCCTTGTATTAGGTCACCTCTGCCAACGGCCACAGAAGGGGGCAGTCACACCCCTGCCCTCAAGCAGAGTGCCCTTATGGGCCCCAATCCCCAAGGTGCATAGTGTCATCCGCAAAAGATACTAAATTGCCTTCAACTCCAATGGGAGTCGAGAGCACTTAGTACCTTGCAGGATCAGGACCAGGGAGCTCAGTGACTAAGTTGGCGCTATGCTGCGATGCCAGGAGGAAGACTTTTTATAGCTTCTCCCTCACTTTGCAAACCTGTGCCAATTTAGTCCATACTAAACGTCTGGGGTCATGGTTGAATCTTGCAGGAAAAAGGAACCGTATAAAGCAAAACATAACTAACCAACCAACTAACCAAACCCCAACCTGGCAGCCTCCCATTCTAATCAAGTTGGTTGAAAGAACAATCTTCTACTCAAGGACAGACTAGCCCTGTATATTCCTTGTGTTTCCTGTAATCTTGCAAATCACCACTGTGCAATCTTTAAGGGACTGTAGAGAAAAGAAAGAAGATGGTGAGGAAAAAAAAAATTCTCCGCTTACTATCTCTGTCCTAGACAGCTGGTATTTTGAACTAGGATGCTGGATCCAGTGTCCTTGAAGGCCAGTGTCTGATGCTGGCATTATGAATGTCAGACACCAGACGATCACGCAGCTCCATGTCACCAGCGAGGCAGACAGCATGAAACAAATCCAGATGGCAAGGTAAGAAACTACTAGGCAGCAGGGTAGGAGAGCTGTTCTCTGGCTGCCTTTTAAATAATGTTGCTGATCTTTCAACAAAAGCACTTAAAAGCCTTCAAACAGGCAGGGCCTTTACCCCTTTACCCTCTGGCAGCAGCCAAAGCCAGTAAAATGAGAGTGGGAGAATCTGCTCCTGGAGGATTTGTTAGTACTAGCAAGGAGTATAGTGCATATCTGGAGGGAGGAAGGGGGAAGCAATCACTTTCTTCTAGTCTCTTGCGTGGCAATTTGAGTTCTTTGTGATTTCACATGGCACAACAGAGCATCATTAACTCTCACATTGTTAAATTAAGACAGTTAATATGCCTGGATGCCATAATCTTTAGACTCTTTATTGTAATATGCTTTTAATCCTCACCCTTGTTTACTCCTTTCAGTGTGGATTTCAGTGCCAAAATCACTACGCAGTAATCTGATATATTTGAATCTCCTAGCTGTATTCAAATGGAAGATGTTTACAGAGTAAATTCGGGATGGGGTTATGCTGGCATAAGGGGACCTGCACAGCCTCCAAATCGGGCAGCACAGGTTAGGAAGTGGGCGTGGCTAGGGCAGGGGACTAATTCAGTACTTGTCTCCGAGTAGCTTCAGCTAGAGCAGCTTCCTTAGAGTCCTAGCTGTACAACAAGACTGCTCATCTCCCCAGCAGAAACCTGCAGCAACAGGGTAGTGATGGCACCACCGCTGCCCATGCTCTGAATGAATCTCTACTGGGATAACTTACATCTCCCTGCAGCAGCCCTAAGGGATGTGGCCCGAGACCTGGAAAGTGTATAAATGGGCATTTTTGTTAATTGTTGCCCCCAAAGCAAACTGAACACAAATAAGAAACTGGGGCCCAAATCCTGCCAGCAGGGGGGTGATGAATGCTGGTAGAAAGCAGATGTTGTTTTCAGGGTCACTCTCTTGTCTTCATCTGTCAACCTAGCTACCGTTTCTCAGAAAGGTGGATTACCAACCCAATAGGAGAAGCCCTCCTGTTGGCATCAGCAGTGTCTACACTGAAGCGCTACAGCAGCAGGGCTATAGTGTGTTAATTGTAGCCAAGTCCTCACATGGGCATAAACCGGGTAACGCCGTGGCTGTCACTGCAGCACCCTGCTGTTAGGCAGGGAATCATGTTCCTCGTCTGCCTAGTGACTGCAGGCCTGGGCCTGGCTCCCAGGACTCTGCCCAGACAGTGACCCTGGGTCTGCACCTGCCTTTGGTTTTCCTTTAGTTCATTTCACTCCCTCCTGGGCACGTCCCATTCGGATTTGCCTTTCCCTGCTCAATCCGGCACGGTGAAGCCGGAGATCACAACGGCCGGGCGGGTGGGCCTTGCTGGGGGCGAGCCCAGGTGCTCCAGCTCGGTGTCTGTACAGCGCCTGGCACCGTGGTGCTGAGGCACCTCCCCGCCCAGCCCCACCAGCGACCTGGTGCCCCGGGCTGCAGCTGGGGCAGGGACTAGGCCAGAGGCATCCGCCCGCTCCCACCGGTTGGGGGGGTGTCAGGCCCCCACTGGGCTCTGCCCCGGGGTCTCTCCAGCCCGGGGCCCACCCCACCTAGTTCCCTGAGGGGCTCCCCGGCCCCCTGCCCCAGGAGAGCGCCTCCTGCCCATCCCCCCGCCCCCTGCCCGTGTCTCTCTCCGCGCCTCTCAATAAAGTTTTGAGCGGACGGCGGTGGCGCGGGGGCCGCTGGGGGATCGGCTGCGCCTCCAATCAGCGGGCGCGGCGCGGAGGAGCGAGTGCCGCTGCGGAGGGAGGCGGCAGGTAGGAGCGGGCCTGGGCTGGCGGGCAGGGGCGTCCCGTGATCCTCCGCCAGCTCCGCCGCCCCCACGCTCAGGGTCCCCGCCGAGCTGTGCAGGCGGCGGGCGCGGCTCCCCCTGGGGTGGCTGCGGCGCAGCCCGGGGCGCCCCCTGGCGGCGAGGCTGTTGTAGCGGCCCGGCCCGCCCCACGTGCGGTGCAGGCCTGGCGAGGAGCCCGTCGCTGGGCAAAGCCGGCTGCCCTTGAGCGCCCGGGGACTGTGCCAGGGGAGGCAGCCGCGTCTAGTGGCTGGAGCCTCTCTCAGCCCTGCCTGGCCTTGGGGACGTTGCTTAACCTCTCCGTGCCTCAGTTTCCCCACAGGTAAAGTGTGTGTGTGGGGGGGGAAGCAGCGTTGTGAAGTGCTTTGAGGTGGCCAGCGGGTAACTACGGCGTCAGTGCCAGATACCGTAAATCCTCGGGCTTCTCTGGTGAGTCTTCCCCATCCCACCACTAGCCCTGCCTGCCCTCTCCACACACGCTCTGTCTAAGGGGGTGTCTGCCCAAGGAGGGTTGACGACTTCTGCTTTGTGGTGTTAATCATTTTCTCCTGTAGGATGAGTGAACTTTAACATAGTCGGGCATGTATCTAGTACCCTTCATCCTGGAAGTTTCTCACAGCTGAGATTTTTCAAAGGAGCCTAAGGGAGTTAAGCACCCAAATTCAGTGGGAGTTGGGTGTCAGAATTCCCTAGGCTCCTTAGAGATTCCTGCCCAAAGTGCTTTATGCATATTTATGCAAGCAATACACATGGATTCCTTCATCTGCTACTGACTGCAGCCCTCTCTGGGGTGGTTCATCGTGGTATTTGCTTAATACTGTAGAGGGATGCTATGTAGCCACTTAGGCCAGGATGTGCAGAAACAGTATTGCATCTAACTGAAACTCCGTTTGGGAATTTAAGTAGGTAGAATCTGAGGTGGCACTGAGCATTCTGTCTTAGGTGCTTGGTTGGCTGGTCTTGCCCACATGGGGAGGGTCACACATCGCCATATGTGGGGGCGAGGGAAGGAATTTCCCCCCAGCTCAAATTGCCAGTGACTTGGGTGGTTTTTTTGCCTCTGCAGTGTGAGGGATGGGGTCGCTTGTCAGGTGTACCTGGGTATATCTCACTTAATCATTTCCCTGCTGTTGTGGAGGCCTCGAGCATTGGTGCACATGAGTCCTGCTATTCTCTGCCTGAGACACACAACAGTCTTGTCACTTGTGGGCTGCAATACTTTGTTGTAATTTTGGTTGTTGGATTTAGTGTGTGGGGATGGGGGGGAGGTGGCCTGTGATGGACAGCAGGTCTACCCAGATGATCTGATGGTCCCTTTCGGCCTTGAACTCTGACTCTAATAGTCTGAATTGGACTCCTCTTGTGAAAAGTGATATGAGATCTTTAATTATCACAAATGCCCAAGATCTCTGTTTAAAATCTCTTCTGAAACACTATTGTCAGCTGCACATTTCCCTATAACACCATGTGAGAATATTTGGTTTGTTACTGACTCGGAGGCAAGAATGTACCCTGATGAACATGTAATTGTTCTTTGGTGATATCACATCCAGTTACTGCCCCATTCTATCGCTGCCTTAACATGTAGGCTCTGGTGAGAATGCAGCGTTCAGGTCACGTGACATGATAGTTGCCAAGTAACATTTTTAAATTCAGTATGCTCTGTTAGAGAGAAGTTTGGAACAGCAGAAATGGGATTGTGTACAGTATCTGGTAAATTGTACTTCAGCAAATAGTCTTTTTGATGCCTACTGTGTACAGGGCAACTCTCTTTGGATGCCTAGACTGAGTCCTGAAATAAAAACCTAAATGAAAGTAACATCTAAGATTCAGTTTTTTTTCAGGCAAAAGCAGGCTATAGTGAT
The DNA here is from genome assembly GCF_007399415.2 of Gopherus evgoodei. Lineage (NCBI taxonomy): Eukaryota > Metazoa > Chordata > Testudines > Testudinidae > Gopherus > Gopherus evgoodei. The sequence continues at coordinate 8,589,786 of NC_044333.1, read as the reverse complement.
AAGTAGGGTCCTACCAAATTCACAGTCCATTTTGATCAATTTCATGGCCAGAGGGATTTAAAATTCATCCCTTTCACATTTTCAGGTGTTTACATTTGAAATTTCATGGTGTTGGGTCCCAAACCAAAAAGTATCTGGAGGTGAGACTAACCTCCTCCTTGTCCCCCTGCAGGTGAAGGACAAGTCTTATCCCCCCCCAGCCTGGTGGGGGCTCGCAGCTAGGAGACCCCTGGCAGGGGTGCTCCTAGCAGCAAGGGGGAGATCAGATTTCACGGGGAAGTGCTTATTTTGCAGTCCAAGACACATTTTTCATAGTTGTGAAATTAGTAGGGTCCTAGTGAGAAGCCGAGTTGACCTTACAGCTTCAGGTTCTCCATGTGAGACATACCTGCCCAAATTGTGGCTTGTGGCCCCATATGGCTTGACAGATGCTATTGTTTCCTACCACTGATTTCCCACTTACTTCCATTGTTCTTTGGGTCGATGACCTATCAGTACAGAAAGGATACAGGGGAAAATAAATGTTACATGAAAAATATCCCAGGTGCAGGGTTTTTATGTAAAATTTAAAAAAAAAATAATGTGATCAGTTTATTTTGGTCTCCCTTATTTTTCTCTGTATCTTCTACTTCCTGCTTCTGTTTTCTTTCTAGCGAGTTGGGATATGACCTTTCAACAGCTGGTACTTCTTGGCCACTTCTCAGGAGTTGCCAGCCAATTGGGCCACTAGCTTTGCTGAATCTTTCTAAACAGGATCCTCTCCATGTTATAGCTCTGATCTTTACAGGGCTGCAGCACAGAATGATAACATGATTGTAACATTGGCCTTGGCTACACTTGAGAGTTACAGCGCTGTTGGTGGCTTTGTAGAACTGTAACTCACTCTCTGTCCACGCTGGCAAGGCACATACAGTGCTGTATCTCCGCGGTTACAACGCTGCTTGTACTCCACCTCCCCGAGAGGAATAAAGAGTATAGTGCTGCTCCTGCAGTGCTGGGATGCCAGTGTAAACAGGGAATAATCTTAGTAGGCTATGACTGACCTCAAGAAGCTTCCTATTATCCTTTTAAGTGAATGTTCCGCTCTTTGTTTTGTTGTGAACTCCGGGCTCCGGAGCCGCTTATCAAAAAAACAAACACAGCTCCTGTTTGCTGTGAATGAGCAGAGGCAGGGGGGCTCCCTTTGGAATGCCCACAGCTAGTGTTTGCTTGAAGAGAGGGGGAGGGAGGGGGCTTGAGGAGAGAAGTAGCTCGGTGGGAGAGGTGTGGGGGGGGTCTGTTTCTGCGAGGCTGCTTATCTGATCTGTGAGGAAAAAAAGAGCTGCTGTTTGCTTTCAGTGAGTGAGAGAGAGGGGCTGGGGGAGAGGGTCGTAACTTGCAAGGCAGGGAGCTGACATAGTGTCGGCTCCAAAAATCCACACTCTCTCTCCCCCATGCTCCCTGTCACACTCCACTCCCCCCCCCTTTTTGAAAAGCACATTGCAGCCACTTGAATGCTGGGATAGCTGCCCATAATGCACCGCTCCCAATGCCGCTGCAGATGTGGCCACGACAGTGCGCTGGTAGCTGTCAGTGTGGCCAGACTGCAGCGCTTTCCCTACTCAGCTGTACGAAAACAGGTTGAACTCCCAGCGCTGTACAGCTGCAAGTGTAGCCATACCCATTGTTTGGTCCCATCTACACAGGCAAGGCAAAAACTCTTATAACATAGTTGAGGTGTGTTAAAAACTGCACCACGAGTTCATGAGCAATTGCTGTCTAGACAGCTGCTAATGTGGAATGATGGGTGCCCAGCATGGCATGACATGTCCTCCTCTTATACCTGGGGGAGAAGAGGACAGAATTTTTAAGTCCCCTCCTTAGGCATGTTGTAGTTTTGTAAGTCACCCTGAGGTTCTGCTCTGTTGTGACTGAGCCTGCCTCCCTCCTGGTTCAGTCATCATGGTAGAATTACTCCTGCTGGTTTTCTGCACCAATGTGCAATGCAGAATTTGCGCAGAATTAATGTTCCCTGTAGAATTTTATTTTTTCACACAGAATTTGCGAATTCTCCCCAGCGCATCCACCTGTGTCTTTCACAGGCGGCTGGGGCTCCCGCTCTGAACCCCGGCAGCTGGAGCTCCCGCTTTGAGCCCGGGTAGCTGGGGCTGACAGTGGGAGTGTGATTATATTGTGTTATTTTAACAAATAAAATATGCAGAATTTTGCAGAATTTTAAAATGTTGTGTGCAGAATTTGTAATGTTTGGTGCAGAATTCCCCCAAGAGTGTAGAATGTGAGTTTCTACTGCCTGACTTTCCAACAGAGGTAATGTCACAGTGGTTTCTAAATCTTCCTTGTAGTACCCTCTGTCAGTTCAGAGAGTGGAGAGAGTTTTGATCTCCTCCAAGGTTTTTCAGAAACGAAATTAAATACTTGATGTAATCAATTTTCCATGTAGCAAAGGTTAATGGTGGGGTGTCCCAACGACCTGTGCTAGGATCAGGTACCATTTAATATATTTATTGAGGAATTGGAAAAGAGGGTGAATGATGAGGTTGCAACATTGACAGATGACAATTATTTAGAATAGCTAAGACTAGGGAAGTCTGTGAGGAACTTCAGTTAGATGGCAGATGAAAGTCAATGTTGACAAATGCAAGGTAATACACATTGAAAGGAATAATTTGAAATACTCAGACACATTGCTGGATCCTAAATTAAATAATGAAGGGTAGAGAGAACGTAAGTCGAATGCACTTACTTACCCTTTCTCATAATACAAGAACAACGGAGTATTAGATGAAACTGAAAGGCAACACGTTTGAAACGGATGGAAGGAAATTATTTTATGCCGTGCATAATTGACCTATGGAACTCATGGCTACAGGAAATCAATGAAACCAAGAGCTTAGTAGCAGTCATTGGAAGATTAGACTTTTATATGGATAAATATACATCCACAGTTAAAATAGATAGTTTTTGGCCCAGATGTTCTTAATCCTAACTGGTAACTTCTAGAAACTGAAAAAGATGCACGTTACAGATATTTTTGCCCTCATTTGAAGCATTTGGTACCGACCACTGTTGGATACAGGATATTGGACTAGATGAATCATTGATCTGATCTAGTATGGCAGTTCCTATGTTCCTAGATGACATTTATTTTTTATCTACCCTGTGGTATCTCACTTCATCCTGATGTGATCAGTACTAGAAAGTATTCTTAAACTGCATATCTGTCGTGTTTTTAATTCAAGGGAGAGGGGAAGTTTCTTTGGCTGAAAATACCCAGCTCACTTGTGGTTTCGGCAGACCATTTCCATTTGTTGTACTCTAATTTCAAGGTGCTTTACTTTAAAACACCTTTGGAACTCTGTTTAGTTTCAGGCCCTGACCTGCAATTCATACTCATGCAAAATGCTTGAAGCCTGCAGAATGGAGTTTGTACATATTGATCTTTTGGATTCTCCTTCAGCTTTCAAAAACAAATTATAGATGCTGGGGAAAAATTGTCTGCTTAAGGGAAAACAAAAGGAAGCAGGGAAAACCATAATATGAATATTTACATAGAAAACCCATTGTATATCAAAATATGCAAAACATAAAAATAGACTGGCAATCAAAAATACTAAACAAGGTTATTTTACAGGTAAGAACGACCATACTGAGTCAGACCAGGGGTCCATCAAGCCCAGTATCCTGTCCTCTGACAGTGGCTAATGGCAGGTGCCCCAAAGGGAATGAACAGAGAGGTTATCGTCAAGTGATCCATCCCCTGTCGCCCAATCCCAGCTTCTGGCAAACAGAGGCTAGAGACACCTTTCCTGCCCATCCTGGCTAATAGCCATTGATGGACCTATCCTCCATGAATCTATCTAGCTCCCTTTTAAACCCTGTTATAGCACTGGCCTTCACATCAGCCTCTGGCAAGGAGTTTGAGAGGTTGACAGTGTGTTGCATGGAAAAAATACTTTCTTGTGTTCGTTTTAAACCTGCTACCTATTAACTTCATTTGGTGGCCACTTGTTCTTGTATTATGAGGAGTAAATAACACTCCCTTATTTACTTTCTCTAGGCCACTCATGATTTTAGCTTGCAGCTTTCAGGTTCTAGGTTGTTTGTATGTAGAAACAGTAATGCAAGAAATTCTGGTAGATGTTGAAAATCTGGGGTTATTTTTTTGTTTTGTTTTTTTACCCTCCTTCCTGCCAACCGACTTGAAGTATTTACCAGGCACTTCCTATCCAGAGGCTAGCATAGAAGATAGAGGGTAGAGTGGGAAGTTCCAGCTGTGAGGAGAGGGTGTTAGAATTCCTGCCAAAGTGCTGTCCTGAGTCCAGGTGGGAAGGTCCTTTCTACCCCCTCACTTGTACTTTCAGAGTCCTGACTGCTGCAAGGGAAAGATGACTCTGCAACTCTGCCCCATTCTCATCCTTGTGGGTTTTTTTTTAATATCTTCTTTCCCCATGTGATTATCTCTAGTTCCTAACTCTGCTGCTGATAGCTTTTTTAGGACCAGCAGTGTGAAATTGACCTGATTTTTATCTCTTTCCCCACTGTTTGGATTCTGAGCAGAAGCCCTGAAACTGACCCAGACATGTCGATTTCACATTGCTGAGCTCTCAGAGCCTCAGTAGCTGAAACTGTCTTGTGGGAACTAGAGCAGCATTATATTTATTCATGTTCACATCATATTTGAAAGAATATCTTTGCTAGATTTTTTTTTTTAAATAGAAGAATGAACTTTAGTGGCTTATAGTCCTCTGTTCTCCAGTGAAAGTTTCTTGCAGGTCAGCCATTTGGGTGACTGTTTTTCAAACTCTGAGTTTTAATGTCCAACTCAAGAGTCAGGTACTTGTGCTTTATCTGTTACATTTATCTGTTTAAGAACCTTTTCCAGTAATAAAGGAATTTAATTTTTTGGCCCATATTACTCAAAGCTAATTTAATTAGATGACATAAGCCTTTCAGTATTTGAAAGATAACAGACACTGTTCACACATTTGAATATTTAAACTTTTAAATCTTTTTAAAGCCAGTTCAATAAAATATTCAGCGTGGCTATATTTGGAATACAGTAATTACAACATTCTTCATAAGACACTGTATCCATCTTCTTGAGGAGACTTCATTTTTTAATAGCAAACCATCATTGAAAATACTATGTGTGGAGTTAGCAAACCAGTCATCATCTCTTATGGGCTCCTTTGGCCTTAATTTCAGTCAACTAATACAATCTTTGGAGTTTATTCTTGGTTTCAGAATGTCAGAGAAATGTTAAAATTTGAGTTTTATTGGACATGGGATAGTAGTTTAATGCAGCATCATCTATTGATGTTGTTTTCCAGAAGAGCTGTGCCTATCCTGGCTTTTAGCCCATGGTCGATCTGGCTTCACAGAAGTTAGTTTAATTTCTTCTGTCTGCATTTTCTTTCCCTTAGGTGTCAGTTGTTGCTTTTTCCCCAGCCAGACATGAAAATCTGCCATCATTCCGCTCCTTATTGTAGTATCAGTTCCCATCTTGAACAGCAGCATTAAGAGCCAGACTGCAGTCTCCTGAATGCAGTAAATTCTGTCAGTGTAAAGACTATCTTCTCTGTGCTGCTGTTCTGTCTAACTATTTTAATGTTGTTGTTAGGAAAAAAGCCATTTGCTGATCATTCTCTAGATGAGTAGTGAGTTGTCATTACCACAGATTTATTATAACCACAGTTAGTTCAGTGTGTGTGGTTAATATAACTCCTGTTTATTCCAGATTTACCTAAACTGATCTCTGGTTTCACAGAGTTTGTTGAAATGGTCCCATGTCTGAAAATTTATGGAACAAACCCTGCATGGTGTTGATACTGAGTCTGTGGCTAAAAGTGCAGGTTTGGGAGCTGTTTTACACTGCACTGACTCTTCATGCTTTTGGTTTCAGTGCTTTCTGAGAAGTTAGCTCCTGCTTATGCTGCTGGCTTTTTATCTAGGCAGTTAATGAAAAAGGGAAGTGGACCGGATCAAATCAGATCAAACTAAATTCTGTACTATTCTTGCAGTCAGCGCCACACATGCTGCTCCCTCAGAAACTGACATTAGCAGTCTTAACTGTATGGGAGTGTGGTTATTCTGGTCACTGTCTGCTAACAGAGGCTGCTTCTGGCAGCCGAGCACAGATCTGTGCCAAGGGGAAGCAGTTCACAAGTAAACACTGAAAAGATGTCCTATACTGCATTGCAGGGCATGAAATTGCCTTTCTTCCACTGGCCTGCTAATCTTATCTAACAAATCCAGTACAAACTATCCAGTCTGGTTTGTTGGCCAGCAAAAAACCTGATTGCCACCTGTATCACCACACAGTTTGGTAGCTAGCCAGCAGTGGGTGGAGAATGTTTACATGAGCCCTAATGTCTGGAAGCAGGCTATTAGTTTGTGTTGTGGTGTCTGTGCAAAATAATAGTATGAAATGTTCTTGGATTCTTTTTTTTTATTAACTGCATGTGTCTGAATCACTGAACATAATACTTTTAAGCAAACTCCTACCCAGATAGTGCTAAATAGTTCTCTTAGCACTGGTATCAGTGGTGCTTAGCCACAGTGATGAAACTGGATGCCTTGCAAATATAAAATCAATTCCATTTGAATTCTTGGATTTCTTTTCTGTTGCTCTGTATGTCTTAAGCAGAGGATTTTTAAAATATATTTTTGAGAGCTAAAATGTTACCTTTTAGTTGTGTACTCCCTCACTCTCTTCTTACCTTCCTTGTCAGTTCATGATGATTTCACCTTAGACTGATGATCGATGGAAATCATGTGATTGCCAGGATGTACTGGATATATTCAACATCACAGAAGGTGGTTGTCTGTGTGGTTGTACTGGACGATAGGGCAGGAGGTAGTTTTTGGCACTTCCCTCCTACCTGGTTGAAAGGCTCATATGCTCCCTTTTTTTTTTTTTTTTCTTTTTTCTGCTGCTTTGATCATTCCTCCCTCCTTTATAGGTAAAAATTACTTAATTGTGATCTGACTGTGCTAATCAAATATCTGTTGAACAACTGAAACTACAGTAAAAGAAATACAAATGCATCTGCTCAAGGGAACATTTTGTAAGAAGTTCAGTCTCTTTTGGGGATGCTGAGATGTTTAAACTGTAGGCATTTTCCTTCCATAAAATAGTCCTGTTTTCACACTGGACTCATTTGCCTGTTTGTTGTTCAAATAAGCAAGTAAAATTACTTCTCATTACTCTCTTGCAACATATTTGTGTTAAAGGATCACAGTTAATGCCAGAGACCATAGTTTGTCTCCTCCGATTACTTAAAAAGAAAGAAAGCGCGCTAACTTCTCTTCTGTGTAGGGACATTTTAAAATCCTGGCTGAAGGAGATGATTTGGAGAGGGGGTACATTTTAAGGGCTTACACCAAAGTTCAGATTTGGTTTAGGGAGGATCCCAGTTTGTGGATCTGTGCATTGAGGGTGATGAGAGTTTAGGGTATTTCTCCCCTATCTTCTCCTCTGTTTGAGTTCAGGAATCAGCTGGATTTGTGGCTTCCGTGTAAGGAGAATAATTCTTGGAAGTTTGTGACCTCTATTTAGAGAACTTTTTTTAAGATGGCAAAAAGAAAGTTGGCCTCTGCAAAGGACAATATCCATGCTTTGAGAATTGAGTCATAGTGAAAGACATGGTGCCATTTTATTTGCCAGTGCCCTCTCTAAGGACACTCCTTTGTCTCACTTGTATGTCTATGCTGCAAAAAAGAACAACCACCGCCACCCTTGTGTTCCTAATTCAGGTTAGCTAACCCACGTTAGCAAACTTAGGTTAAAATAGTAGTGATGGCATGGCAGCTGTGCTTTTAACTCAGTTTAGCAGATCAAATTCAGCTCCAGCATAGGCTTATAATCAAGCTGCTAACCAGGTTAAGAACAGACCTTGTTCTTTTGTTTTATTTGTTTTTTTATTTTACAGTGTAGATGTACCCTTGCTGAGAATAATTTCAGAAATATTTTTGTTTTTGCTATACTTGGAATGCTGCAAAAGTATTTTCAAGTAAGGGTAATGATGGGATTGGGGCAGGGTGGTGGTGGGGAATGCTCTGGAGGTTCCATTATTGTTGTTTATAGGATCATGTCAAGATATATGAAATGTCTGGATGCTGTAACTTGTTTTGGGGGGTTATTGATTCATTTGAAGGGAAAAAAAAAGCAGATGAGAACTAATTAGTCAGTTCCCAGAAGATTATTATGATGCTGATTCTGCATTAGAGTGATACCTTTTGTGTTGTCTAATGCTGAATGTTCAGCATTGGTTCACATCAGCGTTTGTACTGGTCCAGTTTCACTTTCAGTATCCTCTGCAAGTAGCATGGTCATCTTTGCACTTTGCATCAGCACTCTGCACATTAGAAAATCTTGTTTACTGAATGCTGATCATTGCAAATAGTTTTAAAATAATACATCCTTCCTGTTCTGGGTCATCAGGCCTTCATGTAAGCGTGGGCACATAGACTCATAGACACATATTCTCTGCTGGGAGAAACAAGTCCATTAATTAGCTTCTGCTTTTCTCCTTTTTTTTTTTTTTTTTTCTCAGACTTCTAAGTTTATTGGTTGCATGGGAGGGTTAGGTGGATACTATTTATTGTTGCTAATGAGTTAGACACATAAATCCCTTGCATTAAATGGAAAAGAAATCCCATTTATAGGTGATATCTGCAGAGCTACATCAAGTTACACCTTTATTATGCCTGTCCCTACTTCATCTTGTGTTGAAAACAGCTGTTCTGATATTTAATTCTTGTCAAACACGTTAAAGTTCAGGAACTCTGAGCTGCTGCAATTTTTAGAAGTCGGAGTACTTCTCTAGAGCAACCTTTATCTTACGTTCGGCCTTGGGCACTCTTTGAACAATCTGTGAATCAGAAAAATATTCTGCTGCTTCAGTCTTGGTATCTTGCCTCATCCTGAACAGAGCTATCTTTCCAGGTTTACCAGGAGCGGAGGTCAAATTTTCCAGACTTAGGTGCCTAAAAGTTAACTGAAATAAGTGGCTTGAATTTAGAGAGATGCTGTGCATGTGCAGCTCCCATTATCTTGACTGTGAATTTAATGGATGCATGAGCCTAATTTTAGGCTCCCAAGTTTACATGTTTGAACTCTTGTCTTTCGTTAATATGAGTTTCCTTGCTGAAACTAGAAGAGGCCTTTCACACATCGATCCCTGCATTCCCAGCCCTTTTTAGAAATCACTTCTGAATTCAGATTTATGTGATGCTTTAGTGACCCCATCAGTTACAGCAGGTTTGTTATAGACACACTTTATACTGTCCATTTCCTCCAAATGATCCATTCTACCTTCAATGTATGTATGTAATTTTTATTAACACTAATGAAAGTTTCCCATATGCACTGAGGGAAGACTGTATACCCTTCACGATAGAACAGCCTGTTCATATTTCTTCCATCTATGGAATTAGTGATGCATGGCTTTATATGTTTTCCTGAAAGGTTAAAATAAAAAAGAAAATTATATGCAGGTTGAAACATAAGTAGTTTAAACTCAAGACTGAATTAATACCAAATCCTTCACTTGGACAGTTGTACCTTCTGTTCACTTTTAACTCCATATATTTTAATTAGCTATGGTACTCCATTAGACTAAGTATGTAAACCTGCACGAATAACCTCATCTTTACTAGGCAATTGCCTGTCTTAAGAGACCACTTTAAAGTATCCTTAAGATTTACAGCAGTTTGGGGTGATCTGTACTGTGGTTATTCTGTACTCAACAACCAATTACGGCACCCTGAGAACAGGTGTTACTGGAATCAATGAGGGATCTTTTACTTGTTTTGTCAAGCGAGTCTCTCTCTCACTCTCTCTCTCTCTCTCTCTTTCCTTAGGGGTTTCTGTGTGTGTCTTGTATAGAACTGGCGTTACACATGGACTCTGAAGGGTTTGGAGAACTTCTCCAGCAAGCAGAACAGCTTGCAGCTGAGACAGAGGGCACCTCTGAACTTCCTCATGTAGAACGCAATCTCCAGGAGATCCAGCAGGCCGGAGAGCGTCTGCGGTCTCGGACTCTGACCCGCACGTCGCAGGAGACCGCCGATGTCAAGGCGTAAGTTCTTGGGTTTTTGAGACTCTGTTTTGAGCTAGGAATGCTGAAGAAACAGTCTGTTAGCTCATTTAATTCCTCTTGAAAACCTAATGTATTTAAAGATCTTGCAATGGAGCTGTGAACTACTTTGGGTAGAAGCTAGGGAGACTCCTGTGTCTGTAAAGATCTACACATACCTCCTCCTTGTGCTGTACAAATACTGCTTTCGATGGTGGTAATTTGATAGGTATGACTGAGTTTCACCAATGGTCTCTTACCTTTTATGTGCCTCCATTTATAACATGTCACTTGATATCCCTCAGTCCCCCCCAAATCTCTTGTCTCTGCCTACCAGGAATCAGGACACACACAAAAATACGGTCAATAATTGTGTCTTTGTAAAGACTTGCTTCATGTTTAATTTGCGTTAGGATTTCCCAGACTTTAAATCCAGACCAGGCCTTCTGCAAAGGTACATGCTGCATCTTAAATGTAGCTATCTGATTAAAAGAATACAGTTTTGTCTCAAAATTTTTGTGTGATGTCTAAACGAGTAACTAAAACCCGACCCCATGGCACCCTGGGTGTTGGGCTACCTGTGATCGCCAAGGACAAGCTGCCAACCTGCTCTGAACTGCACATTTAAAAATAGGGAGGGAGTATGGCCTTGGGGATCAAGTGTTGGATTGGGACTCTGGAGATCAGGATTCTGTTCCTGGTTCTGCAACCAACTCCCTGTGTGACCATGGCCAAGTCACTTGATCTCTCTGAGCCTCTTTAAAATTAGGATAATGACACTGCCCTGCATCACAAGGGAATTTTGAGGATAAACAGGTTCATGTTTTTGTGAAGTGCTTAGGTATGACCGTGTAGGGCCCTATCAGAAGACAAATAGGTTGTCTGACTGGCACCTCTGGCTTCAGATTGAAAATGAAACCTGGTCTCAGTTCCCTTACAGATAGTACAGTCTGTAGCTGTGCCTTCAAATGCAGTCTGGTGAGAGTGCATGTGCAGTTAGCCATTTGCACTCTTCCTAACGTGGAATCTGGGGGTAAACAGCTGAGTGGAGCTGGAGGAGAAATTTAACACTGTCAGCTGGATGGGCAAATAATTTAATTTCTAGTGCCACTAAGGCAGTAACTCAGAAGCAGTAAAACTCAGGTGGGAGGCTGGGGGTATTGTTCACCTCAGGTTAGATGTCAAGATCTGTGAGTGGATGTCAGATTTTTAAGTGTAAGTCAGATCAGCAACTTGTGCACTGGGAAGTAAGGAATTACTTTGAGTTTTGGCTGTCCTTAGTTGCCAGCTGATAGAATTTTTCCTAGTCTACTTAAGAGAAGCCTCCATTCATGTTAAGAACTCTCTGTTCTTGCATTCCATGTTTCTACACTGATGTTCTCCGGCAGAAATGTGTTCTGGAAAGTGGGGGGTTCTGAACTTTCCTTTAGAAAGGACAAAGGATCTCCATTAGGCTACAGCCTTGTTTTTTCATGACTCGCAGACAGTCTATTTTAAGTTGTGCCTTTTCTGATGGTCAAGAGACTCTGTTAAAGAGCCATGCCTCAAAGTCGAATGGTTACCTGGTTAGATTAGTGGTCAGAGTGAAGGGTGAATGTCTGCATCTTGGATGGAGTGGGCTGAAGCCTTGATTGAGGAGAAATGTGGAGCAGCCACATGGCTTATTCCAACACTTTCACCCTGCTCAGCCGGTGAGATTTCCTTTCCTTGCCTATGGCTTTGTTTGGCATAAGTATCGTCGAACCTTCAGTAGGAGAATGAGGTCACTTCCTTTATGCCACTTGGCATGTCATTGTGGCATGATAGGCTCCACCCAAGGATTGAGAAAGAGATGTGACATACAGTGGGGTAAAACAACTTGTAATTTGGTTCCTAAAATCATAGGACTGGAAGAGACCTCGAGAGGTCATCTAGTCCAGTCCCCGGCACTCACGGCAGGATTAAGAATTATCTAGACCAGGGGTTTTCAAACTCCATTGCACTGCGACCCCCTTCTGACAACAAAAAATACTTCATAACCCCAGGAGAGGGAACTGAAGCTTGAGTCCACCCAAGCCCCACTGCCTGTGTTGGGGGGCCAAAGCCCGAGCCCTACCACTTTGGGCAGGAGGCCAAAGCTGAGGCTTCAGCCCCAGACAGGAGCCTGCAACCTGAGTCCTGCCACCCAGGGCTGAAGCCCTCAGACTTTGGTTTTGGCCCTGGACAGTGGGGCTCAGGCTTTGGCCCTAGGCCCCAGCAAATCTAAGCCGGCCCTGGCGACCCTATTCAAATGGGATCCCGACCCACAGTTTGAGAACTGCTGATCTAGACCATCCCTGACGAGTGTTTGTGTAAGCTGCTCTTATAAATCTCCAATGATGGAGTTTCCACAACCTGCCTAGGCAATTTATTCCAGTGCTTAACCACCCTGACAGGAAGATTTTCCTAATGTTCAATCTGAACTTCCCTTGCTGCAATTTAAGCCTGTTGCTTCTTGTCCTACTCTCAGAGGTTAAGGAGAACAAATTTTCTCCCTTCTCCTTGTAACAACCTTTTATGTACTCAAAAACTGGTATCATGTCCCCTCTGCCTTCTCTTCTCCTGACTAAACAAACCCAATATTTTTCAATCTTCCCTCATAGGTAGGGCCCTACCTATATTTCAGGGCGTTAAACAATGAAACGTGAAATAAGCCCTTCCCTGTGAAATCTGATCTCCCTCGTGCTGCTGGGAGTGTCCCAGCCTCTGGCTTCTAACTGCAAGCCCCAGCCAGGCTGGGGAGTGACAAGACTTCTGTGCTGCCTTCAGAGACCAGCAGGGGGAGCATCAAGAGGTGGATCTGATTCCCACCAACCCCTACTCCCCTCCTGCTCCCGAGAGCAGCCATGCAGGGGAAGAGCAAGTCCTGTCTCTCCCGAGCCTGTCTGGGACTCGCAGCCCACCTCTGAAGGCAGCACAGAAGTCAAGGTGTTAATCCCGTGACTCCCCTACAACTGGCTTGTGACCCCCACCGCCTTCTCCCACAACCCTCTTTTGAGTTGGGACCCCCATAGTTACAACACTGTGAAATTAGAGATTTAAACTTCTGAAACCATGAAATTTACCAATGTTTCAAATCCTAGGGCCATGAAATTGACTAGAATGGCTCTTGAATGTGGTAGGGCTCTACTCATAGATTGTGTTTTCTAGATCTTTAATGATTTTTGTTGCTTTTCTCTGGACTTTCTCCAATTTTTCCACATCTTTCTTGAAATGTGGCGCCCAGAACTGGACACAGTACTCCAGCTGAGGCCTAATTAGCCCGAGTAGAACGGAAGAATTACTTCTTGTGTCTTGCTTACAATACTCCTGCTAATACATCCTAGAATATGTTTGCTTTTTTGCAACAGTGTTACACTGTTGACTCCTATTTAGCTGATGATCCACTATGATTCCCAGATTTCTGTCTGCAGTACTCCTTCCTAGGCAGTCATTTCCCATTTTGTTTGTGTGCAAATGATTGTTTCTTTCTAAGCAGAGTACTTTGCATTTGTCCTTATTGAATTTCATCCTATTTACTTCAGACCATTCCTCCAGTTTGTCCAGATCATTTTGAATTTTAATCCTATCCTCCAAAGCGCTTGCAACTCCTCCCTGCTTGGCGTTGTCTGCAAAGTTTATCAGTGTACTCTCTATGCCATTATCTAAATCATTGATGAAGATATTGAACAGAACTGGACCCAGATCCGATCCCTGCGAGACCCCACTCGTTATGCTCTTCCAGCTTGACTGTGAATCACTGATAACAGGTTTCCAAACAGTTATGCACCCACCTTATAGTAGCTTCATCTAGGTTGTATTTCCCCAGTTTGTTTATGAGAAAGTCATGCAAGACAATATCAAAAGCCTTAATAAAGTCAAGATATACCACATCTATCGCCCCCCCCCCCCTTTCCACAAGGCTTGTTACCCTGTCAAAGAAAGCTATTAGGTTGGTTTGACTACTATTCCACCATTTTTTCTGTTATCCCTAGAATATCTGATTTCACTTCCTGCTCCAGTATTTTAGTTCCTCTGTTTTGTTACCCAGACTCCTTGCATTGGTATACAAACATCTTAGTTGTTTCTGCTTGGCTTTGCCCAGATTCCTCACCTGAGGTACAGTCATTCTACTGCCAGTATTACCTACCTGACTGTTAGCTTCATTGGTACTGGCACTGTTATTTCGTCTTAATGCCCATTCTCCTACCCACTAGTGTTCCTTTCTCCATTGCTGTACACTTTCTCTCTCAATTTTTTCCTCCTGGTCAATATTAGAATGAGGCTTGGAGATTACATGAGCATGTCTCAACCATTTCCCCAAGTTCCTGGTTTAAAACTCTTTGTCCTTATCCCCTCCTCTTTCCCACATTCCACATCCTTGCTGTCCTGCCCAATGTATGAATCCATTGCTCATGTTATTTTAGAGGCAAATTGCATAGGCAGCTCTAGAAGGAAGGGGGAGGGAAAGGGTGGATCAGGTTGTGGTTTGCTGAGGTGGTTGATTCTCTTTGCCCTTCGCTTTCTACTGAGGAGGAGGCATGCAGTATAGTGTAAGGGAATTTGGAAAGATGTGGGCAAGCGAAGAGGGCAAGAGATGATCAGGGCAGACAGAATTACTGGTAAGTAATTATTTTCCACTCAAAGGCTGGATAGAAGAAAATGCTGGAACTTTGAGTGACCAATGTATTCTTCTGCAGAGCCACCATTTAAATCAGAGTGCAGTATTCTGTTCTGGAAATGGCACTAACTTACCAAGGTGCTTTAGAATTTTTACAAATGGAACGATTTGACAGCTGTCCCCTCCTGCAATAGGCAATGAGAATAGCATTAATTTAACAAGGGAGATTCTTTTCACATCTTTTCAGGGCTGATAATACTGGATGTTACAGCTTTACAGGTATGTATGTCCAGGGTTTGATGTAACAAGAGAGAAACTTCTTTCTCTCTACGTCCACTGATCTAAATATTTGAACTCCAGATGTTTTTCCCAGAGATATTAAAAGTATCTTTATCTGTTTAATACCAATTTTCTCTTCTTCCCCTATACAGATCTGTTCTTCTTGGGTCCAAAGGGCTTGACATATCCCATATCTCTCAGCGGCTGGAGAGTCTTAGTGCAGTCACTACATTTGAACCCCTTGAGCCTGTGAAGGACACTGACATACAGGTAAGAGCAGTCTGTGACGTACAGGTTATTTACACTCTCCTGACAAATAATTGGTGTTTGTGGGGGTTTTTAGTCCAAGCTCTTCTAAGACAGGCAGTTGCGGAAGCATTCTTGCCTTGTGTTTTGCTTCCTGGCAAGGTGAAGCACAAAGCAAAGAATACCATGCAATCAAAAACCTAGCTGGAAAGATTTTGGGGTTAGGTTTTGGATGAGGTGGTAGGTCTCTGTCTGTTTTGCAAACCTGGATAGTAGCGGGCTATCCCTCCCTTCTAGCTTTTAGACCTTCCTTGTGTTTTGGGTGGATGAACTCATGGTGATTCACTCAATAATTTTAAGTGATTGGTTTTGGGGGGCAGCTTTTTTCTCAGTCAAGCCAGCTATAGGGGGAGCAAGTAGCCTTTTTTCTTGTAAATTATGCTCTGTATTGCGGATCTTTTAATTGTGAGACATTGTCCTATTGATAAGCTTACATGCCATGTTTCCTGCTTTTGATCACAGTTTGATTTAGTTTATCTATTTTTGCTGTAAATCACCTTTGCAGCATATAGCTAGTCTCCAGCATCTTAAGGGTTACTAGTTCTATGGTTTTAAATGTGGCTTGTTTTGTCATGATCTTCTTTTCATCTTTGTACTAGTTGCCTGCGTTATTAGACTAACTTTAATAGTACTGCTGTTTCTAGCACTGCGAAGTAAACTGCAGGGTTAATGACTCAGTTAAGAGCTTGTTAGCTGTGGATCTGTAAGTTCTGAGAAGATTTGAATGGAGCTCGTCTTACTTTTTGTTTAATGATTTAGAGGGTTATCCTCATCTTCTGCTGGTATATAGATAATAAAGGATATCTAGAAGGGTTATGAGCCCTCATGGTTCAGGATATTGGCCAATCTCTACTGGAGCTGTAGGCTGCTGACCTATCTTCCCAGCCCACGAAAGACTAAAGCTACCCCCACAAGTCTGTCCAAGCTTTCAGAGCACAGTTTTCTTCTTCAATTGCAGTAGAACCCCATTTATCCAAGCATTCATTATCTGGCTCTCCGTATTAACTGAACCAGGTGGTAGGGCTCAGGTTGGTCATTCTCCCGTTTAGCCAGATTTTTGATCATCTGATCTGGCCCCTGTCCCAAATAGATTGGATAGTTGGGGTTCCACTGTATAAAGCTTGTAAAGTAACAAAAGGTTATTCCCCTGATGAAAGCAGGCTACAGGGTCCCAGAAGCTTTTCCTTTTGTGCGTTTCTCTCCTGCTTCAGGGTCAGCCACACAGGATCTGGGCTGCTTCCCACAGCTCTCCTTAGCTGGGCTTTTTGAGCCTCTTATATGAATCCCCTGATCCTTCTCAGCTGGATCTGAGTATTGAAGAGGACTGGCTGCCCCCAACCCCATATAAGGGCAGACCACCCTATTGTTACAGGGGATTAGAAGGAAACTTTTTTTTCCTGGGAACACGTTAGCTCCTCTGCCTACTGCAGGGGTTATTGCACATTATCTGAAATAGCTGGTATTGGCCACTGTCCGAGGCAGGGTACTGGGCTAGATGGATCACTGGTCAGATCCAGTCCGGTGATTCGTATGTCCTCAAATTAACGTCTGCAAAGCAGTATTTGTGTGTATGAACAGCTCTAGACAAATTTCTATATAATCTGATTCCTTGTTGATATGATACTTTGTTCCTCCTCACCCTCTAGCTGTTCCTACTGTTCTCCCCCCTCCCCCTGCCCCCCAGAAGATTTTGCCACTCTTTCTCAGAAGAAGGTTAGCAGGCCCGGGAGATCTATTGAATGATCATAGGGTGATAGCTTTTACTGCTGCTCACTTTTTTATTTGAATTTTATTTTATTCCTTTGTTCCAGTTTCTGATATCTTTTATTATGATTTATTAAACTTACTAGATGTCTTTCTTGACCCTATTCCATCTAGCTTTTTGCAAGAGCTCTTCTTCCTTTTTACATCTAGATTTACTGTAACTATTCTTTTTTGATTTTGGGCCGGATGGATTTGATTTAAATCACTAGTCAGGAAGACTTGATTTAATCATAGATTTCTACATAAAAGTGCATTCTTGTTGGTTGTTATAATCTTAATACATATTCGTCACAACTCAGAGATGTAGGTTTCATTTTTAGAAGGTATACACAATACATTTTTTAAAGGGATTTATTTTGAAAACTTTTCAGTTTAGTTTTACAGCTATATCAGAAAATGATTGTTTGGTTATTTCATTTACCAAAGGTAATTGAAGCAGATATGTATGAAGTCATTT
Organism: Gopherus evgoodei; assembly: GCF_007399415.2. Lineage (NCBI taxonomy): Eukaryota > Metazoa > Chordata > Testudines > Testudinidae > Gopherus > Gopherus evgoodei. The sequence goes on along the minus strand of NC_044333.1, from coordinate 8,572,283 downwards.
GGAGGTGAACCATCTCCTATTCAACAGGTTAATCATTAATATTTGGAGGATTTTCTTGCCTTGCTGTATTAGGAGGAGAACATCACTGGACAGACATTTAAATTGTTTTATTTAACTAAAACAACAATGTTATGTATTCTGGATTTTTCTCTTCAACAGCAAACATATAATATTTTAACAAAACAAGCATATGAATTTTTGAATTTAGTTAAACATTCAAGTTTTTTAAAATCAGGTTTGTTTTTGTTAAAATTGTTATTGGGGAGGGGAAGCTCAGTGGTTTGAACATTGGCCTGCTAAACCGAAGAATGTGAGTTCAATCCTTGAGGGGGCCATTTAGGGATCTTGGACAAAAATCTGTCTGGGGATTGGTCCTGCTTTGAACAGGGGGTTGGACTAGATGAATCCTCCTGAAGTCCCTTCCAACCCTGGTATTCTATGATTGCTCACCTCTATTATTTATTTATTAACAGAAAAAATATTTTAAACAAGCATGTTACTTCTGGAGACACAAAGCCATAGTTGGAGAACTGCAAAACTAAGCATCTCTGATGGTATCTTCTAGACTGAGCACTGAGTCCCATTGGGTAGATGGAAAGATTAATCTAAATCTATACAGAAGCCCCTGGAACCCCATAAAATTGGTTCCCTAATTCATGAACTATTGGAACATTATTAGCAAAACTTTTTTCTTAAACATTACATAACTATATTGTCTCATACTACAGAATTAGAATTTATAATCCGTATTCCATGATGAAATATTTTGAGCCATAATATATCTTAATTAAAACTATATTTAGATAGGTTTTTTCCTCAAAAAGCATTTTATTAAAAAAAATATGATTTAAATAATTTTTTTTTAAAATCATTGATTTTTATCCACCCTGATTTTGGGTGTCTATCCTTTCTTGTTTAAGAGTACAGTACACAATCTTGCTGTAGATTCTCAACCCCCTAGCAATAGTGCTAAAAAAACTTTTTTGTTTCCAAGCTGTTTGGGTACATGGGCCAAATGTTTCCATTTATTTGTCATCCTCTGATAAATCAAGATTGACATGCATAATATTTCTTTCTATTTTACCAAAACAACTTTAAGGTTTTCAACAATCTGATTTCTACCAAATCTCAAGGTCTCCTCAATAGGAGGGTTATTTGATACTGTTAATCAAATGCTCCTTCTGGTTTCAATTTTTTTTTTTTTTTTGGTGTCTGAGGCCTCACACCCAAGCTTTGAGTCTTGAATCTTTCTTCACAGATGACTGCCAGCAAAAATATATAAATTAAATAAACCGGTGATCTAAAACAGGAAGCATGACAATATTCCTGGTTTTGTGTGATTTCTACAGACACAAGGGAGCTTCAGGGCTCTGCCCTTAGTCTCCTTATTGTTCAACTTCAATTTAATACAGGCACAAGGGTTTTCAGTATTTTGTGCAGGTTTGCAGGACATCATCCTCTGCTTTGTCTGAGGATATTTGCAGTCACATCTCAAGTTGTCTGGCTGATGTTGACAATTGTCTGTATCTGAAAATACCTACTCAGAATATAGACAAGGCTTTGCTCTTGTCTGTAGGTCTCAGTACACAGATGTCAGCAATAGCATCTGGTTCTCTGAGAGAAATTTTTATCAAGGTTTTACCCAGGGCAAGAGATCTTGGGTCTGTATGCCTTTGGTTATCCTTTGCCTTCCATGTTAGTTCTGTTAAATCATGTAGGTTTTACTTGCTTGTTTGTTATTTTAGACAAAAGCTCCTGGTATTGGACCAAAGCTTTAGTAGTATTTTGACCTGATGGTTGTGACAGTCTTTTTGCTGGTTTGGCTGCTTCTTTAGAAGCCTAGTGGTCATTTAGAATCTTTTTGCTCCTTTAGGGTCGCATTACGCCATGTTACTTAGCCCTGGTCTACATGGGGGGAATCAGTCTAAGTTATGCAATTTCAGCTACGTGAATAACATAGCTGAAGTCAACATACTTGGATCTTCTTACCGTGGTGTCTTCACTGCAGTAAGTCGACGGCTGATGCTTCCACCGTCGACTCTGCCTGCGCCTCTCACCAAGCTGGAGTGCAGGAGTTAATGGGAGAGCGCTCGGGAGTCAATTTATCGCATCTAGACTAGACGCGATACATTGATCCCTGCTATATCGATCGCTGCCCGCCGATCTGGCAGGTATTGTAGACATCCCTTTGGTAGTATTCTATTCTGTGAGTTGCCCCATTTTGCTCAGTGAGTGGAGTAATATGCAAGTCAAGGGATCAAGAGCGGCAGAATCTGGTTCACTCTGTCATTCCTCTAATTACTCCATTATTTTACAGTTACACTGGTTACTCTGGAAATGGATAGATAAGTAGGTTTTAATGTTGGGGGGGGCAAGTGTTTGTCTTGTACAGCACTGAGCATGTGGTTAGCACTCATCGACCACTATTCATAGTGTATTTTAACAATAAAAACTTCTACTCCAAATAATTTGTACGACTTTAGTTCAGATTTGTCTTTACCGACTTCCTTTGACCTAAGGCTACATCTATGCTGGAGGTGTAAATTCCAGCACAGGAAAGCATATACATGGGCACCTTGATTAAGCTGTCATGCTAAACATAGCTGTGGCTTAAGTACGTATCTCGGATCTCAGACAGGATTGTGCAGCTCACCCATACCGTTGTGTCTATGCTGCTGTTCGATCAAACCTAGCATGTCTACATCTACCTGAACTGGAAGTTACGCCTCCAGCTGTGGTGTAGAAGTACCCTAATTGTCCTTTCTTGGTTCCTTTTTCTTTGCATTCTCTAGACACCGAGGCGTTGTGCACGCTACATAGGCTCTGCCAATGCAGCTGTAGTGGTATAGCTATACTGCAGAGCCCTCTAGTGTGGATGTAGTGTATGTCCACAGGAGGAGGAGGAGTTCTGCCAGCATAGTAACACCACCTTCCCCATGGATGTTAGCTCTGCCAACGAAAGCCGTCTTCTGTCAGCATAGTTGAGTCTTCACTGGGGTTTTTGCTGGCATAGGTATGTCAGTTAGGGGTGTAGTTTCTTCACACCCCTCACTCACTCAGCTATGCGAACAAAACTTCTTAGTATAGACCCCGCCTGAGCTTTTGCACTCTTAACCATATTTAGAGCAAGCATTTGCCAGGCGCTTACAATTCTAGTTACTATTTCTTCGGTGGCAGCAAAATGTGACTGTAACGTTGCATTTGGTACTGTTGTCTGCTGATGCACCTCGCATTGCAGGAGTGGTGGTAATCTTTGGGGAGGCACACCAGATCTGATCTCTAGCCATTCTTCATTGTTGCCGCTTAGACTAGGGTTTTAAAGAATATTTTTAAAAATTATCTGTTATGAATTTTAGGCCAGTGCTAGATTTAAATCCAGTCAAAGCTTCCTGCACAGGAAATTACTGGATATTGTTTGACTTCCTGCCATGCACTCTTACATCTTTTCCATGCGTAGCACCATAGAGAAAATTTTCCGGGCCCTATAAGAGAAAAATAACCTTTGTCTCCTGCCACTTTATTTAAGCCTCTCAGGTTTTTAAGCTCTTTTGCCTAAATTATTGACTTATTTTCTTCCTATCTTCTTGTGTTGCAGTGCTGGTGTTCTGTAAGTGGGCAGCATGGAGAGATTAGTCTAGCTGATTTCTCTAATGAAGGCTCTCTGCAATGCTGACTGATTCCAGCAAATTTCTGTTTCCTGTAGACAGAATGGAACGCAAAAGGGAAAGACAACAGAAGGAGGGTCTTGGGGGGATTGAGGGGGGACAGGCCTATAAACCTAATGTCTTCAGTGGCTCAAAAAGTGTGAGAACCCAGGATTTCAACTTACTGGCAACCTTGCCCTATTTAGATAATTAGCAGAGTGTCTTTCTATGCTGAGCCCATTTTATACTGTACTCTTTAGTGCTGACTACAGAGAGGTGCATCAGATTGGGTCTCAATCAATTACCTGAATTATTTATCAGTAATAAAATGTAGATGACTTGTTCATAAAAGGGATTAGTCTGGGAAAGTCTCACACTAGAGTAGTTGGCTGGAAAACTTCTGATAAAGATTCTAGATTCCTGGCACATAGATGCAAGAATTTTTTTCCGCATATTTTAGGAATAACTGTGTTAAATTTTGTAGAGGAAAGATAGTTTGCACATTCATTCATTCACAGCTTACAACATACAAGCTAAGATCCTGGTGTTACAGCTGCTTGTGTCCAGACAGCTCTGTGAGTGTCACTTAAGTCAATGTGCAAGTGAAGTAGCATGTGTGCTTGGACCCAGCTGCAGAAATGGGGCTTCATTTGTATCTCCTAAGTCAGAGTTCGGCAACCTTTCGGAAGTGCTGTGCTGAGTCTTCATTTACTCACTCTAATTTAAGGTTTCGCGTGCCAGTAACACATTTTAATCTTTTTAGAAGGCCTCTTTCTATAAGTCTCTAATATATAACTAAACTATTGTTGTATGTAAAGTAAATACAGTTTTTAAAATGTTTAAGGAGCTTCATTTAAAATTAAATTAAAATGCAGAGTCCCCCGGACCGGTGGCCAGGATCCAGGCAGTGTGAGTGTCACTGAAAATTAGCTTGCGTGCTGCCTTTGGCACGTATGCCATAGGTTGCCTATCCCTGTCCTAAGTGATTACAAACATTGTGACAGATAAAAACAAGGAGCTTTGTGTCTTCTGTATTGTTACATGTGGTGCAATATGCATAGGCTTAGCAGAATTCAGTTTTGATTTTTTTATCATTTCATGGCTAGTATTGATGTTTATTTTTAAGCATTTGTTTATCAATTTAAATTTTCGTAGTTACACAAAATTTGGTTTTAAGCATTCCCTCTCCCCCCGCCCCCATTTATCAGTATAAATTTTCACGCTTGCGGGAAATTATGTATGGAGGGGTTAGACAACAATTCTTTAATGACAACAGACATTGAGATTCAAAAATTCAAAGCTTTATAACCATTAAAACACACATTTTTAACATCTCATGTCAAATTAGACAATGTAAATAATCTTAAAACAAACTCAAGTTCTTAAGCAGCATTTTTTTAAGCTCTTATCTGTAAACGTCTAATTGTCAATGGAAATTTTTTTTGTTGGTTTGTGTGTGTATGATGAAATTGACGTTTACTGACATTAACCTATAAATATCTGATCCTTCCATGCCTTAATATGCAGTGTCATACTCTGATATTAAATCACTATGATTTCTAGACCAGTGGTTTAAAAAGTCTTCTGGATTGACCCACAAGTCTACTTGTTTTTATGTGTGAGCGCAAGAGCTGTGATACAACCATTGGAAATGTGCAACTCCCACGTTTAGAGCCTGAGCCAACTCCCAATGAAGTCAATGAAAAGACTCCTATGAATGTTGAATTCGGGCCTCTATAAAATACAACTGTTCTAACTGCTTAGAAAATGTTGGGTGAAATCCTAGCTCCATGAAAGTCCGTGCGAGTTTTGCCTTTGCCTTCACTGGGGCCAGGATTTCATCATTTTATCTGAGGGCCTGATCCTGCATTCCTGATTCAGGCAAAACTACCATTGGAAGTTTATTTTGTTTTATTTATCTTTACTTATTGACTAGGGTAGATCTTTAAAAATCCAAATACATCAAGTCAATGGGAGTTTTGTCTGAATGAAGACTGCAGGATTAGGCCTTAAATTTATCCGAATAGCAACTGAATATGACCAGAATTAAATATCTTGGATATTTTGAGGGTTTTTTTATTACCGTAGGTTTTCTACCCATGATTGTGACATTAAAAAAAAACACAGTAATTTTGAGGTAGCATTGTCTCCCCAAACCCTTAAACCAGGGAAATAAAACATGCTTCTTGTGGCTTCAGTGGCTGAAATCTTGATAACATTCAGGCAGTGAGGTTTTTTTTGTTTTTTTTGTTTTTTTATGATGATGAACATTTTATACTTTGATAGAGTAACTAAAATCAAGCTTTTTAAATGGAAACACTGCCACACACTTAAAGGGGCAACCTCAAGTACTGTTTACCTTCCATTCTTTGCATCACCTTAGCCTGAAAATGCATGATTCCTCCTACAGATTTTGTCCTTCCCCATTTGCCAAACATGGATTTTTTTTCCCCTATCAATTTTAATGGAGCTTGAAATTAACATAGCTTCATTTTTTTTGTAGTTTCCTTGTTTGCCCCAATCGATGTTGCCTGTACAACTGTGGGGACCTTTTACCTATTGCAGAGCCAGTGGCGAGAGCACAAGGGCAAAGTCCTCTGCTTTGGTTATGTAGGGTCAGTTGGTCAATTTCTCCCTGATCCCCATTATCTTCAGGAGAAATAGGTTACAAGAAAGTGTAATGATGGCTGCAGAATTTTTAAAATGTTGCAGAAATGCCAGACTTTGAAAATGATGTCCCTCGATGGTAGTCTTATTCAGTTACAATCAATGCATGAAGTTTACCCCAAAGGTCAAACCCTACTTAGTTAAGCAGTCCCATTAATTTCAAGTAGGATTGCATATGGACAGATAAAGGAGAAGATAAACATCCAGATAATAAAATGTGGCCAAAGGCAGTTTAACACAATAAAGGGAAAGGTGGAGAAGTGGAATTAATTTCTGACATGCAGCAGTCGGTTTCCAGTACAATCTGGAAGCGCATTCAGAGTGAGGCGATTGGGGCACCCTTTGAAATATAAATAACATAAAAGAATGCAGAAATCTCTTCCACCTCAGAACTGGAGTAGGGAGTTTCCCCAATGTATCTTAGTAAAACCAAATTAAATAAAAATCTTTGTGCGGGGAGGGATAGCTCAGTGGTTTGAGCATTGGCCTGCTAAACCTAGGGTTGTGAGTTCAATTCTTGAGGGGGCCATTTGGGGATTGGTCCTGCTTTGAGCAGGGAGTTGGACTAGATGATCTCCTGAGGTCCGTTCCAACCCTAATAATCTATAATTCTATGAAATCCCATGGCCAGCAGCAGAATAGAAATATCTCAGTGAGTACAACAAGAATACAATAGTTATCTGTAAGTGGCATAGCTTCATGGCTTGCAGTCTTCACCAGGTGGTTGGGGGGATAATTAGCTAGCTCTGTTAATATCCTGCCAGTACTTGGTCTTACAGTTTGTGTCTCTGAATCACCAGATTGGCTGTTTGTCAAGTGTTTATTTAGTCAAGTCTTCCAAAGACCCTTGGCAATAGAAAATCAGTTGGCCTGTGATAATCAAAGATGGTACTGAAGAGTGCAGGGGATGCTCATTCATTGTCCTGTGAAGGATATGTAATCAGCTGCTCCTTGCTTCCTTTGGCTGTGATGCTAGTGCTGAATAGCATCATGTAGCAGGAAACAGAGTAAATTGTTAATACAATTTTCCCACTTGGTACTTTGTCCACTCCATAGTTTACACACAACCAGCAGTTTTTCCCACTTCTTATTAGTCATTTAATAACACAGGACTGTGGTGAAATCTAAATTACTAAGACTTTATTACTTTTACAAAATAGACTACAGTACATTTAGTAGTAGACTGTGTAATATGAAGCATTATCAGTTGTTTAAACTACACTCATCACGTGAATTAGCAGAGTGCATTATTTCTGTTCTTTTGATGCTTTACATGCTAATTCACAAAACAGAATAATTGGCAATTGGTCTCCTAGTTCCGCATGTGAAGTGGCATGGTTCTAGAGCATGGCTTCTCAACCCAAGGATTTGAAACACATCCAGGAAAGTCATGGCCATCCTTTTTATTTTATTTTATGGCTAGATTGAAAGACCCAAAGCTACAGAAGAGATGTTCTGAAACTTTATCTGTGCTAATATGATGTCACAGTATGGGGAAAAAGTAGAGAACCATTGTTGTAGTATATATACCTGTCTGACACATTTAAATTCTACTGCCTACTAGTATATTCTTATAGCTCCTGTATGCTCAACCCAGATGGTTTCTGTTGGTCTCAGACAGAGATAGTATGGTAGGCTTAAAGAACATTTTTAAATTGAGGTTGAATATTGGGTCTTAACGCTTGGTTTTGCCCCTCTTTTACTTTGGCTGAGGGTACTGCACAACTATAATGCGCTCGTTGAAGATTTTGCTTATCGCTCCCCATGTTGCGGCGCTCTTCATCTGAAGATCGAACACCTCTAGGAGGTGGGTGAGGGAAATAGAGATCACTTCTCCCATTGTTGAAATGCAGCCACTTCTAGAGTAGTGTGTGAAAGCTGGTTAACCCCTTGCAGCAACACTAATCAACCATTTAAAACACCGCATGCAGAGGGAATCTAGGATGGCAGGATATAATTATCTGAGTTAGAATGACCCAGGTGACAGACTTCTCCTCTTGCAAAAAGTGCTAGGGGATCATTAGTGATCCCAAGACCTTGGCATAACATCTTACCAGAAATACAGCATTTCTAGCAGCTCAGTTCTCCTCCATACTATGCTGGAGCATTAATTGGGCCCTGAGCAATTCTTGTTCGCCAAGTATTGTACTAACTACTGACCTAGCTAACATCAACCTAGCATGCAAATAAACTATTAGAATCTATGCTTGTGCAGTGCAGGGAAAGCGTAGCTGCTCTATTTCATCAATAAGATCATAGAAATAGAACATCTGTAAGAAGATGCAATATTGTAGACAGGTTCCTGAAATCTGGCAACTTTAGCTTCTTCCATGTATAGCCTGTAACAGCAATTACTCTGGTTCAAGGGACCTATTGATTTTTAGGCTCAGAATGTAGTTTTCTGAAACATCAATCAGTTTTGTTTTGTAAAACATTGATGCTTCCATGAATTTTGAAAAGAAAACCTTGAAGACAGTGACTTTATCAGGGTGGATTTTAGGATTCCCCAGCAGCTGTTTGCAGCCAGGATGCAGAAGCTTTGTGCTAGTGAGCAGGAACTTGACAGGGGAAACGGAGTATAAACAAAAGTGAAACAGACTGCTCTCTTTGCCTTATCTGAGCTTAGAGAAATGGAAAAGAACATTAATGACCAAAAAAAAAAATTTCTAAAATATCATCTAAGCTCTTGTTAATAACAAAGGGAATACATCTTGTTTTCAGACACACATGGAATTTTTAACCTGAGGATCCCCAAAAGCACAAATATCACTTTCTTTCATGGAAACTAAAATGGTAAATAAACATGGATGCTTTGGGCTCTAATTCAGGAGCTAAACTTGGTTCATGGTCATGCATAAGTACAGTAGTGCTGCTTCTCTTAGGTGGAAGCAGCTTCTCAGCCCCAGTGCATTATAATGACCAAAGTATAGCAATGGATTAATAGATTTCACGGAGACACACTCTCAAGGTTGTTGGGTCTAAACTTGAACATTTACCTGCTTTGATCAGGCATAATTCTTCAGTCCTTACTCTTCAAATGGAGGAACTAAATGAAACTGTAGGGAAATTTTCCACACACCATGAAAAGCTTATGCTGACTTTCCTGAGATGAGCCTGTGAAATTATGGGGAGCAGGGGAGTGGTTTGAACATATGGCTTACATTTATAATGGGAAGCCAGCTACAATCTTAACTATGTTGTTTTAATTCAATTCTTGTTGGTTTGCAGCAGTGCTTAGAGGTCCCAACTAAGGTCAGGCCTCATAGCGCTAGGTGCTGTATCAAAAACAAGAGTCAGTCCTTATCCTGAAGAGTTTTTGTAAATTGAATAGACCAGACAAAGAGAGACCAGGCTACAGGAAGTATTAAGTCCATTTTAGAGTTGAGGAACTGAGGCACAGAGAGATCTAGGTCTGGATTTTTAAAGGTATTTAGTCATTGCTGTCCTCAGTGTTTCAATGCCTAAATCTCATTTTGAAAAGGGATTCGCACCGAAGAGCCAAAATCCCATTGACAGTCACTTTGGAAAATGGCATGTAACCATGTAACTCACTCAGACTTGGCAACACTGAGTTAAGCAATGCCCAAATACTCTTAGAAATCTGGGTACAAGTCACTTGCACAGTGAGTCTGTGGCTGAGATGGAAATTGAACTCAAATCTCTTGTGCTCTAATCACAAGTCCATCCTTTTGCTCCAGCTTTCCCCTGGTATAGAGTGATAGCATGGTTTAAGTGTGAGGCTGGGTGTGAAGAACTTTGGAGTTGTGCTCTCCACTCAGCCACTGATTCTTTAATGGAAAATCACTGAGCCTTTCCGCATTTTAGTTCTCCTCCAGTGGAAGGGGGATAAATACCGTCATGCTGTCTGGAGTGGTGCCAGTCTCAGGTCAAACTGTCAGAGAACAGATCAGACTACCCAAACTGGTGGCATATTCTATAATTAGATTCCACCATGCCAGTAATAAACGTGAGCTCACTACACCAGTCTTGCCATCGATTCACAGTCCCTGTTAAGCTCTCCATCCAATCTTACTGCCCAAACTGGCTTTTGTGATAAAAGGTTATTGAAACCAAAAAGCACATTACATTAGGTTTCTCCCAATTCCGAAGGAGCAGCCACTTACTCCATGTCAATAGATACTACAGATATCTCACCAAAGACAACCTGAAAGCAAGTTTCTTTAGTAAACTAACTAAAGAGTTATGAGCTGCAAAAAGAAATGAGTTAGTGAGAGGTAAAATACATTAACAAATGAGTCAAAGTTTGTAATGATAGCAGAGATGTAGTAATCCGCCAGTCTCCAAAAGTCTTTGGAGATCGCTGTCCACTTATTTAGTAACTCCTTCCCTGTTAGAATCAAAACTGTCCAGAGATACAGGATTGTTCCCAGGGTTCATTTTTACAGCGGTTCTCCCAGAAAGCAGTCTGTCAAGCGTTCCCATTGCAGCAGAGGTCTGTAAATTTTCCATTGTTGAATGCAACATCCATGCTTTGAAGTTAGCATGCTTCTCATTTGCAGTTCTAAGGCTACAGTCCTGATATGCCTCTATCATATCCCCCCTTAGTTGTCTCGGTTCCAAGATGAAAAGTCCCGCTTTTATTAATCTCTCCTCATATGGAAGCTGTTCCATATGCCTAATAATTTTTGTTGCCCTTTTCTGAACCTTTTCCATTTCTAATATACTGTTTCTGAGATGGGGTGACCAGAACTACATGCGGTATTCAAGATGTGGGAGTACCATGGCTTTACATAGCGGCATTATGATATTTACTGTTTTATAATCTGTCCCTTTCCTAATGATTCCAGTATTGTTAGCTTTTTTTTGATTGCTGCTGCATATTGAGCAGATGTTTTCAGAGAACTATCCACAGTGACGCCAAAGATTTTTCTTGAGTGTTAACAGCTAATTTAGAACCCATCGTTTCGTTTGTTTAACTGGGATTCTATTTTCCAATATGCATTACTTTGCATTTATCAACATTGAATTTCATCTGCCATTTTGCTGCCCAGTCACACAGTTTTGCGAGATTCCTTTGTAAATTTTGCGGTCTGCTTTGGACTTAACTATCTTGAGTAATTTTGTATCATCTGCAATCTTTGCAACCTCACTATTTGCCCCTTTTTCCGGATCATTTGTGAATGTTGAACAGCGCTGGTCCCAGTGCAGATCCCTGGGGAACACCACTATTTACTTCTCTCCATTGTGAAAACTGATAATTTATTCCTGCCTTTTGTTTTCTGTCTTTTAACCAGTTACTGATCCATGAGAGGACCTTCTCTCTTATCCCATGACTGCTTACTTTTCTTAAGAGCTTTTGATTAGGGAACTTGCCAAAGGCTTTCTGAAAGTCCAAGTACTCTATATCCACTGGATCACCCTTGTCCACATGTTTATTGACTCCCTCAAAGAATTCTAATAGATTGGTGAGGCATGATTTCCCTTTACAGACACTGTGTTAATTCTTCTCCACAAGTTATGTTCATCTGTGTGTCTGATAATTGTGCTGTTTACTATAGTTCCAGTCAATTTGCCTGGTACTTCAGTTAGGTTTACTGCCCGGTGAGTGCCAGGATCACTTCTGAAGCCTTTCTAAAAAATAGGTGTCATGTCAGTTTCTATACCAAATGGTTGGAGAATAGCTAATTTGAGTGTTGGGTTAGACACCGCAGTTAGTAGTTCTGTAGTTGCATATTTGAGTTCCTTCAGACCCCTTGGGTGAATACCATCTGGTCCTGGTGACTTTTTACTGCTTACTTTATTAATTTGGCCTGCGAGAGGATTTGACTTCCAATTTTTAAACAATTTCCTTTTGCCTCTAACTGCTTCTTTTACTCTGTTTAGCCATGGTGACCTTTTTTTGGTCCTCTCACTGTTTTTTTTTAAATGTGGGGTATACGTTTAATTTGAGCCTCTATTATGGTGTTTTTAAAAAGTTCTGTGCAGCTTGCAGGCATTTCATTCTTGTGACTATTCCTTTTAACTAGCTTTGTTATTTTTGTGTAGTTCCCCTTTCTGAAGCTAAATGTTCCTGTGGTGGGCTTCTTTGGTATTATCCCCTAAAGGATGTTACATTTTTAATTTATATTATGGTTGCCATTACCGAGCGGTTCAATTATATTCTCCTCTTTGACTAGATCCTTTGCTCCACGTAGGGTAAATCAAGAATTGCCTTTCCCCTTGTGAGTTCTAGGACTAGCTTCTCCGAGAACCAACCATTAATGGTGTCTAGAAACAATATCTCTGCATCCCATCCTGAGGTGACATGTACCCAGTCAATATGAGGATAGTCCCCCTGCCCCCATTACTAAGTTTTCTATTTATATAGCCCCTCTAATCTCCTGGAGCATTTCCCATCACCATTCGGTCAGGTGGTCAGTAGTATATTCCTGCTGTACTATTCTTATTACTCAAACATGGAATTTTTATCCATAGAGAGCCTATGGTACAGTTAGAGTCATTTGAGATTTTTACTCTATTTGACTCAGCTTTTTCACATATAGTGCCACTCTCCCACCAGCACGATCTACTCTATCATTCCTGTATATTTTGTACTCTGGTATTACCACATCCCATTTATTGTCACCGTTCTACCAAGTTTTTGTGATGCCTATCATATCAATATCGTCATGGGAGCCTCATTGGATCTCAAAGCACTGTCCAAAGGGTAAGTGTCATTATCCCCGTTTTACAGGTGAGAGAACTGAGTCCGTGCCTTTTTACCTTTTTAAATTTTATTTTCTTGGTACCGAGTCTGTGTGGTTCACAAACCGCATTGAACTCGGGGCCGTTTCTCTCCCGCAAAGCTGATCACCAGAGCTGTTACAGAAACCTGCAGCAGCTTCAGCTCTCAAACTATTAATATTAAACCTTTTGAAACCCAGCTCATTTACTCTGAAGTTACTCAACTCATTAATTCCACTGATTTGTTTGATTTACTTGTCTGGGAGAGGCCACAGGTACAATGCTATATATGTCTGCTTCTCCATCCAGTCTGTAGTAATTAGCCATATTGACTGCTTTTCAAAGTCTTACTTCTAGGCATCACTAGCCTCTAATTTAAAATGATCACTAACTAACAAGGGTAAAGGCTTTCAGAGGTCTCCACAACCATTTGAGTTCAAACTGGTAAAACAATTCAGTTTCCCAAGCATAATGGCACCTGAAATCTCTGGAATATACAGACAAAACCCAGGGTGCTTGGATGTGGACATACATTTTCCAACTTTCTACTGGAGAACAGAGAGAATCGAGCTGAGCCTTAGTCAGGGAGTAGGGCTGTCAGGAAGGCCAAGGCTTTATAAAGCAGTGAGCAAGCGACCAGGGAGCTTTGTGAACAGGAGCCGTTAACAGGGAGTTTCGAGAGGAAGTTTGGAAGGGGAGTGGGAAGGGGGTGAGGTACACTTGTTGTTCTTACCTATCATTAGCCTAGGTAGCTGTAGGAGAGAATGCAGGCAGAAGCCCAGCAGCGGAGTGGGGGCTATCCTGTTTATTTCGCTCAGTGTAGCATATATGATTACCTGCCCCTGTGAGTGAGTGGTGTATGTGTGCTGTCGGTGCAAGGAGCTCCTGGCCCTCAGAGACCGCGTATGGGCTTTGGAGGCCAAGGTGGCGGAACTGGAGGAGCTAAGGGAAGCAGAGAGGTATGTTGATGATATTTTCTGCGACACTGTAGATTTATCTTACCTCCAATCAGGCAGCCCCTGCACTGTTAAGGAGGATGAAAGCCTCAGGGAAGGAGAGCAGTCAACGGGAGCAGAGGGAAACCTTCCCATAGTTGGGACCCTTCTTCCAGATGGTGCTGGGGTTGCCTCTTGCACTGAGGTTACCTCTCCAGGGGAGGGAACTCCAGTCATTAGGAAAAGGCAGGTGTTAGTAATGGGAGATTTGATCATTAGAAACAGATAGCTAGGTTTGTGATGACCAGGAGAACCGTATTGTGACTTGCCTGCGTGGTGTGAAGGTTGCAGATCTCTCGAGGCATCTAGATAGACTTGTGTGTAGTGCTGGGGAGGAGCCGGTAGTTGTGGTACGTGTAGGCACCAGTGACATAGGGAAGGGTAGGAGAGACATCCTAAAGGCCAAATTTAGGCTTCTAGGAAAGAGACTGAAATCCAGGACCTCTATGGTAGCATTCTCAGAAATGCTTCCAGTCCCATGCGCAAGGCCAGGTAGGCAGGCAAAGCTTCAGATTCTCAATGTGTGGATGAGACAATAGTGTAGAGAGGAAGGGTTTAGATTTATTAGGAACTGGAGAAACTTTTGGGATAGGGGAAACCTATACAGGAAGGATGGGCTCCACCTAAACCAAAGTGGATCCAGACTGTTGGCACTTAAGGTTGCAGAGCAGTTTTTAAACTAAGAGATGAGGGAAAACCGATTGCTGCAGCGGAGCACATGGGTCGGACAGAGACTTCTCTTAGAGGAGAGTCTATTGATAGAGATTCTCTAGGTTTTAGTCAGCAGGAGAGGATGGAAGAGGATAAAGTATGGGCCAGATCAGACAAGAAACATTCACATAAAAAAGAATCTGACACACCAGAAAAGGGCAAACACATAAACAGTGACAAGTTTTTAAAGTGCTTGTACACAAATGCTAGAAGTCTAAGTAATAAGATGGGTGAACTAGAGTGCCTCATGTTAAAGGAGGATATTGATATAATAGGCATCACAGAAACCTGGTGAAGTGAGGACAATCAATGGGGGACAGTTGTTCTGGGGTACAAAATATATTGGAAGGACAGAACAGGTCGTGCGGGGGTGGGATAGGGGAGCGAAACTATATGTGAAAGAAAATGTAGAATCAAATGAAGTATAAATCTTAAATGAATCCACATGTTCCATAGAATCTCTATGGATAGTAATTCCATGCTCTAAAAAGAATATAACATTAGGGATCTATTATCGACCACCTGACCAGGACAGTGATAGTGACGATGAAATGCTAAGGAAGATTAGAGAGGCTATCAAAATAAATAACTCAATAATAGTGGGGGATTTCAATTATCCCCATATTGACTGGATGCATGTCACCTCAAGACGAAATGCAGAGACAAAATTTCTCAATACTTTAAATGACTGCTTCTTATGAGTTCCTGTACCAGCTGCTACAAAGGGAGAGGCAGTTCTCGATTTAGTCCTGAATGGAGCGCAGGATCTGGTCCACGAAGTAACTCTAACAGGACTGATTGGAAATAGTGACCATAATATAACAACATTTAACATTACTGTGGTGGGAAGAACACCTCAACAGCCAAACACTGGCATTTAATTTCAGAAAGGGGAACTATGCAAAAATGAGGAGGTTAGTTAAATGGAAATTAAAAGGTACAGTGAATAGAGTGAAATCCCTGCAGGTTGCATGGACATTTTCAAAGACATCATAATAGAGGCCCAACTTAAATGTATACCCCAAATTAAAAAACACAGTAAAAGAACTAAAATAGAGTCACTGTGGCTTGGCTTAACCATGTAAAAGAAGCAATGAGAGATAAAAAGGCTTCTTTTAAAAAGTGGAAGTCAGATCCTAGTGAGGTAAGTAGAAAGGAGCATAAACTCTGCCAAATTAAGTGTAAAAATGTAATAAGGAAAGCCAAAAAGGAGTTTGAAGAACTGCTAGCCAAAAACTCAAAAGGTAATAACAAAATGTTTTTTTAAGTACATCAGAAGCAGGAAGCCTGTTAAACAACCAGTAGGGCCCCTGGACGATTGAGATAGAAAAGGAGCACTTAAAGATGATGAAGTCATTGCAGAGAAATTAAATGAATTCTTTGCTTCAGTCTTCACGGCTGAGGATGTTAGGGAGACTCCCAAACCTGAGCCGTCCTTTGTAGGTGACAACTCTGAGGAACTGTCACAGACTGAAGTGTCACTAGAGGAGGTTTTGAAATTAATTGATAAACTTAACAGTAATAAGTCACTGGGACCAGATGGGATTCACCCCAAGAGTTCTGAAAGAACTCAAATGTGAAATTGCAGAACTGTTAACTATAGTTTGTAACCGGTCCTTTAAATCAGTTTCTGTTCCCAGTGACTGGAAGATAGCTAATGTAACGCCAGTATTTTAAAAGGGCTCTAGAGGTGATCTCGGCAGTTACACACCGATAAGTCTAACATCAGTACTGGGCAAATTAGTTGAAACAATAGTAAAGAATAAAATTGTCAGGACACATAAAGAACATAAATTGTTGGGCATTAGTCAACGTGGTTTCTGTAAAGGAAAATTGTGTTTTACTAATCTATTAGAGCTCTTTTAAGAGGTCAACAAACATGTGGATAAGGGGGATCAAGTGGACATAGTGTAATTAGATTTCCAAAAAGCCTTTGACAAGGTCCCTCACCAAAGGCTCTTACGTAAATTAAGCTGTCATGGGATAAGAGGGAAGATCCTTTCATGGATTGAGAACTGGTTAAAAGACAGGGAACAAAGGGTAGGAATTAATGGTAAATTCTCAGAATGGAGAGGGGTAACTAGTGGTGTTCCCCAAGGGTCAGTCCTAGGACCAATCCTATTCAATTTATTCATAAATGATCTGGAGAAAGGGGCAAACAGTGAGGTGGCAAAGTCTGCAGATGATACTAAACTGCTTAAGATAGTTAAGACCAAAGCAGACTATGAAGAACTTCAAAAAGATCTCACAAAACTAAGTGGTTGGGCAATAAAATGACAAATGAAATTTAATGTGGATAAATGTAAAGTAATGCACATTGGAAAAATTAACCCCAACTATACATGCAATATGATGGGGGCTAATTTAGCTACAGCTAATCAGGAAAGAGATCTTGGAGTCATCATGGCTAGTTCTCTGAAGACATCCACGCAGTGTGCAGCGGCAGTCAAAAAAGCAAACAGGATGTTAGGAATCATTAAAAAAAGGATAGAGAATATGATGGAGAATATCTTATTGCTCTTATATAAATGCATGGTACTCCCACATCTTGAATACTGCATACAGATGTGGTCTCCTCATCTCAAAAAGGACATGCTGCCACTAGAAAAGTTTCAGAGAATGGCAACTAAAATGATTAGGGGTTTGGAATGGATCCCATATGAAGAGAGATTAAAGAGGCTAGGACTTTTCAGCTTGGAAGAGAGGAGGCTAAGGGGGGATATGATAGAGGTATGTAAAATCATGAGTGGTGTGGAGAAAGTGAATAAGGAAAAGTTATTTATTTGTTCCCATAATATAAGAACTAGAGGCCACCAAATGAAATTAATGGGCAGCAGGTTTAAAACAAACAAAAGAAAGTTCTTCACACAGTGACAGTCAACCTGTGGAACTCCTTGCCTGAGGAGATTGTGAAGGCCAGGACTACAACAGGGTTTAAAAGAGAACTAGATAAATTCCTAGAGGTTAAGTCCATTAATGGCTATTAGCCAGGATGGGTAAGGAATGGTGTCACTAGCCTCTGTTTGTCAGAGGGTGAAGATGGATGGCAGGAGAGAGATCACTTGATCATTACCTGTTAGGTTCATCCCTCTGGGGCACCTGGCATTGGCTGCTGTCGGTAGACAGGATACTGGGCTGGATAGACCTTTGGTTTGACCCAGTATGGCCTTTCTTATGTTCTTAAGAGCCCACCTTTATCACTCCCCCCCAAGCCCAGGCCCCCTAAGGCAAATCACACTCTTCCTAAGGTGGATCTATTTAGCTCATTCAGTTGCATCCTGGCAGGCTGTGTTCTCACCCCTGTACCCTATCTCCCTCCTCTTTTCCAGCCTCTCCTTGTATGGCTGTCCCCTCTTCTTTTCTCATCCCTTCTCTCTCTTCCATTTTGTAGTTCTTAGACTCCACCTACACTCATTCCCATTGCTTTCCATGTTCAGTTCCATGATTCCTCCCTTCTCCCTATTCTTCATACTATATGATGTAGCTACATTGTGGCCATCAATAGGTTATTTATTAACATGGAGCTAGATCAGATGCTGTGAAAACAGATGCTGCTGCTGCTGCAAACTTCCTCTTCTGTTTGTTTTCCTTACTAACCTTTCATGTCTGTCATGGTCTGCAGAAATTTAGGGGAGCCCAAAGTAGGAATTCATGTATATCTTTCGACACATTGTTTCTCAGCAAGCAGGTATTCTGTGCTTAAAACAAAAAGCCTATGCTTGAATTTGAATTGCATTTCAAGAGTTTGAACTTAGCTGGAACAATGTTTATATCAAGCCTATCAACCATAGTGGTGTGGGAAACTTAGAAAAGTGAGAGTTTTAAAACATCAATTTGGCAGCCTTGCTACATTTTAAAGGTGATTATGTGAGACGCTTCCTTTTTTCTTTTTAAAATGAAAGCTAAGTTTCTGGCAGTTGTGGCTGTGAAGAAAAGCTTGAAAACGTGACCAGAGAGCCTCTGAAACTAAAGGTACACAAAAAGAACCCTGAATTAATTTTTGTAATCTTGTGGGTTTTTTATTTATTTTATTTTATTTTTAAATCAGACTCAGATTCCGGGGGGCCTGACTCATGGTTTATGAATATGTGGGATTGGCAGTATTGAGTTTGAGTCAAGGTAGGGACTGGCATTAGCTGGAACTATGTTTAACATAGGAATTGCCATATTGGAACAGACCTGTGGTTTATTTAGAACAGTATCCTGTCTCTGACAGTGGCCAGTTGCAAGAGCCTCAGAGGAAGGGGTAAGAACCCTGCAGTGCACAGATGTGTAGTCATCTGCTCCCTTTGTCAGGTCTAATAGGTAGTTTGGTTTAAGCCCTAAAGTATGAGGTTTGCTGTCCCTTCCACAATTTTTTGTCATCATTAATTCTAGATATGCTCGATTATGTATAGAAATGTTCTGTTCCGTTTTGATCCTGCTAAATTTTTGGCCTCAACGACTTCCTGTGGCAGTGAGTTCTACATTTCCATATTGTGCAAAAAAAAAAAAAATCCCTTTATCCATTTTGAATTTTTGCCACCTTTTAATTTAATTGAATGTCTCCTGGTTCTTCTGTTACGAGACAGGGAGAACAGATGTTTCTGATCTACTTTCTAATTTATTTTATAGGCCTTTATGCTCTCCCCAATAAACCCAGTCTTCTCAATCTCTCTTCATATGAGGAGTTTTTTATTTTTTGTAGGTCTTTGATCATTTTTGTCATCTCTTTCATTCTGCTATGTCCTTTTTGAGATGGGGTAACCATTACTGCACATTGTATTCCAGTTGAAGCCCCGCCATTTACTTTTTGATAGACTGAAGTCCCGCAAAACAAAAACATAGTCTAAAACTGAAAATGGTAATAGTTGGCTGAAGATTTGATTCTTATCTTAGGTGAGTGGGTGTGTGCAGGTGGGAATGTCATACTGCATTTTGAAAAGTTGTCTGCTCTGAATGCGTTTGGAATCATCAAGATTCTGAAGACTCAATTCTAATATATAGAAAGAGAAGCAGAAAAGAGATTTCCAAACAGAAAAGTGGGGGGGGGAAACAGCATTGCAATGAGATGTGTGAGACATATCTACAAATCCTCTTGACAGTAATTGATTTTGCCTGCTATGGGTTACCATATAAGTCTGATGAAACATTTGTTATTTCTTTCCTCTTCTGCCCTGAGGCTTGTAACTGAAAATGGCATGTTTGAACTCTTTTACTCTGTCTGTTAAATAGTTACAAGAAGCTGAAAGGCTTTGGTAAATCTGGAACCAGCACTAATTCGGCAATGCAAGGGACCCTCTGTGACCCTGACTAACAGACAGCCCTCCCACCCACATCTCAGCAAATGCCAAGCTGTGGAAGTGTGATGCAAAGAAGACTTAACTCTGGAATGATTCTGTGAGACTCCCTAATATATGTATTTTTTGCATACAAATAGCACTGTCATATTTATCTTATTAGTCCATGACCAGCTCACCTCCTAATTTAGTCTGTTCAGAATTAAAGATGGCATATCCAGTAGATTTTAAATGCGTTTATAATGATAAGAAGAGAAATGATTACTGAGGCCCGACTGCTTTAGTAATGCCATATATCAACATTGTATCTTCTCTTCTATTTTCATTTTACTGTTTGACTTGAGGTTTAAGTGTTTTGGCTTCACATTTGCTGGAAGGATGAAGTGCTTAATAGTATTGCACATAATTTATTAGCTATATACTGTACTGTATTTTTGTTGCTTCTCTGGGGTTAAATCCACATGGGAGACATCCTGCCCTCTATGCTTTTTAAAGGCATCTTCCCCCACCCCATTAGTCAGGACAAGTTCTTATCTTCTCTGAGTCTCTTCTTACAAGTTTGTTTATAAAATATATCCAAGCTTGCAGATTAGCTCTCATAACTGATTGAAGGATTCTGGCTGCTTACCATTTCTAGAACTGTGAAGAACTGAGAAAATAAATAAACGTCTACATCAAGATTGTTTCCCCTTGTCTTAGAAAGATGACAATTCAACCTTTGAGTTGCCCATTTAAAATTTCTGGCTGAGGATCTATTCTATATCTCCTCTGCTCAATAGGAGTTTCCTCTTACGAGTAGCAGCAAGTAGGAAAGGCAACCAGTCAAGTGGTTAGGTTCTGTGATTTTTGTGCACTATAGAGAGAGAAATCTGATTGACCTTCTCTACCCCGTGTCTCTTGTGCATGGAATGTCTTGATGGATACGAGGCTAGTCTCCATATAGCGATCCGCAGCAGTGCCTTTGCCAGGAGTTACTTGCTTTTGGCTCTCCTCGGTCAAATGAGGTAGGCCACCACAGTCGAGTTGTCGGTCCTTATGAGAACATGCTTTCCTCTTGCACTGTGTTTAGAAAGCTAGCAAAGCCAAGCTGATGGCCTCAAGCTTGCGTATAACTATCCTGCTCACAGACCACGCTCCTTGCAGCAGTAATGATTCCATGTGGGTTTCCCAGTCCTTAAGATTTGGATTGATTATGTATCCTCAGAGCCAGTTGTCAACATATGGTGTGAAGCATATCCCCCTTTCAACAAAGCTCAGCTGCTCCTGCTAGCCTGACTTCGGTAAATATTCTTGGCAAAAGCTACAGCTCCAAAAAGTTGAGTCTGGTACTGAAAATACCAGCTCAGCATAAAGCAGCAATACCCATGAAGGGAAGGAGCCATTAGGGCGTGGAGATGTATGTCCTTCAGAGCCATAGACACTGTGATACCTCCCAAGTCCATTGCTGTCATTGTGAAATGTGGATGCTTGAAGTGCAAACTCTGGTGCCATCTCTTCTTCAATGACAATTCTTGGAATAAACTCCTTGAAGTCTCTGGCATCTCGGCACTTGCTGTCTGGATATATAGCAAGTGGGCAGTGGATTGTCTGAACAGCATGCTCCTGACCTGGGATGAGGGAAGGTAAGAGAACTCTGGATTACTGGAGGAATTTGAGGATGAAACATTGGGGAGATAATAGCACGGAAGATAATATTGATTTGTTGGGACACAAAGAAAGAGGCTAGTTTTACTGAAGGAGAGAGAGATTTGTCCAGCCTTTCAGGTTTGCAAAAGGATGGATTCCTTTCTCCGTAAAGCTTAGCTTCATGTCTGTCCTTTATCAGCAATGTACCCAGTGAAAAGTGAGGCTTAGGCCTGGTCTACATACACAAGTTTTGCTGGCATAGCTATGTCAGTTAGGAGTGTGGAGGAGAAAAAAATCCACACCTATAACCAACATAAGCTATGTTGGAAAAAGTCTTAGCATAGACACAGCTATATCAGCTCAAAAGTCCTTATGCCCATATAATTCTTTTCATTCGGGGAACTCCACGAGGAGGGTTTGCCAGTATAGCTATTCTAGTATAGCTGTATCAGCAAAGCCTTTCTAGTGTAGACAAAGCCTTCGATCCCTTAGTCTGAGAGGCCAAATGAAAAAGGGACACTTCACCTAGTAATCAGAGACGTCTGAAGTCTTCTCCCAAATCTTAGAGGCACTGAATGGAAGGAGGACATTCTAAACTGCTCTAGAGAACTGCGTAGCCTCGAAAGCAAGGATTTGATTCCCCGCTCACCTACACCTGTATTATTCCATTGACTCCTAGGGAGTTACTGCCAGTTTACTGACTGTAAGTGAAAGGGACAGGCCTGACAAATTTGCCTGACAACCCCTTGAGCAGATTTAGACGAGGTCAGCTTGGCCTTGGGCATGGCACAGACTGTTGCCATTGTTTTCAACACAGAAATATTGATAGAAAGGGTCCTCTCTTGCTTCCTTTCTGCTAGGGACAGAGAGAGTCCATATTTTACTGAAGGCTTTCAAATTGCATAGCAGGAAAAAAACACAGCTAGGAAGTTTCCCCCATGACACCCTCTGGGATTGAAGCTCAGACTTGGAGAATACATCTTCTTCTGAAAGGAAATGCACAGAGGCTGACCATGGAAAGAAAGACCATGGAGAATCGCTGCCTTACCACATTGTCTGTTTCTTCCTGATCCAAGCTCCCAAAGTCTCTTGACCTGGCAAGGCCCCTCTTAGGAGCAAGGAAGACCCTTTTTCATATGCTTTCCTAAAGTCTCTCTGCACTTTGCATATTGCGAAGTCCAGAAGATGTTCACTGCCTTGTGCAGGGCCATGGGTATGTCAGCTTGAAGAGCCAAAGTGCGGCTCTAAAAGATCTTATAAAAGTTTCTGCTCTTAGCACTCACAATGTTCAGTAGGATCTTCTTTTCTGGTCTGCTGGCAACTGAAAACAGATCTTTCCTTTTAATCCTCTTGTGAGATCTCCCTGTAGCTCTCTGGAGCCTGGATCACGTTCTCCAGAGTTCATATGAACTTCTCCTTGAAGTCTTTAGAATCAGAAAAGGAGCTCAGGTTGATGAAGAATGAGTTGAAAGAACCATCACAGGAAATGTAAATACTTTGCCTGGGTTGCATTTTCTGCTTGTTGCCATCTGGAGCTTTGAAAACTCTCTGTGTTGATCATGCAAGGCAGAGAAAATAAATTAAAAGGGAATAGGATAATTTGTTCTCAGAACGTATTTGATGCAAAAGTTCTAATCTGTGGAGCTGAAAACTGCAGATGTCTACATAGGCTATGTCCTCATATAGTTAAGATTTTCTCTTAGTCTCTTTCATTGGCATAGGAGGCAATTGTTTGCATGGTTGCACCCATTTTCCTTCTGACGTTCCAAGCTGATAAAAGGAAAATGATCAGGGATGGCATCCTGTGCCTATTTGCCTTATATAAAATGCATGCAATAGACAGTGAAATTGGATCGCTGTCACGTGTCTAAATAACGGAAGGTTTTCTGGCGGGACTTTTTTTTTTTCATTTTTTTTTTTCCACCTAGCATTGCAGCTCTTCTTTCTATGTGAGTTGACATATGTGCAGTTAACGCAATTCCATGTGGAGTATGGAATTCTATTAAAGACCCAGGAGACAGAGATCTAATAAGCTATTTGCTTTTGGGCACTGGTGGGTAGGACATCAGAATGCAGACAAAGCAATTATTCTGGAGGTTGCTGAATTAAGCTGCTCCATTTTGTATGTCTCCAAGTAGCCCCATTTCCCCATCTGTTTCCACAGTTGCAGTACCAGACCCGCCCTGGTCCAGCAATGTAGGATAAACTGTTCACCAGGCTTCACAGAGTGGGTCAACAGCTTTACCAACTAATCAAATAGTACACCATATCTTATGGTAGCCCCGATGGCTATGCTGATCCAGAGGCTCCCTCCTGGCCATACAGAGTAATGCTGATGGGCCCCTGGCCAGGTGTAGGCTTTTGGCTTGTCTCGCAGCCTGTGCCCACTGCCATGGCTCGTATCTTTTAGACCCTTTCTCCAGAGCACTGATCTATTAATTCAACCAGATGTTCATAAAGTAACACACAACTCTTAACCAAAGCAGGCTGCCGAGACCCAAGAGCCTCAGTCACAGGAGCCAACCTTTCTCCTGCAGCCCCATCTTCAGCTCTGCCTCTCAACCAAGGGAGCACCTGCCCCTTTCCCAGCAGGGTCTGATAATCAAACAGGGCTAGCGGGCCCCAGGCTCCTTGGCCGACAAAGGGGCAGACACCAGGATGCACCAGGTGTGTGACAGTGACTGTTTTGGATCCCTGAAGATGATATAATACTAACATTCATATTAATAGTATGGGGCACTGTCTTCGTATTAGACTTTCCCTTACGGAGACCGATTCAAATTCGAGATTTGGTCACCCACATCACTGAGCTTGGTCTCATCTAGATCCCACTGGGCAGTTTTCTGTGTTGCAAGACCACCATGACATTCAGTGGAAATTATTTAAGGTGCAGTTCAACTCTGAACAGTGATTGTGAAACTGGCATTTTCTGCCTTCTGTATATATTAAGTCCTATGTGCTCACTTTCATTACTAAAATGTTATTGCTTGTTAGCTCTTCAGGGTTAACAAGAGTAACACAGCCAAGAAGAATTAAGCTGGATTCTGTTCCTTATTATACATCATTATTAAACCATTGAAGGGTTTGCATAGGTGTTACCAAGAACCTTTGTCACTGTAGAACCTTTATTACTGTTGGCATTAGAAGGAAAACACCAGCTGGACTGTCAGATCTCATGTCAAGTTTTCAGAGCTGGAAGTTGGGGGGGAAGAAATGTCTCTTTACTTGTAAACTGAACCCATTTGATAGGGGATCATTGACAGTAAGCATAGAACACTCCATGGTGTCATTTTACAGTCAGTTGTTAGTGTAAACTTTGTTTAAGTCTCTGATCAAGATAAGGCCAGAACTGAAATAAGGCACGTTCCAGTTTTGGGCATAACTGCATTGGCAAAGCTGTGATTTTTTGGTGGGGGTGGGGTGAGGTGGGAAGTAGGGTGGTTAGGGCTGGAATAGCAGCGAGTGATGGAAGTCCAGATAGAGGGGCACTGATATGGTGCCTGTATTGGGGTTCCAAGACTGTAGCAATTCAGCATTAAGTTGAATTGTTAGAACTTGGGAGTGAAGGGTGGTGCTGGGGGAGGGGCAAAGCTTGTTGCATTTTTCCTCATTCTAGCTGAGGCATTTAAGTTCCATTAAATATTAAATTAACAATTTAAAAAAATACAGAAAAGAAATAAGGTAAATCCTGATATTTTACAAAGGTTTTAGGGGAACATCTGCAACCTTCATAAAGTCAATGGTTGATGTTAAAAAACCAAACACTTTTTCTATACTAATATCAGATAACCTACAGATTCAGATATATTTGGCATTTAGAAAATCGAGGCACATCTCTTTCGATCTGTCTCAAAAAAAAAAAAAGCCATTTTCTGATCTAACAAGATATCCCATTCTCTGTTCTTTGGAAAGGTCTAATAATAGATAGAGTCTTACCATTATTTTATAGCACACAGTCCATTGTGAGAATGGATAAAATGGAACACGAAGTATTGGGCTTCTTATGCTAAAGGTTATAAATTAGAAATAAAAATTGGTGACGTATTAGAGGTACTCCTTTCATGTCAGGAATTTGGAACAAAGCCTCCATGAATAGAGAAGGATATAAGATTTCAGCACTTTAGATTTATCCATTAGTATTTGCTGACTGAAAGCAGCACATTCAGAACAAATGAGTAAACTATTGTCAGATATGTTCTGGACAAGCAGGTAATGGCAGGTTCTTTGTTTTCACAGAGGCTCCGCAAGATATAAGACAATAGAGGATGTCAATTATAGACTTTGAAAGTAACAGGTTGAAATAGGTTCCAAGAGCATTCTGGAACAAGAATGCCAATCCAAATATTTATGTAGTGTTTTAGTGTGCCAATTCAAATATGGACTCAGTGCTGTCCAATATCACTGAACTATACAGCCTGACCAGAACCCCATGGTGTTTTTATTTATTGAGAGAGGAGGTAGCGTTCTGTAGTGGTTAAATCTCAGGACTAGAAGTCATAAAGTTTAAGGCCAAAAGGGGCCACCATATTGTCAGAATTGGGTTCTAATCCTGTTTTCAAAATCCACTTCATTTGTGACCTTAAGCTAGACAATTACAGTACTTTTCCACGCCTCAATTTTTCTAACTGTAAAAGGGGATAATGCTTACCATATGGATCTCTGACTTTTGTGCTTCCTAGTGTTATAAAGTGTTTTGGGGTCCTCTGGTGGAAGGTAGTATGAAAGTATTAAATATCTCTTCTCTTTATTGTCATTCAGAACCTGTTTAGTTACCACAAATGTGTTTTTAATATTCAGCAATATTCTTATAAATCCTAATATACTTAGAATACTGGATAAAAATGAACTTGCTTCTCCTCATAAGTTCACTATCTGGCTTACTGCTCATAAGTGCTTTTACTCTTGTCAGCCCCATGTATTTATTTTTGGAGTGTGACTTTTACAGCAGTGGGGGAGCTTCTTCACTGACCTGAAAAAACAAATTAAAATAAAATGGCACTTTCAGTCTAGTTCCTAGAGAATAATGTGTCTACATCATGGCAGAATGTTTCAAATCGCAACCAACCTGGGCTGCCTCTGAGTCAGCAACCTATGGCTTGCCTTCACGGCGGAGTTACTCAAATTATGACTGTTACCTGTAACTTGAGTATTGTCCACACACAAACACCCTTAACTTCAGTGTTTTGGTGCTTTTTACTTGAGTTGACTGGATGTCAAAGGGTATAAGCTACAGCTTGAGTTAGCAGAGCCTGTTACCGGCTAACACAGTCACTTTGTGCTGCTAATGCAATCACTTCTGTGTGCGTTGTTTTGCAGTGTGGTTGAACTTACTCGAGTGAGGCTACCTTGAGAAGAGTTATCTTGAGCAGCAAAGTCCTTTGTGGCAAAACCCTTTGTATCCCATTACCAAGGTGTTGAGGAATTCTATCCCAACTTGCAACTTTTGTAATGGAACCTGTGGAATAAAACTACCTCTGTGAACTGCTTCACAAAACCCACAACTGACCTTTCTGAAAAGACAAGCGCACTGCACATGTCCATAGAAACTTGGTTTCAACAACATTACAATGTCTTGCCTCCTAACTTCCTCAACTCCAGAAGTTCACTGTTAGAGATTGGGCATTAATTTTTTCCGTTGGTGAGAATGTAATGTGTCAGCAGACGAGAGTGAATGTATAGATGCCAGAACCTTTTGAGCACAAGGAAGAAAATGGCAAATTCAGCCAGGGGATTTGCAGGAGCTATAAGGTATACTTGACAAGGCGTGGTAAAGTTCTCTTGCAGTGGATTGAATGAGGCTGTGGGGAGGAGAATGATCACTTGGAGTATGCTTCTGCTTTCTCATGGTTTCACCATATTGTCTTAAGAACCACAGTGATTTTTTTCTGAAAAACATGGTTTAACCCAACATGTCTCCAAAGAAAAAACACTCTCTAAGCTTAGTAAACAATTGTTTTATGCTGTGCCGTCGTACAATGGAATCTCTTAAAAAGAGAGGATTCCCCCAGTGGTTCAGCGGCGTGTGGATAGGAGATCTAAAATAAAAGCTAGATTTAAGGCATTCATTCTGCTACAAGCAGGGAATGAATGGTGTGTTACACTCCTCCTTTCCTGGAAGTCCAACATCCTGCCACTGATTTGGGTGCTAGTTTTTCCACATTGGTCCAGAACGTTGAGTTGCCTGGATACCATTGTGACGAGGCCATATAGACAATACCAAAATAAGCCTGGATTCAACTCTAAATCATAGCAGACTTCATGTATGCGGATGCAAACTTTTTTTGCTCGTCTTTTGTTTGAGATTTTTTTTTTTGAGAGAGAGACAGAGTCTGAACCAAGCACTCAATTCACAGTAACTTGCTTTTTCTTTTGTTTAGTGTTGCTGCTCTACCTGCTCAACTGCCAGCTTAATTTACTGTCTGGAATTCTATCCTTTTTATTTCTTTGGCGTAAGCTGTCCTGCAGTTACAGAATCAAAAATTGCCGTGCAGTATTAGAGCACTATTTGGGTTAGGAACTTAAGATAAATCTGTTTGGTAGCTGTGAAAATAAGTTGTATTTCAGTCCCTTCTTGATACACTGTTGTTGTTTTATGTTGGGAGTTGTGGATGACAGAGAGAAGGATGAAGCCAGCAGCAATTTTAAAGAGTACATCACATTTTTACTGTAATACTAAAGTATTGATTGTTGACTTATTTGTAGGCTTAATGCAGAATCATTTCCTTACTTAGTGTCTGAATAGCCATTATGCTGTTGGCTCAATGCCAGAATGTTGAAATCCTGCATTTTATAATATAATTTGGCCATCCAAGAGTTCTAATGTGGTTTTCATTTTAAAAAGTGGACATGCCTTGAGTTACCATGATTTAGTATTTGACTTCTACATACTGGTAAGAATCTCTATAATAAGAGCTTTGTATTGGTCCATGAAAACTAGTTATCAAGTGGTAGAAAGCATGAAACCATTCAAATTGGACTCTTCAAGATGCACGGTGCTCATGAGCTTTTTGACAGACATTGGGGGAAGTGTAGGAATGTTGTCTCATTGTTTGCTTTTACTCCTCCCTCAGTCTGTCTGTATCTATTGTCTTATACTTAGATTACATGCTTTGTGGCAGGGACTGTGTTTTTGTACAGTGTCCAGCACTGCGGGGTCCTGGTTCGTGATGGGCTCCTACGCACGATAGTACAAATAATAAATAATTATTACTTTGGCATTATTTTTCTTTTTATAGAAGACTTTTTTTTTATATTGGCCTTTCCCTTTGTTCACAGTTTTTTAAAAGATCCTCTTGAATTAAAGGTTAATAGCCTTGCATACAAAAACAGATGTTGATCTTCTCCTCGTAACTCATCTCAGCTGCGATTTCCAGCACTCCTTTCTCATGTGGAATTTAAAACCATTGATTCCTTGCTAAGTCTCTTGAGGGTCTGACCCCTACGTATTGTATTAAGCTACCTAAGAGTATTTCTTGTTCTGCATGGTCCATTCAGAAGCTCAGAGAGTCAGGCTGCTTAGACCGTCTTCTGGGTTATGGAACCAAGAAATTCAAGCTCTTTAAAAATATATGTAACCTGGGACCTGATCTTGCAATCCTTACTCAAATGGGTAATTTCATCCATAATTATTCATATCCACAAGGGCGGCAGGCTTGAGCCTGTAGTTCAGGGGTGGGCAAACTTTTTGGCCTGAGGGCCACATCAGGTTTCGGAAAATGTATGGAGGGCTGGTTAGGGGAGGGGGTTGTGGTCCAACCCCCCACTTCCTATCTGCACGCCCCCCCGACTCCTGTCCCATCCAACTCCCCCTGTTCCCTGATGCTCCCCCCCCGGACTCCTGCCCCAGCCACACACCCCCACTCCCTGTCCCCGGACCACCCCCAGACCCTTGCCCCTGACTGCCCCCTGCCGCCCCATCCAACCCTTCCTCTCATTCCTGACGGCCCCCCCCCCCCCCGGGATCCCTGCCCCATCCAACCACCACTTCTCCCTGTCCCCTGATTGCCCCCCGCCACTCCACCCAATCCCTCCTCTCATTCCTGACTATCCCCCCGGGACCCCTGCCCCTATTCAACACCCCTGTTCCCCGCCCTGTGACTGCCCCAACCCCTGTCCACACCCCCACCCCCTGACCAATCCCACTTCTCCCTGAACTCCCCTGCCTGCAGAGGAGGGATAGCTCAGTGGTTTGAGCACTGACCTGCTAAACCCAGGGTTGTGAGTTCAATCCTTGAGGGGGCCATTTAGGGAACTGGGGTAAAAATCTTTTTGGGGATTGGTGCTGCTTTGAGCAGGGGGTTGGACTAGATGACCTCCTGAGGTCCCTTCCAACCTTGATATTCTGTGATTCTATCCAACCCTTCTGCTCCCTGCCCCCTTACCGCACTGCCTGGCGCACCGGTGGCTGGCGTCGCCATCACCGCACAGCTCAGAGCACCAGGTCAGGCCAGGCTCTGGAGCTGTGCTGCCCTAGGAGCTCTCAGCCCCACTGCCCAGAGCATTGTGCTGGCGGCGGAGCGAGCAAGCTGAAGTTGGGGGGGAGGAGCTGGGGGCTAGCCTCCTGGGCCAGGAGCTCGGGGGCCGGGCAGGATGGTCTCGCGGGCCGTAGTTTGCCCACCTCTGCTATAGTTCATACGTTAGGATTAGAAGCAAATACAGGAAGCTAAAGGAGAGTGCAGTTTAACCTTCAGCAGCTAAGACCACAGCTCTGTATGGTACCACGTGTGAGATAACAGTGTGGGAATTTCTGTGTACTGAAATATCAGGAACCAAGAATTTTCCCTCCGGCAACTATCATGTGTTTTATTGAATCTTTTTCACTCAGATTTCTAGCCAAGACTTACTGAAATCCATTTCCTGCCATTTCAGCTTTCCATTAAATTATAGTATTTTAGAAGGTAGAGTTATCACCTGTTAGACCGTGCCTTTTAAAAAGGAAATGAGCAGCTTATGCTGGCCAAAAAGCTTATGATTTTCTCCCAGTGGGACCTAATAGTAGTCGTTCAAACTTTAAAGTGAAAGTCAATTTGAGCCAGCAATGCTATCAACTGAAACTTATGCTGACAACATCTATGTTGAAATTGACTTTTCCTAATACTGAGGATGACCTGGGAGAAATTTTTATTGCAAATCCTTATGCCCTCTTTCCTCCTTCCCTATCTCTCTAGCCATGAAGATGCAGTATTTTTATTTTTAAATGGTCAGCCCCTCTGATTGTCCTGTGCAAAGGTAGCCTTTCATGTTGGCCAACTTTCCTGCCAAGGAATATAAGGATATCTGAGAAAAACAGGCCATCTGCTGTTTAAATGTTCTCTTCTCCCTGGTCTACACTATGAGTTTAGGTCGAATTTAGCAGCGTTACATCAATTTAACCCTGCACCTGTTCACACGATGAAGTCTTTTTTGACTTAAAGAACTCTTAAAATCAATTTTCTGTACTCCTCCCCCGACAAGGGGATTAATGCGGAAATCACCTGGGTTGAATTTGGGGTAGTGTGGTCGCAATTTGATGGTATTGGCCTTTGGGAGCTATCCCAGAGTGCTCCATTGTGACTGCTCTGGACAGCACTCTCAACTCCGATGCACTGGCTAGGTAGACAGGAAAAGACCCGCAAACTTTTGAATCTCATTTCCTGTTTGGCCAGCGTGGCAATTTGCAGGTGAGTGCAGATCTCATCAGCAAAAGTGACCAGGATGGAGTCTCAGAATTGCAAAAGAATCCCAGCATGGACCGAACAGGAGGTACGGGATCTGATCGCTGTATAGGGAGATAAATCCGTGCTATCAGAACTCCGTTCCAAAATGGACGAAATGCCAAAATATTTGAAAAAATCTCCAAGGGAATAAAGGACAGAGGCTATAACAGGGACCCGCAGCAGTGCTGCCTGAAACGTAAGGAGCTGAGGCAAGCCTACCAAAAAACCAGAGAGGCAAACAGCCACTCCGGGTCAGAGCCCCAGACATGCCACTTCTATGATGAGCTGCATGCCATTCTAGGAGGTGCCCCTACAACTACCCCACCCCTGTGCTTTGACTTTTTTTGGGGAGTGGGATAGCTCAGTGGTTTGAGCATTGGCCTGCTAAACCCAGGGTTGTAAGTTCAATCCTCAAGGGGGCTACTTAGGGATCTGGGGCAAAAATTGGTCCTGCTAGTGAAGGCAGGGGACTGGACTCAATGACCGTTCAAGGTCCCTTCCAGTTTTAGGAGATTGGTATATCTGCTATTATTATATTTTACTCCATCAATGGAGTAGCTCACAACAGGGGTGCGGGTTTTGGGGACGAGAAAGAGAGCTCACAGCAAGCAAGCGGAGAAACAGTTTTCCCCGACAGCCAGGAACTACTTGCCATGGAGTCAGTAGCCACCAAACCCACCCAAGGCTGCCTCCTGGACTCTGAAGGCAGAGAAGGGACCTCTGGTGAGTGTATCTTTGTAAATATTATACATGGTTTAAAAGCAAGCGTGTTTAATGATTGATTTTTCCCTGGCATTCGCGGCCAGTACAGCTACTGGAAAAGTCTGTTAGCGCATTTGGGGATGGAGTGGTAATCTTCCAGAGACATCTCCATAAAGCTCTCCTGGATGTACTCCCAAAGCCTTTGCAAAAGGCTTCTGGGGAGGGCAACCTTATTCCATCCTCCATGGTAGGACCCTTTACCACACCAGGTCAGTAGCACGTAGTCTGGAATCATTGCATAACACCGCGTATGGTCCCGGTGATTGCTGGCATTCACACAACATCCGTTCTTTATCTTTCTGTGTTATCCTCAGGAGAGTGATATCATTCATGGTCACCTGGATGAAATAGAGTGATTTTTATTAAGGGGACATTCAGAGGTGCCCATTCCTGCTGGGCTGTTTGCCTGTGGCTGAACAGAAATGTTCCCCACTGTTAGCCACGTGGTGGGGGGCGGGGTGAAGCAAACATCCCAGAGAATTGGGTGTGTGTGGGGAGGGGAGGGGAGTTAGTTGGGTTTGTGCTGCACATTAACCTGAAAACCGCAACCCCTCCTTTTAAATTGCCAACCCATTTTCAATAGTCTACCCATTGTTCTCTAAAATGTCTTTTTAGCTACCATGCTCCCTTTTTTTCCCTCCACTAGCTGCAAATGTTTCAACGCTCACACTATCTTCTCCTTCCCAGAGGCTAGTGATGATTAGAAGGCGAAAAAATGCACTCGCGATGAAATGTTCTCTGAGATCATGCAATCCTCGCACACTGAGAGAGCCCAGCAGAATGTGTGAAGCAGACAATGTCAGAGTCCAGGAAAGCACAATACGAACATGAGGACAGGTAGGGGGCTGAAGATAATAAGTGGCGGGCTGAAGATGATAGATGGCATTAGCTTGGTGACAGAAGGCAAGAGACAATGCTGAGGCTACTGGAGGAACAAACTGATATGCTCCGGCGTATGGCTGAGGTTCAGGAAAGGCAGCATGAGCACAGACCACCGCTACAGCCCCTGTGTAACCAACCGCCCTCCTCCCCAAGTTCCATAGCCTCCTTACCCAGATGCCCAAGAACACGGTGGGGGGACCTGTGGGCACCCAACCACTTCACCCCAGAGGACCGCCCAAGCAACAGAGAGCTAGCATTCAATACATTTTAAAGTGCAGTGTGGCTTTGTCCTTCCCTCCTCCTCTACCCCACCTGGTACTTCCCTCCTCCCCGACCTCTCCCAGGCTATCTTGGCAGTTATCCCCCTATTTGTGTGATGAATTAATAAAGAATGCATGAATGTGAAGCAACAGTGACTTTATTGCCTCTGCAAGCGGTAATCGAAGGTGGGAGGAGAGGGTGGTTAGCTTACAAGGAAGTAGAGTGAACCAAGGGGCATGTGTTTCATCAAGGAGAAACAAACAGCACTTTCATGCTGTAGCCTGGCCAGTCACAAAACTGGTTTTCAAAGCTTCTCTGATGTGCATAGCGCCCTCCTGTACTCTGCTAACCACCTGGCGTCTGGCTGAGTGTAATCAGTGGCCAGGCAATTTGCCTCAACCTCCCACCCTGCCATAAACGTCTTCCCCTTACTCTGACAGAGATTGTGGAGCGCACAGCAAGCAGTAATAACAATGGAAATATTGGTTTTGCTGAGGTCTATCTGAGTCAGTAAACTGCGCCAGCACTCTTTTAAACGTCCAAATGCATATTCTACCGCCGTTCTGCACTTGCTCAGCTTATAGTTGAACAGCTCCTGACTACTGTCCAGGCTGCCTGTGTATGGCTTCATGAGCCATGGCATTAAGGGGTAGGCTGTGTCCCCAAGGATAATTATAGGCATTTCAACATCCCCAATGGTTATTTTATGGTCTGGAAAGAAAGTCCCTTGTTGCAGCTTTTGAAACAGACCAGAGTTCCCGAGGATGCGAGAGTCATGTACCTTTTCTGGCCATGTTGATGTTGGTGAAACGTCCCTTGTAATCCACCAGTGCTTGCAGCACTATTGAAAAGTACCCCTTTCGGTTTATGTACTTGCAGCCTTGATGCTCCAGTGCCAGGATAGGGACATGGGTTCAATCGCGCCACCACAGTTAGGGAATCCCATTGCAGCAAAGCCGCCCACTATGACCTGCACATTTCCCAGAGTCACTACCCTTGATAGCAGCAGCTCTTCGATTGCGTTGGCTACTTGGATCACAGCAGCCCCCACAGTAGATTTGCCCACTCCAAATTGATGCCCGAGTGACTGATAGCCCTATGGAAGCTTGCAACGCCAAACAGCTATCGCCACTCCCTTGTGAACTGTATTCTTGGTATTCTTGCACTTCAGGGAAGGGGAAAGCAAGTCACAAAGTTCCATGAAAGTGCCCTTACGCATGTGAAAGTTTTGCAGCCACTGGGAATTGTCCCAGATCTGAAACACTATGCAGTCCCACCAGTCTGTGCTTGTTTCCCGGGCCCGGAAGCGGCGTTCCAAGGCATGAACCTGCCCCATTAACACCATGATGTTCACATTGCTGGGGCCCGTACTTTGAGAGAAGTCTGTGTCCGTGTCCTCATCACTCTCGTCACCGCGCGGCCATTACCTCCCCGCCTAGTTTTGCTTTTGCTGGTTCTGATTCTGCATATACTGCAGGATAATGTGCGTGGTGTTTACAGTGCTCATAATTGCGGTGGTGATCTGAGCGGGCTCCATGCTTGCGGTGCTATGGCATCTGCACTGGAAAAAGGTGCGAAACGATTGTCTGCTGTTGCTCTGACGGAGGGAGAGGCGACTTGGCTTACAGGGAATTAAAATCAACAAGAGGGGAGGGTTTGCATCAAGCAGAAGCACACACACAACTGTCGCACAGAATGACCTTCTCAAGGATTGAACTCAAAACTTTGGGTTTAAAAGGCCAATGCTCAAACCACTGAGCTATCCCTCCCCCTGCTATTCAGGGAGGGAGGGAGGGAGCAAATGAATAAAAATGAATACAAAACAAATCTGGTCTCTCTCTTGTTTTGATCCACTCCATCTCTCTTAGGCTGGCAGGAGACGGTGCAGTATGACTGCAGGCAGGACTGAATCTCCATGAGACGAAGCTTAAAAAGAGAATGACCTGGAGTCATTCCCATTTATGTCCAGGTACCCCTGACAGACCTCACCGAGGTCTTCCAGGAGCACCCAGGTCTGCCCAGGAACCCTGACCGATCTCACTGAGGTTGGCTAAAAGAGCACCCAGGAGACAACGATGACGGCTACCAGTCATAATGCACCGTCTGCTGCCAAAAGGAAATGAGCTGCTGCTGTGTAGTAATGCAGTGCCATGTCTACCAGCACCCAGGAGACGTACGGTGAGCTGAGCAGGCTCCATGCTTGCCATGGTATGGCGTCTGCACGGGTAATCCAGGAAATAAGGCTCGAAACAATTGTCTGCCGTTGCTTTCATGGAGGGAGGAAGGCAGGGAGGGCCTGACGACATGACAAAGCCGTGGCTGGGATGATTTAGTTGGGGACTAGTCCTGCTTTGAGCAGGAGATTGGACTAGATGACCTCCTGAGGTCCCTTCCAACCCTGATATTCTATGAGTCTATGTACCCAGAACCACTTGCGACAATGTTTTTGACCCATCAGGCATTGGGAGCTCAACCCAGAATTCCAATGGTCAGCGGAGACTGCGGGAACTGTGGGATAGCTACCACAGTGCAACGGCCTGGAAGTCAATGCTAGCCTCATTACTGTGGATGCACTCCGCCGAGTTAATGGTCTTGGACTGGGGGCACGCACAATTGACTGACTATATTAAATTGATTTCTATAAATTTGACCTAATTTCGTAGTGTAGACATACCCTTCCTTTTGTTGTTTGATACCTAGCTACTCCAGGCTCCTGTTGTTATTAGGGTTTGATTGTAGATCTCTTTCCGTTGGCTTTCTGGTATATAAGGGATAGAGAGAGACTGCAATTATGAAACAATTTGGAGATGATGAATCATCTTGTCATTTCCATATTTAATGGAAAGGAGAGATTCTATCAAGTTGTTCTTTAGATATTAAGTCCATCTTTATTAGTATGGCATAGGGTACATAATTTTTAAGTACTCTGTCACACTCTCTCCATTGACTCTGCTATGGCCATAGTTAAGGCTAAGTTTTTGTCACAGTTATTTTTGGTAAAAGTCACAGACAGGTCACAGGCAATAAAGAAAAAAATCATGGAAGCCCATGACCTGTCCCTGACTTTTACTAAGAATATCTGATACAATGGGAAGCCACTGGGCAGCTGTGGGGCCGGCTTGGAGCTCCAAGCCTTACTCCACCCACGGCTCAGAGCTGTGGGGGGCCCCCCTGCCGCCAGCGGGGGCCAGGGAGCTGCAGGGGTCCTCCTGCCACCTATGGTGGCTTGGAACTCGGGTGGCCACACCACCTCAGGTGGCAGTCGTACCCTGCAGCACCCTGCCCCCACAGGAGGTGGTGGGACCCTGCAACTCCCAGCTGCCATGGGCAGAAGTCACGGATGTCTTTGGAAGTTACGGAATCCGTGATTTCCATGACAAAATTGTAGCCTTAGCCATAGTCCCTGCATACCTGACTTTAATCAGAGCTTAGTTTTAGAAGCTAGAAAAGAGAGAGGGCATTACCATATAATATTTTAATTTATAGAGTGGCAACTACTATTTATAGACTTTAAATAATTGCAATGCCAGTGCCAATTTAAGTTGACCTGTTCTACTTTTTTAGATTCTTGCAATTGCAAGAGATGATAAACTATCTCTCTACAGGGGGGGAAATTAATAGGTGTCCCAGAAGGCCTGGAAGTGACAGGATTTGATTGCATTCCTCGAACGCTTAATACCTAAGGCTCTCAAATTAGATAGCATAGAGGATCTGTTGAAAGAATCCATGGACTTGCAAGAAAGGCCTTTGTTGACAATGAAGGATGCAGGGTGACAATTATTTTGGGAGTGTTTGACTACTTCAGCAGCTGGAGGATCCTGGTTGCAGCAAATAATATTAAGGATATTTTAAAAAGAAATAAATAAAATATTTCCCTTCGCTACAGCTCACCCATGCCCCAAGTGAACGTGGACAAAAATTAATATGGCCAACAGGGAACTGGTCCCAAATCAATGTCTAGTTAGTTATTGCATTATGTCTCAATTGGCTACTTATGTATTTTTCATGAAGAGGTTGGAGTGATTTTTTAATGGCCATATTACTGAAGCCTGGTCTATGTAGTGGTCCAAAAGAAATGTATTCTTCCAGAATAGTGTATGGATGTTGATTGACCCAGACTCAATTTAAAAATATCCACAGGCATCAGTTATTGATCAAATTATGATTTAGAAAGGAATATATTTCAGGGAAGTCTCTCTAAATTATACATCATGTTGCTTATGGCTCAGTTCAATGGGATACATGTAAGGGAGATTCAAGTTCATGACTGAATCTAAATTGACTACAATATTAGATATATATCTGGGTATTAAACATTATATGATGAAACTGTAGTTTTTACTTTCCAAACCTGATATACTTCACTATTCAAGATAAGATCCAGATGTTCAAACTGTAGATGTGTGGTCAGGATTTAAGAAGTCTGGGTGTCTCGAGTAGAGGACCAGTGGCTGGCCCAATATCCTTACTAGGTTACCTGCCGTTAGTTGATCTATCTGGGCCTTAAGCATAACCTTAATCAGTAAAGGGATATTTGCATAGGATCCTTTCTGTTGGATTCCTTTTTGATGGACTTGTTGTAACATACTCCCCATTTGCACTGTGCTCTGAGCCTGCATTATAGCAAGGCCCTGAATGGTAGTTGGAATCTCTTATAGTCTTTGGAGGAAAAATAAGTAATATTTAGGGGAGTTATTTTGCATGACATTTAAATTATATAAAGTTGCCTGAAAATCTATTGAGATGTGAGCAGTGCAGTTGTGATTGGATCTTTATGCTGCCCCCTTGTAGATGTTAAATGGATATCTTTCTAAGCGCAACACTTTGGTAGTGTAACACTCTGGTTGTTATAGAGTGTTTGTGTATGCCCCTTGATCTTTGTGGCAGTAGTTGCAATTGATGAAGATACTGACTTGACAGCTGTGGAGAATGAAGTCCTCAGTTTATCCCAGCCCAGGTACTGCGCAAATGGAACCGTGCAACCTTTCCCTCTCTGCCATTGCTCCTCAATCCTGACCACTTATCATGCACATTCAGTCTTTTTGGTTCTTCTTGGAGCCAACAGAAATGCCAGTTAGTGTCAATTTCTCTGGTGGTTTTAGCATAGACACTTGTTCACTAGGAGCTGAACCAAGATCAGTAACACTTTTTGCCGAAATCGTTGATGGGCCATTAGATGTTAATAGCTTTTAGTCACTACTGATCTAGTTTGTGTTTGAGCTGGTGACCTCCAATTGAAAGATGCTCTATCCTTTTGCTATTCCTCTGAGGCAGCCCATGTTCCTTCTTGAGAGAGCTTGTCTTTGTCTTTATCTGTACACTTGATAAGGTTGTCTCTTTGTGAAAGACTAATCCCTGTTTTGTATGTCTATGCACATTGCCTAAAATGAAAGCCTCTGTGTACTCTCCTCATCTGCCTGGAATGAGTTCTTGCTCCTCTTCTAAACTGGCAGATTGCAGCTCAGTTTTCTGTGAGCTTCTCTTATCTAGGGGTGAGTGAGGGGGATGAAATAACAAATTTTCCATATTTGCTTCCTTACCTGCGTGCTTGGAGGTTGTGTGTCTTCTCGGGTTCGACTTTTCCCTTGGTATTTATTTCGTCTAGAAGAGTGCCTGCACCAGCAGAGCCACTGGTCTTACAAGACATGCAGCTTTGCCACCCTGTACCATGCCTGATGGCAGAACTGCGCCCTGAGATTTGTCACCTCCCAAATCTATTCACCACACCCTAATGATCTTTCCTCCTCCTTGCCTTTCTGAAAGAGCCCCTGTGTAGAACAGGGGCTCTTAGACTTTTGTACTGGTGACCCCTTTCACCCAAAAAGCCTCTGAGTGCAACCCCTCTTACACGTTAAAAACACTTTTGTATCTATTTAACACCATTATAAATGCTTGAGGCAAAGCGGGGCATGGGATGGAGGTTGACAGCTAGTGACCCCCCATGTAATAACCTTGCAACCCCCAGTTTGAGAGCCCCTGGTGTACACACCTGGCTGCACTGGCACTGGTTAACTTGCGCACCCTACAGGCAAAGACACTGTCATAAACAGATAGCTAAGGGTTATAACAGACACAAACTAGAAGGGTGGAGTGGGAAAGATTGAAGCATGTGCATGCAAGAGAAGTGATACCGCCAATTAAACCACTAGTTTTAAAACCTCTTCACCTTAAAATTTGATATCCTAACTGCCGCAGATTCCCAGGGTCTGGTCTGAGCCCCAGTCTGTAACCAGTCCCTTGGGAGTGACCCCTGTATTATGCTGAGGCCCAACGATCCATATTGTAACACAGGGCAGGCCCGTGGCCTCCATGACTCTGAAACTGGTCCTATGGGCACCAGCCATCCTTGAATCAGGTAACAGTTTTGTTAGTCACCTGGCCTACAGAATCAGGAAGTTCTTACTGTAGCATAGAGAAGCAAAGGTTAAGTCTCAGTCCATACTAGCCAGTGTCAGGGCTCCTCTCAGTCATGCTACTGTGAAAACCATTTTGGTCCTGTCTATCTGCCTCTCAGTTCCAGGTAAGAGCACTCCTGTGTCTCTCCGAGCCCCACTTCTTATCCCCTCATAGCTCGCACCTTCAGCCTGCCCGAGTTTCTCATTGTTAGGTGTCAGTTTCTCAGTTGTTGCTTTCCCATTTTCTTTGAGGATCCTCCATTGATATAGGTTGCCTCAGGATGGACCTTAAGGACCCTTTCGTATCACCCCAGGCAATTAGGTGACACAAACACCTTGTGCCTCCTGCTTTGACCAGGAGCA
Organism: Gopherus evgoodei; assembly: GCF_007399415.2. Taxonomy (NCBI): domain Eukaryota; kingdom Metazoa; phylum Chordata; order Testudines; family Testudinidae; genus Gopherus; species Gopherus evgoodei. The sequence continues at coordinate 8,532,319 of NC_044333.1, read as the reverse complement.
GCACTTTAATCCTTCTGCACCCACTGGGTTGCAATGCCAGGGTGATAGATATAGAGTCATACAGATAGTTCATAAAAAATATTACAATACAATTTCCACATTCGTCAGACATGCCACTTTTGGAAAGGATTCAAGGGCAGGGAGCGCCATCCATCAACTAAAATGTAAAGACCTTTTTCTATTGTTTCTTTCTATTGAAACCCAAGAGACACATATTTTTACTTCCCCTCTGGAAGGTGAATTCTGTCCTGTATTCCTATCCCTACTCAAAGGAGACAGTACTGGATTGGGCGTAGGAGAGGAAAGGAAGATCTCCTCCACATTGTTTAGTGTCTCTAAGTTAATTTGTAGTGGCAATCATAGATTTTTTTTTTCATATTTGTCTTCTGATTCTGAGACAACACCTGCATAAAAATGGTGTTTGAAGGAGAAATGATAGGCTGTTTTCAGACTGTGTTGCCAGCAATTTCATGATGATCTCTCATCAGAAATTGCAATGTTGTGGTTTATGAGGAGGAATCAAGTGTCTCCACCAACATCTGCAGGAATTCTTTGCTTAGTTGTTACAGGTATTTGGTGCGTATGGTTACCATCTCTAACTTCCCCCTTTGGAGAGGATGTGAGAACAAACTGTACATGATAGATCAAGGGTCGGCAACCTATGGCACACGTGCCGAAGACAGAACGCAAGCTGATTTTCAGTGGCATTCACACTGCCCGGGTCCTGGCCACTGGTCCGGTAGGCTCTGCATTTTAATTTAATTTAATTTTAAATGAAGCTTCTTAAACATTTTAAAGACGTTACTTACTTTACATACAACAATAGTTTAGTTATATTTTATAGACTTCTAGAAAGAGACCTTCTAAAAAGGTTTAAATGTATTACTGGCACGCAAAACCTTAAATTAGAGTGACTAAATGAAGACTTGGCACACCACTTCTGAAAGGTTGCCGACCCCTGTGATAGATGATAGTCATGGCGGTTGAATGCATTACTGGAGGGTGCTCAGGTACTGCAGTAACGACTGCAGTGTAAGAACCTATATAGAATAGAATTAACTTAAATTAAACCCACCTGCACGCCAATCTGGATTTCTAGTGAGCTTTCACATGTAAAATTCAAGTTGGCTCTACAAGGCAAGTGTGTGTGTTTTGAAGTGCCTGAACCCCATGAGTGGATTAAGCACCTTATTTCTGGTGTCAGCATTTCAATCCTAGTACATGCGGATGGATCAAACGCACGTTTCTTTAATGCTCGTGACAGTAAATTGTTTGTTTTTATTTGACTCCCCTTCAGAAGAAATATTTTTTCCAAAAGGCTCTCAAACCTTGGTCCTCTCCGCTATAAATTATTAAACTATACAATGGATTATCTCTCCCCACCCCAAAAATTAAAAACTCCAAACAAATCTGGGAACTAATGAAACATGCTAAACTCCACCATTCAGTCACACTGTTTTTTATTGCAGCTCATCACCTTCCATTTAGATTATAAACTCTTCAGATTGGAGATGTTGTCTTCATACCTGCCTGCAAAATGTGAATCTGTGGTGAATCAAGCCCTATGTTATTCTTTTTCAATCTTCAGCTGGTACTGATCATGCAGAAGAAGCTGGTAGAAGCATAACCGTTATCTGTTCTGAAAATTCAGGGACTGTGTGTGAGGTGATAGAAAAGGGGCATTAATAATTACATTCTGGCTAATCATAGTAGAAAGATGATGATTGCTGGTAGCTGATGCTTTCCTACTTCCACTGAAGTTAATAATTCATTGTTGGACTGTGTCAAAGAGTGCTCTTAAATCAGGTCATTTAGTGGATTATGGACATCAGAGAGCTATCACTAGGAGTTAGAGTTGAAAGATGGACTTGTTTTTTGACAGTCATTAACTTTATTTGGGTCTCTAGAAGATACTTGGTTAACTGCATTGGTTCTATGCTCGTTTGAATATACAGCAGTGAAGGGTGCTGGATTTAACTTCTCATGGGAATCTATTAACTGTTGTAGTGGCTAAAATAAAAATACTGAAATTAGGGAAAGTGTGTGTGGCCACCCAGCTGTATTTGAACATCATAATTATATCTCTGGGTTTGGAGGACTTTGCATACGGTGATGCTGAGGTGGCAATTTTATAAAAGAGCTCTTTAAGCATGGACTTCATTGGATTTCCATAGTGAACCTCCCAGTGAGAGTGCACTGCTAGGAGAGAGATTCCAATTTGGTCACATCAACATGTGCAGCCCTCTGCAAGTGGGATTGATGTTCAGGGCTTGTATGTAAAAAAGGGGTAATGTTCTGAATTTTAAAAATTTAAAATGTTCCTCTGCATAATTATAACTCACACCATTCACTAGTGCTGCATGAGGAAGGGATTTCCAGACAGCATTTAACGGTACAAACACTGGACTTCTTTCTTTTAAATGAGCATAGACATGTTTTAAACATGCCTAGAATCTACAGCAAACTAGCTGTTTGGCTTAGGGTTAATTGTTTTTAAGGTGATTATTCTTTTTAATGCTGGGGGTGGAAAGTGGTTTGAATATGCATGGCACATTATAATGTTGATAATAATATCCTAGTAGACATTTAACAGTCGCAATGGACACTTGTTACTCTTTGTTTAAATGATTACGACTGCATTGTCAGTGGATGCTGAGAGCATGGGTAATATCCTCAGTTCTTTGTTAAAAAGGCTCTAATTAAAACCAGTTCCTGCTCTCGTCTCTTGTATAAATATGGACGTGCAGTAGTTCAGCTGACCTGGGTGCAAGTTCTCTCTTCAGTCTGACAAACCGTGCTGCTAATTGGCGTGTGGGGCATGGATGGCAGGAACAGCACGGCTAGTGTTAGTGCTAATCCTTATTACTAGTCTAGGAAGGGGAGGTTTTCCCCTTCCTGTCTGCCCCTTGGGGCTGTCACTATCTGCAAACTCAAAGGAGAATTCTTACCCCATCTGCCTAATCATAAAAGCAGCACACACTGACTGCTGTTGGGAGGCGTAGGGGGGGGTCTCCTAATGCCATGTGCACTATCCCCTGGACTCTTGTCTGGAACAGGCTTCAGAGAAGAGTTTGTACCTAAATGCAGAACTCCTTCATGCCATGTTATCAGACGGCAGTTTTGATTCTTGAGTTTGCTGTTTTTCATGAGAGAGGTGTAGGGGCTCAAGCTCTGGTCTGGGAACCAGTAAATTGAGCTCCAATCTTAGCTCTGGCACTGACTCTTCTATAGCCTTAAACAAGCCACTTCCTAACTTTATCAAGCACTGCCAAGCCCTTGCTTCCCTCCGGTGAATGAGGTGCAATGGTGATACACATTTATCCTAGTTCAAATTTGGTTCTGCACCGTTCTCATGTGAACGCACATGTAGGATGCAAAACAGGATATTAATGTGGTGTTGACATTCCTTTCTCCTGGGTGTCCTTTTATTCTAATGTGCTCAACGTGACTCCTGCACTCTCAGCCCCTTTTATAAATCCCTGCACATCAAGAGGATGACAAGTGTTTCTCTGCAGTTCTGCTAACATGGGCAGTCCATTGGGTGGGTACTGCTGCCCTCTTTCTAAAGAGACCTAGAATGTCACTAATACTGGATAATCAGTCTCCACCAACCTGGTAGAGGGAGGGGGAGAGAGAATTCCTTCAGTCACTCACCAAAACCAGTGTGATAGTGAAGTTAGATTAGCATTGAATTAGCCGGGAAAAAAGATTTTCGGGAAGGAAGCTACCTGCCACTGTTTTAACTGACTGCCAACAATGCCCATGATTGTCACTGGCTAATGCTCATTGATAATAGCAGACACCGTAGATGTAGAAGCTCATATGTGAGCTAATAGAAGAAAAGATCCAGGAGAGCTTTTCATGCTCATTTCCCCACACAAGACTCTCTCAAGTGAAAGATATGAAGCACAGATTACTATGAAGCCCCAGTGATTGTATAGTAGGTTGCTTTAAGGGAGTTACTTGAATTTAAGGCAGGAAGTGGCAGCAGCTTCTGTTTTTCTGTTTGTATTGAAAGAAACTGTCCCTTTGTCCACAGAGATGTAACTGTGCGTTTGAGAGGTAGGAAGTCTTTTGTGTGGTCTGATGAAGAGAGAATGCGCACACACAAGCGAAAAGAAGATGGGAAGTGAAAGTAACACAAAGAGTGGGCTGTTCATATAATGTCCAGAATTTAAAAGTCTGCTTGACCTGCATGGGATTTCCTGCCTCATAGGGTGAAGTCAGTTGAATTCCTGAGAGACACACCTCTTCCCTCACTCCATCTCTCTGATAGGCAGGTTAACATTTAGTTGTCCTATTGGAATATAGTTGTGTATGCCGATTGTCCAAATGACTGTGATGTGCACTTCACAGATTCTTAAAATAGATCATTAAAAATTGTTCATAACCTTTTCTGTACTATTTTTGCTTACTCTCTCTTCGGGACATGGTGCATTATACTAGGATTTGCATAACTCCCCTTGCCACTGGCCCCACAACCCTTGACAGTCATTTCCCCTACAGTAGTTGCCCCTACAGTAGCTGACCTTATGTCCAGTAAGGATTGAGAGGCACGCTGACTGAATATTTCTACTGAAGTGATCACAAGTGAAGCAATCACCAGGCTTCAGATTTTACCGCTTCTTTGGGATGAAGTTCACATCCCTCAGAGCTATTGCTTTCAGATAGCTGCAACCTTGGGAAAACAAGAGTGCATTGAGTTACATTGCATTACATTACAGTCCTAGATTCCAAGGCCAGAAGGGACCACTGTGACCATCAAGTCTGACCTCCTGTGTAGCACAGGCCATAAAATTTCTTCCAAATAATTCCTAGAGCAGGTCGTTGAGAAAAACATTCAGTCCTTATTTAAAAATTGTCAGTGATGGAGAATCCACCATGATCCTTAGTAAACTGTTGCAATGGTCAAGTACCCACACTGTCAAAAATTTACAACTTATTAAGTAGGCTTTCTTTGCAGCCATGAGAGCTAGAAATGAAACATTTGTAAAATAAAAGCTTAGATGTAACACACAGCTCTGCAGCATTTACGTGGCCAAGAAGTAACAGAAAACCTCTGCAGCCAAGATCATGGCTCTGTGTTAGATGCTGCACAGATGCATAATAATAGGCAGCCCCTACCCCTTACAATCTGAATAATACCTTTTCTTCCTTCATGCATGTGGCTAGACAGTTAAAGCAATCAGTGTGCCCAACACATGTGGTACTATACCATCTAATTGTGAAGAGTAGGCTAGGCAGGTGGCAAGCCTTTCAAAAATACTATATGTCTGGGTTGGGGCTGCAGTACTCTAGACTACATTTCTTTCCTACTCCTGAGAAAGGATGAGCTGCTGATGTGTGCAGAACTAGCAAGAGTCCCTCAGTTACTGAGTCACTTGGAATAAAGAGGAGAAATAAATGAACTAGATTATATCTATGAAAATATTTTAAAAGTTTCCTTTTCCTTTCCCTTCCTCTCCCAAAATGGATTCTGCCCAACCTCGAGGCACTTTGTCTATAGCTTTTCCTTAAATGGTACTGACTGGGGGATTTCCCTTTAAGAACATCAGCATGTTGAACCCTGTTTTTATCCATGCAACTTCTGGTTTGAGGCTCCAGCTTCTCAGTACAGTAGTTATTCGATCAGAAACAAGGAGAGTTTACTTTTTGCATTGCTAAAGGAAAAACTCCCCCGTGGATTACTCTTCCCTTGTAGAAATCTGAGCCAAAGCTCAAGTTTGCTCATTTCAAAGCACAAATACAGTGCCTTGAAGAGACAGCTTGGCCACCTGTGAAGTTCCCTATACTGTGAAGCCTCTGAGTTAGCCTTACAGGTGCCCAGTGTTACCTCTCAAATTGATAAGTCTGACTCACAAAGCACATTCTGCAAATATAGTGGCTATTAAGTGACATAGCCACCAAAACAGATAGTACAGTGTTAATTCAGAGATCCAGTTTTCTTCGCTGCCTAGAAATAAACTGTACATCTCTCTGGTGCTGCTGTTTTTGTTAACACTCTGTTGCTCAATGAGGGTTGTTTTTCATTAATAAAACAATGGAAATAGTGAATTGGTTTGATGTTGATGTCGGCGCTGCGTATGAACTTGGCGTTAACGTGCATTAAAATGGTGCTTTGTTAGTTCTTCATACTTCCAAAAAAAAAAAATAAAGCTCAGATGCCCGAGAGTCTCGGATTTTTTGTGAGCAAATATGAAGTTTGCATTTGGTTGGCAAAATTTCTGCATGGTGAAGTGTGATTAGAGCAGGGTTATGTTGAAAAGCTTGAAAATTCAGAGTTCTGTGCACCCACAAATTGTTAATGGTGGAGGGAGCTGAATCATTATGGGTTGTGTGTGTCAAATGTGCAGTTTGAGTGTGCATCTAGCCGTCTGATAACGGTACGCTCACAAATTGTAAAGCACTTCATCATGGTGGTGTGTTTTGGAGATCAACAAATACATTCCTTAGTTCTTTGGTGCTTCTGATTTTTTTTCTTTAAGATGGAGGTGGTTCCTTTCTCGATTTTTCTATGGCTTTCTGCACTGTAATGATGGCACCATCACCTGACTGCTGGAATATACTGGCCTGACTTTAATCATCGAGTGACTGGCTCTTAACATGGTTTCATCTCTGCTGTTTTACATCCCTTCCTGTAATTGCATGATTGCTTGCAGCATTGAATTTCTATTGGTGACAATGAAAGGCACATTGAGATTTTACATAACCTTTTACTTTTCATTGGATGTTTAAGGTGTATGTGAAAGAGTAATACTTTAAAAAAAATCACCTTCTATAAGCAGCATGTTTTATCCTTCAGATTCATCATAACAATATTATATATTTAAATATGTGGAAAAATGGTAGTTAAGCTAAATGTATGTTGTTAAAGGGTCTTCATTTTCATGTCGCTGACAGCTTTGTTGGGCTGTATATGCCCTCAATTCAATAACCTCTGCTCAAAGCTACAATTAAGTCCAAAGGTTAATTTAAACAGTATCTAAATCTTTAACCACCAAATAACCCAAACAGAAAAAAACAATAGAGACTCAAGGCTCTTTTTAATTAAAAAAAAATGACACCAGTTAGTACACTGTTCAATTAAATGAACAAAATATGTTGTTTCAACATATTCTGCAAGTCTAAAATGGCAGAAGCTCTCTGTATAAAATCTAACTACCACTTTTTTCAGCCTCATGGTATGTGCAAATTCATGCTGCTCAGTTAAGGGAATAGCTTCACAACTGGTGTTACAATCTGTGGCCTCAGCACTGCATCACAATGCAGCAAATGCATTTTCCACATTAACTAAACATGACAGCTGAAACGATTATTAACCATGCAAGATGTCGGAAGTCATCAAAAATTCACATCAGAGTAATTGCAGTGGCTTGGGGGGAAAAAGAAAACATTAGAATCTTTCCCCTTGCCTGGATATTGTTCCTCCCCCGTCTTAAATCTTACATGGTACAGTCCATTAACAATAAAATATCCTTCTGTAACCTATAAACTGCTACTCCCATCAGTTACTGGTTTCAGACTGATGCTTTCCTTAGAATTTGAATAAAGCACCACTGAAAAATTATATAGATGCTTTATGGGCAGTGGTATACAGCGGTTGAGGCAGCTGCTTTCTCATTGTCTTGCTGGACTCTTCGCTATCTCAGCCATTTCAGGACTTGCAGGTTTTTTTTTTTTAAGATGAAAAAACTTGAGCATTAATACAGAAAGAGACAGCTGTATAAGCCCATATTTTAGGCATTTGAAGTATTGCAGCCACAGCCAGTGTTAACAGGTTTGTAACTCCTCGGTTCTGTGATCTACAGGTAGGATTGTCTATATTTAAAATATATATAAAAATTAAGGTTTAAAAACTTACTGTTTAATAGGCTGACAGTTTTTTTTAAGGTTTCGTATCATAATTTTTCTTGTGGATGTTGCCATAGTTTGTTTAAAATTTGTAGGTGAGGAATTGTGAACAGGTGGATCATTTCGGAGGACTAGCCTTCTAATCAAAGAGAATCCTTAAGATCTATACCTTTCTTGTCTTGTAGTATCCTTTAGATCAGCTCTAGGGTGGGGCAGAGTGGTGTCGGCTTTTGGATCTTGATTGTTGCCTTTTAAAGATTCTCTTTGACATTGCAGCTTTTGTTTGAATTTAATCAGAAATATAGTAGTATAACTTCTTGCATATGTTTGTTACTGTTTTTCTCACCGACAAGATGAAACATCTGCCAAAGTATTTTTAAAAAGATAAGACATTGTTTATAATATGGCTTCCTAAGTTATCACCATGGTAGAAAAATACATATATACACATCAATTATGGAAAACTTGCTAGATCACCTCTGTTTCTACATATGCACTACTGATTTATTTAGAAGACACATTAAACCTTATTTTGGGGAAAGGTTTCAAATCTGGCATAGAAATTACAATCATTTAAAGAGGCTCTAATACAAAATATTTCCCATTTTCAGTAGCCAAGTAAAATACTTGGCAATATTGTCTTTGTGCTAGTTATTTAACTGAAGAACATAAAGAAACTAACATAGATTCTCTCAATTTTAGATTCACTCCTCCCCTTCAGGTAATAGGGTTTGGGAGAACAGGGTTAAACTTCCAAAATCATTGGAATAGAAACCACTCAGGGAACAAAAATTTATATATTATGTGTGTGTATATATATCTTAGGGGCCTGGATTAGTTGGGTGACTATCAGCTGATTGTTACTCTAAAATCCACAGACTCTCAAACAGCATGCTAATTAGCAACTGTCTGCCTGTCTTTGGAATGGGAAACGAAAGTATAGCGCTTCCTTGCTTAGGCTGTATTCATCCTTCACAGTGAAAAGTGGATTAATCAAATGTGCCATGTTGGGACCATAACTGTGCTTACAAAGTAAAGGCAATAGAGAATTATTAGCCCACTTTGGAGATTCATCTCTGAGTATCAAGGTGTATAACATGACATGTCCAGCATCCTTTCTATTGTTAAGTGTGAAATGTGTGAACTGTTCTGCAAGGAGAAATGTTGAAGGACTGACCTTGCTTGACCAAAAAGTTCTATGTCTAAGCAAGATGACTTTGTTTTAAGGAAGTCTCACCCCAGAAACAAGAAATGGACTCCTTAGATAAGACAATGGAAATGTGTGATTTGCATGTGTGAAAAGATGGAGGAAGCCATCACCACTGACCCTGTGTGGGAGATGGTTCAATTATCCTTGCAGTTGGTACAGTGTTGCAAATTATTTTCCTTTGTCTGAAGTGGGTGGGAGCCAGAGTTCAACTGAGCTTTGTAAATTAATGTATGGAAAATATCGAAGGCACCGTTTTAAACAATTAGCACTAGCTCTGTTATAATAGAACTCTGTCTGAAATCTAGTGGCGGCAGCCAGAGTTGACATATTGTTTGCATTAAAGTCCTAAAGCTGATGTGCCTTGTTAGTGTAACACACAAATAATGCTTGTACATCAGGAGAGTTCCTTAGCAAGGGTGGAGTATAATCGGGAGAAAAATGGAAGCCTTTTGTCTACAGTGTGTACTTACCAGACTGGTGTAATGGTCTAAGTATAAAAAGTTTAAACCACAGGCATATACCATACATAGGTAAAGTAGATTTGAAAATAAATAACATTTTCATTAAAATGTATGAATGATTGCAGTAGGAAATGATTAAAGATATGCTTTCATCACCATGCATTGTAATATATAACCATTCAAATAATAATTGTATAATTATAACAGGCTTATTCTTACTGACGTCTGTATTTTTTTTCTTGTAATGATCAGCAATTTAATCTTTCATAAATAATGTAAATGATTAGCTTATGGAATGTATCGGTAATGTGGTATGAAAACATCATTTTTTAAAGGCTACGAGATGCTTAAATTTAGTATTTAAAGATATTGTGGTACATTTTAATTTCCTTCCTCAAAATAGCTTTGTCTCCACTATGGAAAGAGGATTTCTGTATTTTCCGAGGGAAATGCTGCCATGTTGGAATTACTTAGAGTGTTAACCGAGTATCTCTGATTATTTAAAATATTTTGGAATAATGGACGAACTGGTCCCGGTTTATTTTCTGACTTGTCTGGATGATTTTACTAATGTTTCCTAAATGCTTATTTAAGAGTGCATAACTTCAGAACTGTTGATTGTTTCAAAACACAGTTTTGTATAAATTGTGCTATAGAACGCTTGTAGTTCTTGAAACTGAAATAAATATAACCTTGCCTCTTTTTTTGTAGCTTTATCCAGCTTATCGGTGTACGAGCAAAATAAAGTGGATTTAACTTTTGTAAGGTTTTCTTTTGCATGTGGGGTTGTTTAGTTTCAAATTACTGTAAAAATGTTGCAGTAAATAGCATTGTGAAAGTGCTGCAATAACTGAAACCCGTCTGTGCTCTGATTCTGTATTGGCATGCTGCTTTAATGTGGTTATCATATTTACAATGCTGGCAGTATTTCAAGGTCTCTCTGAACCAGGCGTTGTCCCTCTGTCAATGGGTGTTGCTGCGCACAAGCAATGGGCGCTTAAAATATGGATAGATGGTGGAAGGCTCTCACTTCGACCTTTTTATTCAAGAAGAGAGGTTACTAGTACTCGCAAGGATTGTGCAGAAAACAGGTACATGTGGATTGCTGTAACACATTGAGAGCATGGTGTTTAGAATCCTTGCATATGATTTGGTTGGAGAGTGGGAAGTGTGTCAAACTCAAAGCATTAAGCTAGCTAGATAAAGGGGCAAGAGTGGGAGAGAATACAGATCTTTCCACTAGATTTTACATAAAATATTTAGTTTAATTTTAAGATGTAACTTTTTTTATATCCCTAAAACTGTGGAAGAATATGTATGCAAATACTGATCAGTTTCTAAAAAGCTGCACACACACATGTATTGTACAGCAGCGGTAGGCTTCGTATGCTAAAGTAAAACAGGCAGCTCATCATAGAAGAATACAGCCTCTATAGCAGAGGTACTGAGTGGCAGGGGCTAAGAACGAAGGAAGGATTGCATTAAAATGTGGGAAATGGCGTGGAGGGGATTGATTAAGTGTTAATTAACGGACTGTTTGTCTAATACACTGTTTCTCTTGACAGTGTTCCAGGAGAGACATGTAATAATCTAAGAGTGGTCAATCTTTTATTAATCAAATTGGCAGGTTAGCACTCGAATTCTAACTATATTTTCGAAAGAAACTAGTTTTCTATCTGCAGTTTCAGTGACTTCTTGTGTCTGATGACGCGTTAATGATAGTGCTGAATAAGACTGTCATAGATATTGTTAATAGATCGAGTGCTTATCTCCTCTGTGCCTTGTTTCGTTTTCCTTGCACGCCCATTTTGTCTAAGGATTCTTAATGGAACCTGGAGGGAAATTTGTCTGCCTGCATGGCGGCTGCACACTCCCTCTGTTCCCCTACATTTATAAGTCTGTCCTTTGGTGCTGACAGATTTCCAGTGACTGGTTTCTCAGTTCAAACCATCTCTCAAGGCTCCTGACCCAGCCCATCAGTGCAGAGAATTGAGGTGTGGTCCTCTGGGGTAACAGAGTTGAGCTTTCCTGCCCTTTAGATGCAAGAACATGGCCCTAGCGGCAATTAAAAAGGAAAAAGTACAAATTGTGCTTGTCACCAGATTATCTGAGCATAGTTTCATGCTAGAGGAAAGAGCACACAGCTTCGTTTTCTGGAAAATTGTGTGGTAACTACGGCACTAAAATGGCAGCAGATGTAGTAATAAAATGGCGTCATTGGTAAAATGAGTTTTGGTGGCCTGATTCAGGGCGTTCCTCGGCTTGGTTTGAGGAAGAGATGTCTTGAGTGGCAAGTGTTACCCTGTGGTGCTAGTTATGACTGGCACTTTTTAAGACCAGGCAAGAACACTGAGTCATTTTGATCTTAATTTAACCCCCGTGTTCCATTTAAAGGAATGGTGTTGGAAGAAGCTGGAATAGTAGCTTACCAGAGTAGATGATCTGAAATGATCTTTCTGTATTACATTACATTGCTTCCTTATTGCTGTTTGTAGAAGACAGCACTTTGGATCCCAAAGCCTTTAGAGAGAAATACATGATAATTTTGTGTATTTCAGGCAAAACTGCTGTTTCCTAAGAACAGCCGAAGTACAGTGTTTTATTTTGATTCTAGGTACTATGATGCATACACACTTTTGTAGATTTGCAATACTATTTCATTATTTGTACCATTTTTTTTTATCAGGATGCTAACACGGGTGCATTTTTAAAACGAGAGATACAATAGCTCCTATTGATGGTTCTGAACAAAATCCCAGAGCAGACTCATTCTCTGCATTTAAAAATGTTGTTGAAAACGGAATAAAAGACATTCACTAGGGGCTTGTCTACATCAGAAAGTTGCAGCACTGGTGAGGGAGTTACAGCGCTGCAACTTTGAGAGTGTCCACATCTGCAGGGCATCACCAGCGCTGCAACTCCCTGTTTGCAGCGCTGGCCGTACTCCCGTTTTGTCTCGGGTGTAGAGGATCCAGCGCTGGTGATCCAGCGCTGGTAATGCAATGTAGACACTCACCAGCGCTTTTCTTGACCTCCGTGGAAGGAGGAAGCCTCTGGTAATCAAGCTGGTTTCCTTTCCCGGTTTGCTCTCTCGGTCCCGGAGCCAGCCAGCAAACCGCAGGGAAGGAGACCTGCTTGCTCGGGGTTCCGGGACCGAGAGAGCAAACCGGGAACGCCGCGGTTTGCTCTCTCGGTCCCGGAGCCAGCCAGCAAACCGCGGGGAAGGAGACCTGCTTGCTCGGGGTTCCGGGACCGAGAGAGCAAACCGGGAACGCCGCGGTTTGCTCTCTCGGTCCCGGAGCCAGCCAGCAAACCGCGGGGAAGGAGACCTGCTTGCTCGGGGTTCCGGGACCGAGAGAGCAAACCGGGAACGCCGCGGTTTGCTCTCTCGGTCCCGGAGCCAGCCAGCAAACCGCGGGGAAGGAGACCTGCTTGCTCGGGGTTCCGGGACCGAGAGAGCAAACCGCGGCGAAGCTGGTTTCCTTTCCCGGTTTGCTCTCTCGGTCCCGGAACCCCGAGCAAGCAGGTCTCCTTCCCCGCGGTTTGCTGGCTGGCTCCGGGACCGAGAGAGCAAACCGCGGCGTTCCCGGTTTGCTCTCTCGGTCCCGGAACCCCGAGCAAGCAGGTCTCCTTCCCCGCGGTTTGCTGGCTGGCTCCGGGACCGAGAGAGCAAACCGCGGCGTTCCCGGTTTGCTCTCTCGGTCCCGGAACCCCGAGCAAGCAGGTCTCCTTCCCTGCGGTTTGCTGGCTGGCTCCGGGACCGAGAGAGCAAACCGCGGCGAAGCTGGTTTCCTTTCCCGGTTTGCTATCTCGGTCCCGGAACCCCCCTTGAAGCCGCCCAACAGCGCTGCAGTGTGGCCACATCTAACACCACTTGCAGCGCTGGTTGCTGTAAGTGTGGCCACTCTGCAGCGCTGGCCCTATACAGCTGTACTAATACAGCTGTAACAACCAGCGCTGCAAAATTTTAGATGTAGACATGGCCTAGTAGATTATAAAATGGGAGAATTATCTAGGATTGTGGTTTGATAAGATTAGTCACCACCTCAACTTCTGGTGTGTATGGTTCATTCACTTCTGTCTAGAGCGGATGCCATTGCTAATGGTGAAACATCTTGTGCCAAATTGCTTTGGATGAATCAGTCTCTTATGCTCAACCAATCTATCAGGGTGGGTCTATCCCTCATTTCAAAGAATTGTATTGTGAGCAATGCTATAAATACAATGTTGCCCTTTAACCAAAATGTCAAATTATAATTGTTTGCTTTCACTAATTCTAATGGGAGTTGTGGATGCAATTATTTTTATTCTTGTTTTTGAGTATATTGTACCAGTGTTGTTAGCAAGCTGAGCTAGCACATTTGGGATGAACAGAATGACCAACTATTACACTATCTTAAACAATGTACAAGAGATCAGTCACTTGGGTTCTCTTGTTTAGCTTTTGAACTTTCCATCTGGAAAGGTGACTGCCTTCTTTCTCTTCCCTTTTCTCCCTTCTTTGCCATGATATCTAAATAGATCAGGGTTCTTAGTAAGGTTACATCTTGTTTATTATTTATATAGTGAACAGAGTCTGTCGGGTGCTTCAAAATAAAATAAGACTTAGTCCCCAATGCCAAAGTGCTTATGGTGTAATTGTAGACATGACACAGAAAGTGAGAGCATGAGGATATCTAACAGTGGAGAGGGGAGGAATAGGAGAAGGGAGGTTAATGCTTATAATACTTGTGCATATCATGTCAGTGACTGTCGTAAAAGCTGATGCACACAGAGGGATTCTGCAGCATTTCCTGCAATCTATCATTTAAAGAGGCACAGTCTCAGGCAATTTGCCCCACATGTAGGTTTTATAAAAGTAGCATCATACAAAATCTAACCAATAGAAATGTTTGTGACTCAAAAAAAAATTCCTATAGAAACAGTCTTTTAACTACACATTCCCCTATGCTGTCTGCATTTCAACCACGTCAATGTTGGGAAGGTGTCTTAGAACCCGAAAGCAAAATTGGCTGGTACACAAAAGTGAAACTGACTGTTCTGATTTCATTGTCATGAAGTGGGAAAAAACAGCAGAAATATTTAAAAAAAAAAAGATTTTAAAAATTTCAGTTTGAGTGTGTTACAAGTAATAATACAGGTAAGGGTATGTTTTGTTAACAATATGATTTTTTTAAACCTGATAGTCCCTTTTTAAGATTAAAAATGTGTTCAATTTTATAATTAGGTTTGGGATTATTAAAACCTCACAAACTCCTGTGATGTCGGTAAAATAAGACTACAAAACAATGTGAATTGAAACATTTCTGTGGATTTCCATGTGTTGTTAGGGAATGAAGCAAATTGTAAATATCATTTAATGTGATAGAGTAGGAGGTTGCAATAGAGCAAAAGAGTACACCATACAAAATGATATTGAATTAGAAGAAACCAAAATCAAGCTGAGACTCATTTTCCTATGCCAATAGTGATGATCTCTGCTCAGAAATAATCAGCATGAGCATCACTGCATAGCAGGAATATAGTTATATTTTGTGACTCCAGTGTAAGTGACTGACACTATGTACCAGCAGGGTATGTAGATGGTAAATGCTATTTATATTCACTGTGTACACTTTTCACTTTCCTAGGTGGCTCTGTGCAGCAAATATATTTTGGAGAACCAGCATTTGTCGCATATGGCACAGTGGAGTTGTTTAATATCAGTAGAGAATATTAAGTGCGTATCTGTGCTGAAAGTTCGTCTAGTGGCTAAAGCACAGGACTGGGAGTTAGGAGCTGTGGGTTCTAATCCTGGCTCTGCCAATACACACTTATCTCCTTCACAAAGGTAATGTAAAGATTAATGATGGACCATCACTTTGAGATCCTTCTGGAGATGGAAGGTGGTAGAAGAGTGTGAAATATAGTTAGTCTGTTAGCTGACAGACAGTTGACATTACTCAGCCTAGTGAGTCCAGTTGCTGTGTGCCTTGCGGCCATTGTAAACCTTCTTTTGCTGCCCTCTTAGTCACTCAACCTTGTCTACTTTGTCTATTTGACATGTGGACTTACATTTCTTTTCCAATTCTGATTTCTTTGAAAATTACCAAGAATGAGAAGTATGATTGAATTGGTCCATCCTCCCTGAAAATGTGGTCATTACCTGCCTCTTCTAAATCCAGTGTACTGTAGTTCGCCATTGTCAATCTGTGTGAAACAGTTAGTCTAAGTGTAATCCCTTTCCCCCTGGTCTTTCATTTCTTTATAGTCTTTACGAGTAACTATTTGTTCAGTGACCTTGTTGCTAGCAGTGGACACGCCTGCATGTGTGTAAAATTCCTAGAGCTGTCCTATGTGCAGAGTTGTGAGTTGTGGAGTTTTACTCTGACTCTCGGGGCGATGGAACTTGAGAGTGTTTTCAGCAATCCTGCCTCACTGTATCAATCCCCATATGGTGATCTCCTATCCTATCTTATACCCGCTGTAGACTTTGTGGGCCAAATTTTCAAAAACTAGTCTCTGGTGTTGTAGGTGCAACTGCAGGAACGGTGATAGGCAACAGATGTCTGATCTACCTGATTTGTGGGCGCACTTGTTGCGTGTATTTAAAAAGCCAGTAGAGGCATTCCATGATTTGTACCTGTAATTGATAGAAGGCACAAAGTTAGTAAGCATTAGCAGAATAGACCATAGAAGGAGCCTTTTCTCGTAGCTCCTCCACTCCTATCAAGATGATGCCAATTCATATTTCTTATCTTTACCTTTGAGGCATTATGTCTGTCAGGGGAGAACATTTCACGTCTCCATTTGTCAGATCCAAATGGTTTCATCAAGAGCCAAAGATCATGCACCATCTGCCCTACTCTAGTGGCAAAGACATCAAGAGAATCGGCAAACTTCAAGAGAAACTATTCTTTTTCAGCAGTTTCAAGAGCTTTCCCTGCTGTAGCTAAAAGTAGTAATGACATTACTGCAACAGAACCCAGCATAGCTGCATCTGAAAACTGTTTCTAGCACAGATCAGATTGTCTAAAGTGGTTAAAACAGTCCTAACAAAGATGTCTCACTGCAGGCACTAATCTACAGCATGGAGCAATTTGCTTGTAAATATTTGCCGTAGGCTCACTGTGTAACACAGAGATTAAAGGCTGCATTTAAAATTGAGCACTACATCAATGATACCCTGACAGAAGGGCAGAGAGGTCCCGCTCCACCTGATGCCACGTTTTAAAGCTAAAGTTGCAACCTGCGGCTTGAAAACAGCATGCAGCATCCTTGAACAGCCTTTTTGGCAAATGGCAGATACCCCTTTTTTAGTTTTGCAACGTATGCTGCCCCCTGCTGAGTTCGAGCAGTTAGTTCTATGCATAACTACCCAGCAAGAAATTGTGCCGCTACTAAAAATATGTTACTGTGGGTATATGTCAGCTCTCTGTACAGTGTTTTGTTTCTGTAGGAGTAATTTCTGTGGTCCTCTTCATCTGTAGTGAATTAACACGTATTAAAATATATATTAAAGTAGCCTTGCAAAATTCAATTTGCTTGAAGCAGCGTATTGCATAGTTTTGCTTTGCTTTAAAAAAAAGGCAAGTAATGTATCTTTAGGACCATCCCTGTGACCAGAATGATTGAGTGGTGTTTGTGTTGGAGTTGGTACATTTTCATGACTTAATATGTTTGAAATACTAACCACTGCAAAACGCATGTTATTCTCTGACCTCCAATTTAAAATGAATTAAATATGACCCCCATCCCATGATGCTCTTAAATATGGTGGCGGTGGGGAACTGGTTGCCAATCTCTAAGAATGCAGCCAAAAGAGCAATAAATCTCCCTTGAGCAGACTATTTGAATTTATCAGTGTAGCATTCTGTGTAGTGATTATTGACCCTTACGTTTTATCCCCTTAAACTTCAACATGTTAACTCCCTTTGATGCTGAGTAGCTGATTCCTGACTGTGGGGAAATATGAATATTTCCAGTGTACTCTGCTGCCTTTTTTTTTTTCCAGCTCAGTCAATAATGGAAATCTCTTCCCACTTCAGAAATTCCTGTAGGATTTCCTAGCATAAACATAATGACAGGGAACTAATGCTTATTTGCAGTTTGACAAGCTCAGCTGCCTTGCTCAAACTCTGCCAACTTTCCATTCTGCTAAGCCCTAAAGTGCCAACTTTATCCTTCACCTCTCATTGAATGCTAGCTTTTATCTTGTCTAATTTAAGGGTAGAAGAGGGAGGTAGGTCTCCTTGCGGTTCTCCATTGAGAACATCTGTTCTGCCACTGAGCCAAGGACATGTTCCCTCCACAAAGACCAACTCATTTGCAAGGTACGTGTTTGTTGAACAATTTATACTCAAGACATTGCTCTGTACAGTGGGGCTAGCCCTGTTCTACCTTCCTCCTTCACTTATCTATGCATTCTAACTTATGACTTGACCATCCGCTCCTTACTTGCACACAACTTCTAGTGCCCACTAATGCTACTTTCAAACTTAAGTGGGAGCTTGTTGTGAGTAAGGACTTCTGGATTGGGTCCTTGGCAGTGGTATCTACTTTTGCACCATCATAATCCTCCCATCTAAAATTCCCTAAGAGGAAAATCAGTTGTATAAAGCTTGCTGGGTCTTTCAGTCTCAGGCAGCAGATCCTAGGATTGCTGCCATGATACTTTGGAAAAAATAGTATATCTCATATGCATGCCAAAATCTGTACCTGCGTCCAAAATCTACGCACAAGCTGAATCTTCCTACTGTGGAACTTCAGAGTTATGAACACCAGAGTTACAAACTGACAGATCTATCACACACCTCATTTGGAACTGGAAGTATGCAATCCGGCAGCAGTAGAGACAAAAAAACTAAAAAGCAAATATTGTACAGTGTTAAATGTAAACTACTAAAAAAAAGGAAAGTTTTTAAAAAAAAATATTTGACAAGGTAAGGAAACTGTTTCTGTGCTTGTTTCATGTAAATTAAGATGGTGAAAAGCAGTATTTTTCTTTGCATATTAAAATTTCAAAGCTGTATTAAGTCAATGTTCAGTTGTAAACTTTTGAAAGAAAAACCAAAATGTTTTTTTTAGAGCTACAAAGATTTCAGAGTTACGACCTGCATTCCCGAAGTGTTTGTAACTCTGAGTGTCTACTGGGTTTGTTTTGCTCTTATATCAGCCACAACACAAAAAAACCCTCAAAAGAGCTGCAAAAACTCCCAAAGGACGTGTGATCTCAGAAATATGAGAGGAGCCTGAGCAAAGCCCGAGTACTACATATGCTACTCTGGAAAGTTCTCATCTTCCGCAGAGGCACGGAATTACTTTTAGGGGCATGGCCACACCGTATCATGTTACTTTGAGCCCATCTGTCATACAAACAGCAAAGGTGTAACCAATAATGATAGACAGTAGGGCCTCTTGTTGTTTCAGTAACCTCCAGGCAGTTTTGCTGTATATTACATGTTTCCAGACTGAGCTATCCTGGAAAGTAAAGCATGTCAAGGCATACCAATGCTAGGAATATATTCAAATAGTTATCTGACTCTTTCTTAACTAAAGTAAACCACTGCAAATAGAAATAATTATAAATAAAATGAGATGCTTCATCTGGAGCTTCCATCACCAATATATAGAGGCCACCACTGAAGAGTGACTTTGTTGCCCACTATATAACTTTCTCTCCCACTGTTTACCTGAAGAAATTTCAGTGTACTCAAAATCCAGTTATTTTAAGAATCTATAACTGGCCGAAAGCTACTGGTTTAACCCAGTTGGGAGGGGAAAAAAGGTCACAAACTGTTTAGTTTATTTTCTCCTTTCTTCCCATGCCAGTGAAAAAGAAAACTTTGCCATCCCATAAAAGGTCCCAGTTCACTGAGCTGGCAACATTTGCGTCCTTGGAGGGCTGGAGCAAGTATTAAAAGTATGGCCTGTTTGGTGGAAGTAATTAAGATCTTTCCATCAGCTAGGTGAGAATCTACTAACCTTATTTATTGCAGTAAATGAAAGAGACTTTCAGTCCTTTATCCGAAGGAGACCACTGAGAGACACCTGCCGTTTCTCAGCAATAATTAATTTTTTACTGAAACTCTTTCTTTCTGGGATTCAAACGTGAGCAGGAAGGTGCTGACTCCAGTCATTTCAGCCTTCCTGTCAGACAATGAAGGCAATAAAACTAACAGACATCAAATGATTCCAAGCTTTGAGAGAGTAATCAAATGGCACAGATGGTCAAGCTTTATGTCTTCTTGGAGTTCTAGCTGTAAAAATAACCTCTTACGCCACCTCCTTAGAAGATAATGCCTTACAAACCAAGGTTCAGGGTTTCTTGTTTTATTTTTTGTTTTTTGTAAATTCTAGAAAAATCTTATTTTACTGTCAGTTATTATGGTAGAAGAGCTTACTTTACCTAGGAAAGTGGTCAGCGTGCCTTAGAATAGATCATGTCGTCTCCTCCCTGAAGTCTTATCCAGCTCTCATGTTTAATTTACAAGTTAACTTTTAGGGCAGGATTAGAGATCCTTTTTGATCAGAGACTGTAACTACATTACTCTGTAAAGTGGACAGAAGTGAGGCTGGATTATTATAGGCAGGGCTGAGCACTGCATACTATTAAGGTAGTCCAGCACTTCCCATTATAAGACCCTGTTTTCAGAAACTTATAAACATGCCGAACTTTAATAATTTGGGCTGAATTTTTCCGTGCCATATGTCTGCCTTAGGCTCATTGTTTTTCTTTGAAAATGTCAGCCAAAATGGTTCAGCCATTTCTGAGAATGAGAGTAGAGAAGATACATTAGTTTGGCACATTAAAAAATTCTGGCAACTTTTTCTTTGAATAGATCTAGCGCCCTCATCTCAGGGACCTGAAATTTGGCAGGGTGGTGACCTTGGTGTCATGGATGTGCCTTTTGCCATCTGCATGAAAATTTGCCCAGAGCTGGCCAAGTTATGAGCCTTAGAAAAATTGCAATTTGTGCATGCTCAGTAGAGACTTGTTAGAGCTTCACAGCTAAATTCCCTGAAGAATCCATCCATCCTGAACTGGGTATTCTGCAGCCTGGTGCTGCAGGCAGGGCCGGCTCTAGCAATTTCGCCGCCCCAAGCACGGTGGCATGCCTTGGGGGGCGCTCTGCCGCCCGCCAGTCCCGCAGCTCCGGTGGACCTGCCGCAGGCATTTCTGCGGACGGTCCACTGGTCCTCTGGCTCCGATGGACCTCCCGCAGGCATTTCTGCGGACGGAGAGCTGGTCCCGCGGCTCTGGTGGAGCTGCCATAGGTGTGTCTAAGGCAGGTCCACCGGAGCTGCCTGCCACCCTCCCAGCAACTGGCAGAGTGCCCCCCGCGGCGTGCCGCCCCAAGCACGCACTTGGTGTGCTGTGCCCTGGAGCTGGCCCTGGCTGCAGGGAACTGAGCAGGACTTTCCCTACAAATGCAGCTCTGGGCTGCTGAGGGCTGGGCATTAGAACTGAGATCAGGGAGAGTATATTTCTTGTGCTGTCATGATCCCCATGCTCACACGCAGGCAGTGAGAAGGAGGAGGATGAAGCTACCTGGTACAGATGCAGACGGGACAAAAGCTGGACCCGGGGAGGGGCTGGTATTGGAGGGTGAGGGAGACGGACTGGCTGGGAAAAGGCTGAGATTGGAATGACAAACACAAGTATTGGAAACTGGGACTGGTAGGGTGAGGGGAATGAGAAAATAGTATGAAGAGCTAGGGTGGGGAATAGAGGACGGGGACAGGACAGAAAAGGTCTATACCCACTAGAGGGCTCCCTTCTCCAGAGTCTGGAATGGAACCCAAGATTCCAGCGTCTTACTATTCCTCTGCTGTCTGCAAATACCTGTGAAACCTGTTGGCAGTGTGTGTCATCCCCCTTAAATGTTGGCTCTCATAGAAGAGAACCTATTGCTGGTATCAGTTAGGCTGTTAGCTCACGTGGAAGAGACCTCTGCAGTAGATCTAAAGGTTCCAACTCTGCTGACAACCCATGTGGGTGTCAAATTTGCAACATTATGGAATTTCTGTTCTCCATTTTGCTTGTTTTAAAATTCCACGAAACTGTTCACACACAAACTATGTTAAAAGAATATTATTAAGGTTGCAAAGTCAAGCACTCAAAAACAATCTTAATCATCCCCTTTGTGTGTATGCATTGTGATATAATCTTGAATTACATGATCACATGGTATTTTTTCCAGAGGACCACTGTCTGATTCAGCCCACTAGATGGACATGCCCTGGAGGATGAATCAAGGTTGTGTAGTGAAGGAGTCTGTTGTCCTTAGGGTCCCTGCTTCTTTTTGTTGCAGAAGTTGGAAGGTGTGTAGTGACTGAGGCAGAGGATTGCAGGAAGTCAAAGCATGATCTCATAGTTAAGGCAGCTGAATGCTGCCCACAAGAACTGGATTCTATATCTGCCTCTGCCACAACATTCCTGTGTGATGCTAGTCAAGTCACTTAAACATAACGTTTCACAGGTTGTCACGAGTTGTGTGTTCCTCTTTTTCTATGGCGCTGACTTGGTATGCTGGGGTCTGATTTGCAGAAGGCTGGGCACTCACAGCTGTGACTGACATCATTGGGAGCTGTGCTTTGCACATATAAAGTATAATGTAATGCTATGTACTTTGAATTATCTGGTCCTTGGGGTCTCAAATTGGCACATAAAATTAGTGAAAACTTAATCTGAAAATCGGTGTGCCTCACTTTCCCAGCTGTAAAATTGGTATAATGCCTCCCCTTCATCTCACAGGAGTGTTGTGAAAATAAATGAATTAATATTTATGGAGTGCATCTCTCTCCCCCTGCCCCCCTCACATCCCAATCCTACCACCCTCCCTGGTTCCAGAGAGAATTTTCCTCAAAGCAGATATATGCAAATATTAATCTGTGCTTAAAACAGAAAACCTTATGCCACTAGGTGGCAATGTAATCAACATATAAGGAATTAGTAGTAGTAGCTGGTCATCCTTTACATTTTTAATGTATGCCAGTTCTGGTTACAGACCCATCTATAACAAGTGCCAGAACTTATTTTTGTTAAAACAAAGCATGAATTAAGTAGCTGGGATTAATTCCAAAGCAGCTGCTGGAAACTCCCCCTTCAGAAGCAGAATGATTAGCTTCCGTGGTTGTCATGTTCCAGACCTGAAGTTTAACATGAGGTACATCTTCATTTTAAATCAATCTGTTTTCTTAGGACAGGCATTGCGAGGTTTGTTCCAGGTTTTTAAATCAATAGAACCATATAGTCCAAGCCAGAAAGGATCATTATGGCCATCTAGTTTGCATAATGCAGGCCACAGAATTTCGCTCAAACTCTTCATCAGGCCCACAACCTCTGGCTGAGCTAGAGCATATCTTTTAGAAGACTTTCAGTCTTGGTTTTAAAACTTCATGGCAGAGAATCTACTGTATCCTCAGGTAAACTGTTCCATTGGTTAATTACCCTCACCGTTAAAAAAATTGCACCTTATTTCTTAGCCAGGTACATGAGCAGTCATCCCATCTCTCACCTCACCTCCCTTGGGGACAATATTCTGGGCTCTGCTCATATCACAGTAACCGCTTTCCCCTGTGAAATCAATGATCTCCTCCCTTCTGCGCTGATGGCTCTTCTCAGGGGAGTTGCAGACTCTAGTACAGGCCCTGGACATCTGAGTTCACGGAGCTCACAGTGAAAGGAGGAGAGTTTAGCTTTACTCAGTGAGGTGAGGAGAGCGTAATTCTTCTCCATTACATCATGATACAGCTCCGTCTGCCACTCCTCGAAGAGAGTTCATTCGTCACAGGAGAAATAGACAGCAACCTCATCAAGAGTCACAGGGACCTGGGATCTCTAGGGTTACACTCAGCACCTTCAGCTTCCATCCCAGCTCTGGGTCTCGGAGGGAGGGTTTTCTCTGTGAAAAATGAACAGCAGTAACATATGGCACAGGAGGCATGTGACATTCTTTGTAATATCAGCGTCCTCCTGGCAGGTATGCTGGACGAAGAGCTTGATATCCTAAAGGCCCTGCTTGTTAAAGATGAGCATTATTGCTCAGAAGGTGCTTAAATTTAAGAGAGAAGGGCTCGAGGAATGACTCCCTGAAGATACCAGCAAACTACCTTGATTACAGATGTTGGGGCGGGGGGGGGGTGTTAGCAGAGGAGCCAGTCAAAGATTCAGTCCTGCCCCAGTCTGTAGGGGACTAGGGCAGTCACTGACAGCTTTAGTGATTAGTCTCCAACCCTATAGTTC
Organism: Gopherus evgoodei; assembly: GCF_007399415.2. Lineage (NCBI taxonomy): Eukaryota > Metazoa > Chordata > Testudines > Testudinidae > Gopherus > Gopherus evgoodei. The sequence goes on along the minus strand of NC_044333.1, from coordinate 8,508,570 downwards.
AAAGGCAGCACACAAGGATCATCTGTCTTGATTTATCTTTAGAATTTGAAATTCATCCTTTCTGGGTGCTCAATTTTATTTAAAAAAAATCATTCAATAAAGGCAAAACTTACATCACCTGCATAGGCTGTCTGTGTAATGTTGTCGTCAAGTGGCTGGCGCACAGAGAATAGGGACCCTGTTATTGTCAGCTAAAGAGTTCTGTAGTTGCTAAACCGGTTCAGGCCTGGATTTTGGGGGGAACTGAAAAACAAGGCTTCACATTCAGGTTACCTCTGTATGTATGATTTGTATAGCAATTGTCTGACGGTAATACATACACTTGTTACGGTGTGCACACATGTAAAAGGCTCTGGATCTGTAGCGCCAGTGTGTGACTAATCACCCAGAGTCAGTGCCATGTTTGTATTAAAATGCAACCCCCCAAATAAAAAACATAGCACTCAAGATTGTATAAAAATGTCCTCCACTCTGTCACATTGCTCACAGCTTTGCTTGTGTAGGACCTATGGCAGATACCCTCTGTTAAGGGCTCAAACGTGTGAAACTGAGTGCTGTGCTATCCCATGGAAGTCAGTGAGAGTTGAGGAAGTTCGGCACTCCTCAGGAGCCCATCAGCACTAATATGGGAATAAGGAGTGGTACTGATTGTCTGTAAGATCTGTGGGGCAGGGACCATCTGTTTGGGGTGTGTGTGTGCAGTGCATAACACAATTGGACTCAGATTCCTGGTTGGGACCACTAGCTGCTGCCACTACCACATATTCTTTTGATTAGTGCATATAACATCAAAGGTACAACATGCTGAACTCCCAACTCTTAATCTGAGAGCTTTATTCAATTAACGCACAGAGCTTTAAGGTATTCCTATTTTACCAGTCATTGTAATAGATATTTTTAGGGAAAATGAAAGTTGATAGGTAGCTTTTTTGTTTATTTTTAAGGCTTACTAATGAGTTGACTCCAAGTCCAGGGATAGCAAACCTGGATGTTTTGGTAATTGGAGATGCGTTGCAGCAAAGTTACAAAATAAAGATATGTGAATTCTGCTCTAATAATTCTAGTAATTCTAATAATTCTGCATCTTGGTTGGTCTTAGTGCCTGCTTCTGAAGGTAATGAGTGAGATCCACCCCAAATCTTTAAAATACTCTTCATCAGCAAGAACATGTTGTAACACAAAAATAACATGCAGGTACAGGCAAGGTATTAGCTGCAATGGCTTGCATGTTTTGCTAATTTAGACTAGCCATGTATGAGTAAAAAATCATCTGAATAGTTTTTTTTAAAAATCCCCTTTTTATGATGTGCTGAGAGGGAGGTGGGAAGGAGGGAAGAGATTGCAAACTTTTCTAGAGTGTTTTTCAACTGTTTAGTCATTTTACCCATTTGCAATTAATTTCCTTAAGCTTGTATTCATGCTTTCCAGTTGGCCTCTAAAACTCTGCCCTTTCTTGAAGCTGTGAAGTCCAAACCTTCTTTACTTACTAGGGTGCAACAATCTTATCTTAGCTAGAGCTTTAACCCCAGTTCCCTCAAATGGAGAACGAGAGGAAGCAGTTGCTGGGACGCAGAAGAGAATAGAAGCTGAACACTTCACTAGGATTTAATGCATATTAAAACGGGATTAATGTATTTTCATTTTCACATTGAGCTTTATGGGCGTCTTACTGTACCTTGAGTGAAATAAAATGACCTTTAAACTCCTCGGGTGGATTGGGGAGAAAGTTTCTAGCACTTCTTAAAGTTGAAAGAGCTGAGTAGTGCAGTTTGCATCTGATGTAAGGCTGATTTTCAACTGAAACTGTATTTCTCCTTTCCATAGGGATTCCTGAAGAATGAAAAAGATAATGCTCTGCTGTCAGCCATTGAAGAGTCCAGGAAAAGAGTAAGTTGGAAAGGAGTATTAACAAAAAACAAACAAAAAAAATCCTGAAGGACATTTCTACAAATTAAATGCTGTATTTGAGAAACAGGCCAAATTTAAGAGCTTTTTGATTCTTTTCACAGTGTATGGAACAATTACAAATGGCTAGTACTACTTATTCCTTGCTCTATGAATAGAGTAGAATTTGCTTTCGTGTACATAGCCTTTGAAACAGTAGTTTCAGAAAGTCCTTGCAGTATAATGAGTTTGATTCTGAGAATGTGGTAATTCTGTTAATGAGTGGGTTAGCCATTATGGGTTTGACAATAGATCTGAGACACACACAACACAGAGTATTGAACGTTAGAACCTCTTTATTAAAGTGGCAACATCCTCTTGGACTAACAGACGTTTTGGAGCATGAGCTTTCATGGGTGAATACCCACTTCCTCAGATGCATGTCATCCTCTTTGTGACACCTCTTTGTGACACCAAGAAACACTCTGATCCTTACTTCTTAAGAAATGTCTTGAGGAGGGAGCAGACCCCCAAAATGATAACTTTCCATAAAAGGACAATATGCAGTGAATTTGCTATAAGCATGTCTCAATTTACATGTGCATATGATGAGTTGTGATGTTCTATACATACAGTGAGTACTGGTGTTCAGAGTCCAGCAAGAAATCGTGCTATGAGATTTAACTATTGTGTATATATAACATTCAAAGCATCCTTATTAAATGGTTTGCTTTTAGTGGGTAAATGTTCAGAGCTACATTCTTTTTATATAAAAATGATATACGCTGAAGCTGTATGCAAAAATATTGCAGCACTGTGTTTCCATATACACACAAACACTTGTTTTAAAACCTAATTGGTATTTCTGTTTAATCATAAAGGTAGTGACACCACAGTGAAAATATGGAGCCTAGCTGGATCCAGTCTTGACTATATAAGAGTATTTAATATTTTACAATAAGGAAGAAACACAAATCTCATGATCTGCTTATATGCGGGAACCACAATTAAATGTTTTGCTGTCAAATGCCATGGCCTTTTATGAAGTCATATATACTGATGTGTGTTTTTTCCAATTGATGACAGTATCCTAACATTGGGCCATAATGAGATGGAAAAAAATTAGTGCAGCCAACCAATGCCCCATGTTGCATACTGTTGTCCTGGTCAAGGTTAAGGTGGGCTGCCTTCAGCGTCTGTGAGCTACACTCCTGAATGGGATGCTGCCACGGCACTCCCAGCCTGGCAAGCAGATAACAGAAAGTGGGAAGTGTTTTTGCTTTGAAACCTAGCTCACTGAAATCCAATGCCACTTCTGTCCTGGAATCCAACCTCCTACCCCACAAGAAGAGTCAATTAAGTCCTAAAGTATCTCTTCTTGCAGCTTCTAGGTCTTCAGCAGACCAAGTGGTTATTCTGTTATCCTCTGCAGTGATTTCCCCCCCGCCCCCACCCCAAGCAGATGGATTACAGTCCCTGCACTCTGTGTGTTGTTTATAAGACGGAGGCCCTAGTCAGGATCAGGGCCCCATTGTTCTAGGCACTGTACAAACACATACTATGCCACTTAGATATCCCGAATTTTGATCTCTTTTCCCTAGTTTTTTCTTCTTAAATTCTTTAGGGGTGAAGTAATAATACAGTGAAACCTTTAGTTTAACAGAGCTGCCCAAGAGCCCACCAAAACTAGTTGCCTAATAGAGAGGCTGGTCTTTTCAGTGTAGATGGAACAAATTTGACCTGGAAACCTTCCATGCAGAAAGTGAATACACAAGGCAATTCCAAATGCTCCTCTAAACCTAAAAGTGGAGCAGATGTTGAAGACTTCTATTTAATTGGACAATCTGATACAAAATTAAACCTGTAGTTAAGATTTAGAAGAAATATTTTCCTCTCTTGGTACAGCAGGTCTGTGGACAAATACTACATCATCTGTATTTCTCCTCCAGACTTTTTGACAGCAGAAGCTGCAGTTGATACCAGCTGCTGAAAGTTGGGAGTTCAACCAGTTCCCTGTAGTGTGTCTGGTAGAGATGGAATGAACCTCAGATCGCTTTGTGTGTTGCATCAGTAATGTACATCTTTGAATGCAAACCTGTTAATGTTATTTGTATTACAGTAGTGCCTAGCGGCTCCAACCAGGAGCAGGGCTCGTTTATGCAAGGCACTCATTTTACAGAGCTAGACGTGTTAAAATGCCTTTGTTTTGCTAGCCCTTTGCTTGTGTTTGAATCATCAAAAACCTGAACGATAATACCTTCTAAATTATTTACTGCTGGACATTGGCTCTCTCAGTATTTGTTAAACTAGTTAATGTTTTTTTCTTTTGATTCCTGTCTGTGCTTTACTTACAGCAGAACTAATTAGTGGTTATAATTGATATTGTCCTTTAAAGATTGTTTGGGGTTTCTGTGTGTTCCTTAGCTTTAATTTTTCTTTGCTAATAGACCTTCGGTATGGCTGAAGAGTACCACCGAGAATCAATGCTGGTCGAATGGGAACAGGTGAAACAAAGGATCCTTCATACGCTACTTGCTTCAGGAGAAGATGCTCTTGACTTTACCCAAGAAAATGAGGTATTTCTGAAATTTAATAAACATTGCATGTGGTTCTATACAGTACACTCACAGCTAACATTCCAGTGTTGCTGAATTCAATAGGGATTATTTTACAGATATGATTGTATGAAAAAAGAGAGGTAGTGGTATTTAGTTAAAACCGCTAATGAATTCTAAAGTGACCAGGACTTTTTAAAATAATTTTTATTTACTGAGTGATTTGTACAATAGAACACTTATTGTTATTCCAATTTATTATGCAGCAGCTTACACAGGTTGGAACTTGTTAGACACATTGATCCCATCAACACCACTGGGGAGACAGCTCCAAGGCAGCTCTGGTGACATCATTGTAACTGTCTGGGTGTAACTGCGGGTAGTGTCTAATCCTTACTCTTACCCTGTATCTCTCCAATATCATCTTGTACCAGCCTAAACAGATGGTATTCCTTCTGCCTGCGGGGGGGTACAGCTACGTTCACTTGTTTGATTTGGGATGGGCTGACTTGGAGAAATCAAATGAACAGGGAAGTGTGGGAGTGTGATTTGGGTCAGGAGGGTTTTATCCTCCAAATGTCTCTGTGCTGAGACCAGTTTAACTGCAAGCTGCCTCTAATTCACATGCTTCAAACAGCAAATGTCACAACTTGGGCTCCTATTGAAGGTGCCATTTTCTACAGAGGTTGGTGTTTTATGCTTCTGAGACCTCATCTGTATGTTTGTTCAATGCAAATTAATTAAAATGAATAAAAGAGTAACAAAATCATTTAAGGAAACCTGGATACATACATATGTGCAAATAAAAAAAAATTACCTAGTATATTCTTTTTTTCAAGAACTTGACATTGTGAGCAGAACAGCACACAGCTGAGCGCAAAGCTGTGGTAACACTACTTCTTTTGTGCTGGGAGCACCAGGCCAAACTGTGTCCCTGGAGTGTGCAGTTACATCCTAGCCCACCAGCCCCTGTTCCATGCAAAACTATAACCTTGAAGAGGAGAAGCAGCGTATTACTGTGCTTAAAAGCCTGAAAACAGTCCCAGTTTGTTAGCCTTGCTTTTTTTCCCTCCTTTCTTCTGTAGAGCTGCTGCTCATTGGAGCAGTTGATGGCACTGCAAACTGTGGGGTATTATTTTTTTAAAAAATACTGGTGTTAATGGGCTATGGTCTGTATGGGGATTTGGAAATAATTAAAAGTTGTTAATGAAATGTTCCTCTTTGATTGCTGATCTCTTAAATATAGGTTAATCCAGTTAATACATTTCTTTTTATGGAAACACCCTCCCCCTGGAAGGTATTTTACTGGTGCTTTACTGTGGCTTCCCAGCAGGCTGTCCAGCTTTGCTGTATTAGGAATGGCAAATAATGCAAGCTAAACTAATTTAGAACTAGGCAAGACCATCCCATTGTCTACAGACTCCCACGTTGCAAGACTCAGAAGCTATTTTGGTATCTTCCAGCATCTTAATTTTGTGTGTGTGTGTGTGTGTGTATGAGAGAGATATTTAAAGTTTTCTTTTGCTTTTCTTTGAAGCATCGCTATTGGCTGCTGGCAAAAGCTGGATGCTGTAATTAGTAGCCCAACGGACTGCTCTGATTATGGCAAATCTTGTCTTCCAACGTCTTTGATATCAAAATGGACACTAACTTCATCCAAGGCACTTAAGACAGAGTGACATATGGGTGGAAAGAGATTTCCCCCAGTGATTTTTATGAATGAGTTTTATCGAATGATAGTGCAGATCCAGTCTTTATACTCCACTCTCCCCTTCAAAGCTCTTGTGATATCAGTGTGTCATTTCAAGAGCATTTAAGATCCTTGATATATTCCAGTCCTTGCCTTGAGAAGTCAAAGGTCTGAGAGGTTTGAAATGCATCTACTGTGTTAAAAGCCGGTTATCTAACCTCCCCACAGCAGGTTGTTCTTCTAAAGCCTTGTTCCAGTCAAATACGTTTTGTGGGTGTGTGACACAAACAGACCCAGCGTGTAGAATATAGCAGAGACTTAATTGATATCCTTTGGAGATGCAGAATCAGTTGAAAAGGCACAGCTCCAAACACAGCAGGAGGCAAGCCAGCCAGTGAGCCAGTTCTCAGGCTTTGGGCAAGCCAATTTGGGCAGATTGAAATACCAATACATTACTCATGGAAATAAGACCAATTAACAGGCAAAGCTTACAATTCAAAGAAGCCAGCACAGGACTTGCTTCTGAATCCTCCCTCCCCCCGCCAACTATTTCTCCCAAAAAACATGTTGCATGGGAAATGGGAGGAGATCTTGGGTTTTGTGTTACCCATCTAAACCTAGTTGCGTGTTCCAGAACTGCTCATGTAATCAGGCCAGTTCACATTAGCTCTTAGGCTTTTCTTTTGGCCTGTAATTCTGAGCTGCTGCTTTCTGGTCTATCCTGGATCCTCCCTTCCTGTTGTAAAGCTTTGCTGTCAAGCTGCCTGTTCCTGCAGTGACGAAGAGGTACCACTGCTCTAAATCTTCTTTCTGCCCTGTATAGCATGCCTTCACATTCCCTGAGTTCTAGGACTTCATGATACTTTCAGGCAGCACTGCACAAAAATGTGAGTATTTTGATGGGTGTTCTCCCAGCCAGGTCTCCTGCACAGTAATATACTGTGTCTACTGGCCAAGCCATTTGGAGCTCTGACAAAATGTCTGCCCAGGTTTCTGCTTACAAATGTTCATATGCATGTGAGGCTGATGAATAATGCGTCTTTATAAGCATGCAGTTTGGTGCACAGGTGAAAGTAAATCCTCAGCTTAGTACAAATGAAGGAAGAATCCTTTGAAAAGGCAGCATTGTTGAACAAAATTAATTTTAAAAGAGAAGCGTGATGAGAGTGCTGTCTAATGGCAATTTTTGGAAATGGATACTTTTGAAAATAAATATTGCAGTCCCAGAAAAATCTTTTTAAAAGACCTAAATTCTTGGCAGGAAGAAACAAATGAATCATGAAAGCAGAACAAACCATTTAAATCGGAAGACACTACATAAACATAAGGGTGTGGATGTGCATATATAGATTTCCCCAATTCATCCAACACACTTTCTCCCTGTCTTTCTTTTCCTGCTACTGTTGCATTTAAGATAACATAATATGTGTTGCCTTATCAATTGCTAGTCTGTCTGTCTTCTTCTATAATCTCCACCCTTTTAAATATTTGATCACCTCTGCCCTCCTGCCTGAAGAATCCTAAATGACCCCCTTTCCCCATTTCACAGTAGAAATAGCTCTGTGAGGTTGCTGGTTATAAAACGACAGCTTGTACTGTGCTCTGTTGTTCCATTTTGGGGCAGGGAGTGGCAAATGCCCTTTTCCATGTTAACTCGTTGACTTTAGTGTCCGCTTCTTAAAATGAACCTAAAAGTGCTGTCTTCAATTTCCAGTTCAGTTACACGAGGTAATGCTGCTGTTTTTCTTTGAGTGCTTGCTCATGTCGATTCCAAGTAGGTGTGTATGCACCGTGGGCATGGTCATCGGAAGGTTTTTCCCCTAGCGGTACCTGTCGGGTCGGCTGTGGAGCCCCCTGGAGTCACACTTTCATTGTGGTGTATATAGGTCCCTGCCGACCCGCCGCTTCCTCAGTTCCTTCTTACCACCTGTGACGGTCGTTGGAGCAGCTCTTCTCTTGCTACAGCAAGCCATCCCCTAGTGGACTTTTCTTGTTGTACTTGTAAATAGTTGAAAACTTAGTATTAGTTAATTCCAGTAGTCCATAGTTAGTTTAGATAAGTTTTAGTTGGGGGTTTTCTGCCCCATCACGTTTCCCCTCCCAGAGTCTGGGGCATGCCTCGGTCTTAGAGGTTCAAACCGTGTGTATCTTGTCCGAAGCCTTTACCAAAGGGAGACTCGCACAACTCCTGCTTAAAGTGTTTGAGGAAAGCCTTTTAGACTGAGCGGTGCAAAATCTGCAGAGGCCTCTACCCAAGGACTAAGAAGGAGAGGGAGTTTAGACTGAAATTGCGGCTCATGGAGTCTGCCCTCCGTCCGACCCCAAGCCCAGCACTTGGGTATAGCATGCGCGGGCCTCGGTAAGAGAGGCTGTGGCACCGAGAAAGGACTTGGGCTCCAGGGACCCTCAGCACTGCCATTCCCTGGCACCAAACATTACCTCCAGTGCTAGTGCCCGGCACCGCTCCCATTTGCCAATCCCGCACAAAATAAAGTAGACCAACAGAAAGGCAGCCATTGCTTATGATGCCATGGCCACCGCAGTGGCAGGCACTGGCTCAATGGCCCTTCTGGACCCCATGGCCCTACCGCCAACCCCCAGGGCCAGGGTCCAGATCCTTGCCGGTGGTTTCAGAGAAATGGGTCTCTCCATAATGGTCATCTTTATCCCGGGAACCTCTGTGAGGCCAAGAGATTGGCATACAGGCTGGCACTGAGACTGGGGGCAGTACTGAGACGATCACGAGCCCGGAAACCAGCACTGCTTCCTGCACCATGCAGGTCATTTCAGTGCAGGGAGATCAACGCGAGCCAGAAGTCAGAAAGGCCTGATGCCTCCTTGGGTATCTCCCTCATCCTCCCCTGATGAAGCAGTGGCAGGCATATCCACCAGCTGCCAGCCATGGACAACAGAACCCACAAAGAGTTGCTCAGAATTTGGGTATGCAGGCAGAGGAGGTGTTGGAGGAGACTGACCCCATGGTTGACATTCTCATGCCTGAAGGTCTCTCAAGGATGGCTTTGCCCCTCATTAAGACATAACACTGCTAAAGTGTTGTGGCACATGCCCACCTCTCTTCCCTCCATGGCCAAAGGGGTGGGGAGGAAATATTTTGTGCCTTCAAAAGGGTATGAGTACCTAGCCGGGCACACTCGGGGTGGAGGCTGCCAACCGAAAGGAAAGGTAAGGACAACTGGGACCAACTCCTAAGTCCAAGGAGGAGAAGAAGCTGGATTTCTTCGGTAGGAAGGTGTATTCTACCAGGGGGCTCCAGCTTCACGTTGCCAACCAGCAGGCAGTCGTTAGCTGCTACAGTTTTAACTCTTGGAACATGTCCAAATTCAAGGAGCTACTGCCAGTGGACTCCCGCTTGGAGTTTTCTGCTGTCCTCAAGGAAGACAAGGTAGTCGTTAGGATCTCCTTACAGGCTTCTGTAGAATCAGCAGACTCAACAACCTGGACTATGTCGACAGCCGTAGCCATAAGAAGGAGCTCGTGGCTTCAGGTGTCAGGATTACCGCACAAAGTCCAGCAGACAATTCAAGAATTGCTGTTCCACTGAGGGCTTTTCTCGGTGCAAACAGACTCTAAGCTCCACAGCCTGAAAGATTCACGGCCACTCTGAAGTCCCTGGGGCTTTATATGCCAGCTCCCGAGAGGAAGCAATTTAAGCCACAGCCTGCCCTTGGCTTCTATCCTGCTCCCCCTAGACGGGACTATAGCAGGAAGCAGGGCAGAAGTAGTAGATGGAGACCCTCTCAGTCCTCCTCTAACCAGGGCCAGGGTTCAGCAAAGCAAACCTCAGTCTCCAAGCCAAACTTTTGAAGGTGTGCATGGGGGCGATGCAGCAGTTCAGATCCCAGATCCTTCCCCTTCTTTCATGAATTGTCTATCCCATTTCTACCATGCTTCAGCACAAATCACCTCAGGCCAATGGGTCTTGAGCACGGTAGAATTGGGATATTCTCTGCAATTCTGTTCCCTCCCTCCTTCCTCGTCCCTCTTCAGGGACCCTTCTCACAAGCAACTCCTCATGCAGGACGTGCAATCACTCCTACTACTCAAGGCGATAGAGGAAGTCCCGCTAGCGTTCAGGGGCAGGGCATTCTATTCCCAGTATTTCCAAATCCCGAAGGCCCAGGGAGGACTCATACCTGTTTTAGACCTGCAAAACCCCAACAGATTCATGAAGAAGATAAAGTTCCACATGGTCTCCCTGGCTTCCATTGTCGCCTGCCTGGATCCGGGGGACTGGTATGCCACCCTCCACTTGAAGGACGCTTACTTTCACATGTCTATAGTCCTGTCCCACAGATGGTTCCTCCACTTTGTGGTCAACAACACTCACTATCAGTTTACGGTTCCCCTCTTTGGCCACTCGGCGGCCCCTGGAGTGTTCACCAAGTGCGTGTCAGTCGTGTCAGCCTTCCTGCAGAAACAGCAGGTGCAAGTATTCCTGTGCCTCAATGACTCGCTAATCAAAGGCCGCTTCAGGGCCCAAGTGGAGGCCCATGCGAGCCTAGTTCGGATGATGTTCCATAGGCTCGGCCTGATACTGAATGCAGCAAAGTCGACCCTAATCCCTACTCAGGGGATAGAGTTCATCAGAGCTCTCCTGGGCTCCGGTCAAGCCAGGGCATTTCTTCTGGAAACTCGCTTTCTCACCATGGATGCCATCAGAGACAAGCTCGGGCGATACTACAGCGCGAAATTGCCTGAAGCTGCTTGGCCATATGGCTGCCTGTACATATGCAGTACAGCATGCCAGGCTGCAGGTCCCACCCCACTTCAGGCTTGGCTAGCCTCGGTGTACAGGCCGAACCGAGACCTCCTGGACAAGTTGGTCACACTCACTTCTCCAGTTAGAGTCCCTCAGGTGGTGGCTTGACCTGCAAGCAATATGTGCGGGAGTGCCCTTCTCTGGGCCCAACCCTCGCTGTCTCTAGTAACGGACGTGTCAGTGATGGGTTGAGGGGCGTACTTAGGAAGAATCAGGACTCGAGGTCTCTGGTCCCAAGCTGAACTTTTGCTTCACATCAGCGTCAGGAGGGTTGGCCTTGCTTGCCAGATATTTCAAACCCATCTGCAGGGTAGATGGGTATCAGAATTGACAGATGTTACAAAAGCGATGTTCTATATAGACAAACAGGGTGGTGCTCACTCCTTTCCCCTATGTCAGGAAGCCCTCAAGCTGTGGGACTTCTACATTGTCCACTCCATACATCTGCAGGCATCGCACCTTCTGGGCTCTCAGAATGAACTGGCCGATCATCTCAGCAGGTCCTTTCACAACCACGAGTGGTCCCTCCACCCGGATGTCGTAATCAACATCCTCCAGAGGTGGGGATTTCTCCATCTAGAGTTGTTTGCGACATCGATCAACAGGGAGTGTTAGCAGTTCTGTTCCTTCCTGAATCACAGCCCTGGTTCGCTCGCAGATGCCTTTCTCCTCCCTTGGAAGGGGACACCTGCTGTGCTCATTCCCGCCTTTCCCGCTCATGCACAAGCTCCTGCAGAAGGTCAGAAGAGAGGGACCATCGCTGTCTTTATAGCGCCAGCATGGCCATGTCAGCACAGGTTCACCGTGCTTCTAGACCTGTCAGTGGACAGACCTATAACACAGCCCCTAATCCTGGACTTGATCACGCAGGGCCACGGCCACCTCCAGCATCCCAATCTAGAGTCTCTCCACCTTACAGCATGGAATCTCTGTGGCTAAACCCCTTGGAGCTTGCATGCTCAAACTCCGTTAGGGAAGTTCTCCTTGGCAGCAGAAAACCATCCACTCGAGCCACTTATCTGTCTAAGTGGAAGAGATTCTCAGTCTGGGTTCTGCAAAAAGACACTCAGTCTTTACAGTCATTGATTCCCATTATCCTGGACTATTTACTACACCTGAAACAGCGGGGCCTGACAGTGTCATCAGTAAAGGTGCCCCTGTCCACCATCTTGGCTTGCCATCCCGGTTCTGCTGGCCGGTCAGTATTCGCTAACCCCATGGTTGGCTGCTTCCTCGAAGGACTAGGTAGGCTGTACTCTCATGTAAGACAGCCAATCCCGCCCCCACCCCCACAGTGGGATGTCAGCCTGGTGCTGTCAAGGCTGATAGGCCAGCCCTCCTTTTGAGCCCCTAGCAACTTGCTCTCTCCTCTGCCACTTTCCAGGAAAAATATTTTTAGTGGCCATAACTTCTGCCAGGAGGGTATCTGAGCTTAAAGCCTTAACGTCAAAGTCCCCTTATACTTTTTTTTTAAACAGGACAAGGTACAGTTGTGGCCACATCCAGCTTCCACCCCCCCCCCCCCCGGCAGTTTCACAATTTCACGCTAATCAGGACATTTTTCTTCCAGTTTTCTTCCCTAAGCCACATGCTAGTAACTGGGAATGGATGCTCCACTCCCTGGATGTCAGATGAGCATTAACTTTTTACATTGAAAGGATGAAGCCATTTTGAAAGTCGACACAGCTCTTTGTTGCAATTGTTGAGCAGATGAGGGGGTTCCCAGTGTCGTCCCAAAGGATCTTGTCATGGATCATGGCTTGTATCAGGGTGTGCTACGACCTAGCAAAGATACCTGCGCCAGCATTGACAGCGCACTCCACAAGGGCACAAGTTTACTCGGCAGCGTTCCTGGTGCAGGTACCCATTCAGGACATCTGCAGGGCAGCAAGGTGGTCATCAGTCCACACCTCTACATCGCACTATGCCATTACTCAGCAGGCTAGAGACGATGCAGCATTTGGCAGAGTGGTGCTGCAGTCTGCGACTTTGTGAACTCTGACCCCTCCTCCTGGGAATTGCTTGGGAGTCACCTACTTGGAATCAACATGAGCAAGCACTCAAAGGAAAAAAATACAAAACGGTTGCCTACCTCTTGTAACTGTTGTTCTTCGAGATGTGTTGTTCATGTCCGTTCCAAGACCTGCCCGCCTATCCCTCTGTTGGAGTACTCCAGCAAGAAGGAACTGAGGTGGCGGCAGGTTGGCAGGGACCTATATACACCACCGAGAAGGTATGACTCCAGGAAGCAGCACGGCCGACCCGATGGGTACTGCTAGGGGATAAACCTTCTGATGACAGCATGTGGTGCGCACACATCTGTTTGGAATGGACTTAAGCAACATATCTCGAAGAGCAGTTACGAAAGGTAGGTCATCATTTTTTCCATCATATTCACTCAGCCACAAAAATTCCATGGAACAACCTGATTTAAAAAGAATCCAGAGACCTCGCTGGAATTCAAATCTAAAGTGGCAAAACAGGGAACTAAACCTGCTCCTGAAGCTCTTCTAATAAGAAGTGAAAGGTAGGATGTGGGAATGCAAAAGGAAGGGGAACAACAATTTTGTAAACTCCTGGAATTCTTTTTGTGTGTTGCTGAAAGGTGGAGACAATGGATATTTAAAGAATGTACTGTCACTCTAGCAGTTCTCATTTCTGGCAGATTGTTAATAAAAAATATTTTCAAATCCATAAAGGTTATGATGAAGTTAAACCTGGAGGAAAGAAAATTAGACATGTTTTAAAAAAAATCCCTGTAACAGTTGCTTGCTAGTTTGAAATGCATTTTAAATTCAGATGTTAACTTGTGCATTTCAGCCTGTCAGTCATACAGCCTTGTAGAGTAGCAGCCACATATATGTTCAGTGCTGCAAAACGATAGTGGAGGAGAAAGAGATCAGATTCAGAGATGAAAGCCTCAATCTTTATATTTGTGGCATTCAGGCATTGACTGAAAAGTGACATTAAGTCACAACGAACCCACCCACCCCCAGCTTGTGTTAGCAGTTGAGATCTCATCAGTGAATAATGAGGGAGTCCATAATTTAGCATTTCTTTAAATAGTTCTGCAATTTATCTGGCACAGCAGAGGGAGAGACTGCAAAGCACCATTTCTGCCTTCACCTCTGTTTCCCAGGAAACCTGCTTTAACAGCTTCTTTGTTCTTCAGAACAAAGCTTTTGTCGTTATTTAGGTGGGTTTAGAGGAATACGTATCAGCTGATTTGGCACTGGAAGAAGCGTAGAAACACTTTTAAATATCGGGATCCATTAGGAATGACCATTAAAGATTTTTAAAATGTGAGTTGATTTGGTATATAATGTGTTTTGTAAACATGTGTTTTTAGTTTGAGGAAATTATTAGTCTTAGTACTTAAATTCACCAGCCTTTAATTATTTATAATCTCATGGGCATGTTTTTCATAGTCTAAGTATCTCCATGTTTTATATAATTCTTCACTGCACTGTTGCCAAGAAGTGAAAACAGCAAGTAAATTCATGTCTACCATTCTGCATAATGTCTCTAAAAATGATGGTCCAAATTTAGCTCAATATTATTTGAGCTGGGGGTTGCAAAACACCAATGTTCTGAGCTTCTGATAAGTTTCTGGGTGGAATTCCTGGTTCTGGGACCCTGTTAGCTAACAGACAGCTTCTCTCCCTTTGCTATACTACTGATCTTGTATTTATTTATTTCGATTTAAGTGCAAGAATGCACCTGTCCAAAGCTCTTAAGCTCTTCCCAATTTACAGTCACAATCCATACAGGAGGATATACCCAGCAATGTAACAGAGCCGGAACTCAACAAAAGTTATATAAGCTTAACCAGCCTTTGAGTCAAAGCAGAAAAATATACCCCAGTCGTTCCATAAGGCTCCTGCAAATAGCCATTGCCATGTGCCTGGAAGATCAATAGATTTGGGCCATTTTAGACTAAAGTTGGGGAGACAAGGAGCCCTTGTAAAGAACATCTTGCCAACCGTTCCCTGTCAGCTATACCCAGGGGCGTCCAGTTTGAAAATCTCCACTGACAGAAGCCGTGGCACTAACACACACAGAGAGATACTCTGATATGCAGAATCCAGGCCATTAAAGGACATAGGTACTGCCATACTGGACCATGGCAGAATTGTTCTAATCCAATGTACTGTATCTGACAGTGGCAATACCAGGTGCTTCAGAGGAAGATGCAAGAAAACCCTAAGTGGTAATTATGGAATATCGTGCCCATAGGTGAAAAGTGGTACCTAGAGTTTTGACTAGGTGCCAGAGAAATCAAAACCCATCAATCAATCAGCTAAATTTCATTTCCAAGTCGCTGCTGACATAAGAAATGATTCCAGCACAGACACACTGGGAAGTAAACCAGAAAAGCCACGTTAACATAAATCCTTGTTAAAATCAGAGGGGGAAATCAGTATTTTGTCAAATACAAAGGGACAAAACTGGGAGGGAAAGGTTTTAAAAAATTATTTTCAAGTATCTGCTTGACACTATTTTAATAGTAGCAGGTAATAAACTTGGCAGTGTGATTTTAATACTGTGTCTTTTTAAGTCTTATGATTTTTCTGGTGTGAAATATTGATTTTAAACAAATGCAGTAACAAAATATAATGTCCAATTTGTGAGGGGAGAGTTAAATAGAGATCCCTTGTGAATGCAGCAAAAATGAGAAGCTCTGTCTAGTTTCAGATGCTGAATAAAAGTGTTATTTAATGGAAGGTGGATATTATATTGCAATTAATCGCAGTAAATGCTGCCAAAGCACAACAGTTTCAACACATCTGAAGATAACTTGACTGGACTAAACAAGAAGTGAAAAGAAAACCCATCCTGGAGCTGACTTCAAACAAAGACTGTTTAAAGATAAAGACTTACTTAGACAGGCAGGCATGGCAAGCTGAGCCCTTCCAGTCATGGATGTAACATGTCATTAAGCAGTGTCTTGAGGTGATCTGATCTACATACAAGACTATTAACACTCTGGATAGGTTACAAATAGGGAAAATAAGACATTTGACAATATTGATAAAGTGAAGCCCAGTAGATAATGGCTGGGGTCCAGCCAGCCATAACTGGCTTTAACATTAACATGCTTATTTTAAAAACTATCCAGCCCCACATGCTCTTTATCAGAATAAGTAATTCCAATTTAGAAGCCGTATAGGTGGACATGTGTTTTGCTTTATAAATAATTATAAGGGAATACTGTGCAAAGGATAACTGGCATTAAAAAAATGGGTCCTCCTACCAAAACACAGGAGGAGATGTTAACAAACATATTTTGAATTGGAGGGAACTGTATTTTGGTTGGTAAAATCCAAACACCTGCTCTGTCTTGATCAAGTATGTCCCGTTGGAAATAGCTTCTTTCCAGTAGCACTGAGCATTCACATTTAGCCATGGCTGTACAAACAAACGGGCCTGCAATTTTGTGGGGGCCATTTGACAATGCAGCCTTATCACACCACAGTAGAATGGATTTAGTTTATTCCACCTTTAAACAAAGAACAGAATATTAACACAGAGAAGTCGTGGTGAGCTATCCCCCAGTACCAAGCCAGTATGTCTCAAGCCTGGGTCACCTTTCTGGATGAGAAAATGGTTTATTCTCCAGGTCCAATCACCCACTGACCTCTCTCTGCTAAGGTTACCAACAATGGAGAGTCACCTTTGGTAGGTAGCATAATGTTCTTATTCCTTTGTGAGTCTCAATACATTTTAGTGGGGCAAAAGAGGAACGTAAGAATTGCCACATAGAATGGAGCCAATGGTCCTTCAAGCTCAATGTCTTGTCTCTGACCAAAGCCAATATCAAATGCTTTGCAGGAAGGTATGCAGCATTGTAATAAACCATAAGCAGAGAAATAATTATAAAATGCCTTCTGAGGGGGTTCCTTCCTAATCGGAAAAAGCGAATGGTTGGTTTATGTGCTGAGCCAGGAAGGCTTCTGTCCTTTTATACATTTAACATTAAGTTTACATGGTACTAAGCTTAGAATAGAGTAGTTCAGTGACATTGAGTGTGGATTTCTACATGTGAAGAATTCAGCAATAGGTTGCTATGTTTTACCTCTTGAGCAGTGGTGGCTCCAGGCACCAGTGCTCCAAGTGCTGGTGCCTGGGGCGGCAAGCCGTAGTGGGTGCCCTGCCGGTCCTTGCGAGGGCGGCAGTCAGGCAGCCTTCGACGGCTTACCTACGGGAGATCCTCTGGTCCTGTGGCTTTGGTGGCAATTTGGCAGCGGGTACGCCGAAGCCACAGGACCGGCAGACACCCCGCACGCAAGCTGCTGAAGGCAGCCTGTCTGCCATGCTTGGGGCAGCAAAAAAGCTAGAGCCGCCTCTGCTCTTGAGCATGTCTGGCCTGCAAGCAGTTTTACATTCCCTATCTTGTGAATAGGTAAATGGTAGAAACAAACACATTGGAGTGGTTTGACCTGTTTGGTGTGGGGCATCACAAAGAGGCTGAACCAAAAATACGTGCTAAAGAGCTGCTATATTTGAACAACAGACTCCTTAATCACTACTGTGTTTCTTTTTCAACAGCCCAGTTTCATCAGTGAGTTGGGTCCTCCAGGTCGCAGCTCTTTGGATAGCGTGGAGATGGCCTATGCCCGACAAGTGAGTATGCTGAAAGGGGATAACAAATCATTGCCAATGTGTCTTAGCCACGACAGACATGAGAGAGCAAAATGGGAGAAGCGCTGAGTGAGTGAAAAGAGGTACATCAGGACAGGGATGACAGCAGCTGGCTGAGATTAAAATGCAGCCAAGAAAAGACAAGAAACTTAGCCTGACTTTTTCCTCAAAAATGTGCTTCTCTATCTACTGCATCTAAAGGTGATGTTGATACCATATGTAATTATCCAGATCATTCATGGTTGTATAGTAAATGGAAACTTTTTTATCCTTTTTATGTGCGACTTTCCAAACTCATGTTAAAATGTCAAAGTATTCAAACCAAGACTCTACATTCTTGTAGTTTTTCAGATTTCAAAGGCACCCTTTGTGATTGGGGAGGTGGCGGTGGGGAAAGAGATTCAAATATTTATTATGGCAGTTGTCAAGTTATATCCAGTTTGAACTGGTCACTTATGAGGAACCGCAGAACATCAGGGCTGAATTAGAAGGCTGCATTGGAACTGATCTGAAAAATTTCGGGAGAAGATATTAAATCTATTCATAATCATGAGCAATTTCCTTTTATATTTAAAGACTAAGGTTCTGATTACCAGTAATGTTGGAAGCAAAATAAAAGACGGGGACTTGGTTTTCAGAATTGCACACGCAAAACTGTGCACCCAGTTCCTTGCACTGAATTACCAGGTTTACATGCATAAATCAGGTATTTGTGCAGACAGATGGCTAGTTACACATCTGTTTTGCCATTTCTGTATGCAGTCATGGTAACTGTGTACAGAATTAGTTACACACTGATAAACATGTTATTTAAAATTGGGGCTGAAATACCTCTGTTCACTTAGTATCAGTTCTGATTCTGTTCTATTTGTTGTTAATCCATAATTAATTATTTGGCTCCCATCTACACTGTAGAACTACGGTGCTGAAGCCCCCATACAGTAGCTTCAAACCATGTTTTTAGATTACAGGAAAATCATTCCTCATTTTTCTGGAATAGACTTAGTTTACTCTCCTAGCCCATGAATATAAGAATACTTCTAAATTCAGTAACTAAGAAACTATCAGATCCCCTACTGCAAAAACCAAGGACCTGAATTTTAAAGATACTAGCACCTTCAGCTGCTGTAGATTTCAATGGAAGTTTAGGGTGCTCGGCACCTCTAAAAATCAGATTATTGTTACAAACTGTCTCAGGATGGTGTCAGTAGCTATTTAATAAAACTACAGTGAAGTTATTTTTAATACGGGATAAAATAATTGTTCCATGCAGCAGCCCAGAACCATTCACAAGAGCACAGTGAAGTTCAGTTTAAATAACTGCCCAGTAATGGAATAGTTCAGAAGCCAAGTCCACTGCTGTAGTCGTAGAGGAATGCATTACCATCGTGAGGAGCAGTTTGGATCCTGAGCACAGTTTCTTTCATCTATGCTAGGAACACTGAGGAGACAGTAGTATATCCAGCTGCCGGAGAGTAGGGGGAGCCTTTTACCAGTCGCCAACACTCCCTTCTAGGTAAATGCCTAGAAGGTTTTCACAGGGAACTCTAATTAGCCCTTTTACCTGGAAGAGAAGGTTTTGGGGCTGGGAATGAAGGAAAATGTTGCAAAGTAGTAGCTAAAATAAGATCAAGATTTTTAAAAATAGGTGTTAGGCTCCTAAATCCTTATTCAGGCACCTAAAAGAGTGTGCTGAAGTCACCTCTGAATGGATATGCCCTAATGAGGGTTTAGGAGCAATTTTTGAAAATCTTCACCTAACATCTAATACACAAATAACTGAACTGTAATGGAAAATCGATCTGTTCAATGCATGTATTTCTCCATGCGCCAATTACAGTCCTCTGTCCTTAAAAATTCCAAGAAGAGAGGGCAATGTTAGAGCAGCTTGGTCAGTGTTCAGTGGAATTCACTCTGCCGGGCAGATAATCTTTTGCAGGACTGGAGGAATTTTAAGGCTGTAGGATAGTTATGAAAGGAATACTTTTTTCTCTTGCAACACAGCTTCATTTAACAAGTTTCTGCTGTATAGGTTGCTCTGGGTCAGGGTTTTATAAACACTGCTACCACTAAGGGACTTAATATTATGGTTTCCAGAATTCTGTTCCTGTCTCTTCAACAGAAATGAGTGGTGTACAGTGAAATGTCACTCTGGCAGTCATATATCTGCCAGCACTTTTCCCTCCTACGTTGCAGTTAGTCTAACATAGCAACCAGTGCAAAGCTCTTCCATGCAGAACAACTGAATAACTGTATCATTCCTGACATTCAGGCAGGGCTGGGGCTGTGGTAGTGTTATGGAGGTGCATTTCATGTTGCTGCCCATCCCTCCCCTTCTGTCCTGGATAGAAGGCAGCTGATGTGGGAAGAAAACTGGCTAGAGACCCTGAAGGTCATCCAGTCTTGAAGCCTGTTTCAAATTCTGCTGCTGTAGCAGGGTGGAGGAAAGAACCATATGCATTGTGAAAATTGCTCACTTTTGATATGTTTCAGATTTATATTTATAATGAGAAGATAGTGAACGGACATCTGCAGCCTAACCTGGTAGACTTTTGTGTTGCTGTTGCTGAACAGGATGATAAGGTGATGCCAATAAGATAACATAGGGAGATTTACTTAATCTACTTTCAGCTGTGATTAGCAGCCTGCTGATATTTACAAAAATGTACTGATACCACAAGAAAAAATTGCATTGATTTACAGAAAATAATGAGCCAGGAATGCAGTCTTCTTCAGTACAGCAGAGTCCATGTGGTAAACTCTGGGACTGAAATTCTGTTTACAATGAGGTAGAAAAAAACGCCCTGTTTCATTGCATTGTGATCCTTAGAAACAAGTATTTCACTTTAAATGGATCCTGTTGTGTCTTGCTTTAAAAACAGGACCCCGTGATATCCACGTGTGCCATTGTTTACATGTACTTTCAAAAAGTTTGTGAATGAAAGGGCTAATTTTCAGATCTGGATGATGGAAAATGTAGGTTGGTCCCCAGTAATAATACTGGCTTGTGTTTAAACCCAAGCACCAACTAAACAGCCTCACAGTGGCTTTAAATCAACATTAAATCTGCTTTTCCTGTTTCACTCCTTCAGCTGAATTGCTAGGATAGCAGACTCCTTGAAATATATTGTGCTGTGAATTTAATTCATGAAGTCTCAGCTTTGTTCCAGATTGTACCACCTATCTGGGAAACCCCTCCATCTTCTTGCTGGCCCGTGGCAGTCTCTAAAGGTGCTATTGCAAAATAACACTGCTTTTGGACTTGCTGCTGTTTTTGCTTTTCTTGTTTTCCCGCCACAATATTTCATATTACAGTAACACCTCATAGTTCCCATGAGCACCAGGCATGCATTGTGCTAGGCATGCTCCAAATGCACAGCTGGACATAGTACCTGAGCCAGAGACCTTCATTGTATAATTTAGTAACTCTAACCTTTTACTGAATATTGCAGCTCTTTTGTGTTCTTTTTCTGTACTTATGGATTATTTTATTTTTGTGTAAGTTATCCTTTTTTAAAAACAAAATCCTTGAAGAAACTACCAGTTGGATAGATATCTTGCAGGTGATGAAAGAGCCTGATTCTGCTCTCAATTACATTGGTGTAAGTGAGGAATGACTCCATTGCAATGGAAAAGCAGAGTCTCGCTCAGAGAGCTTTCAGACGAAAGAATAGCAGGGAGGGGCTTTTATCAAGAAGGGTAAAATAAAAAGATGTAAAGATTTTTTTATTGTTGTTATCCATACATCAGTGTCCTTCAGACAACTGTTCTCGATGAGGTGGGTATAAGCGTAAAGCAAAAGGGTTGTAAGGACAGAGGTTGAATGCGTGTGTGACTCACGCTTGGGGGAAGAAAGGAAGCTCTAGATCAATACAAGTGATAGTGACTACCGTACTTCTAACACACCCCTGCTTTCCTCCAAAACAAACGCACCGACTATGGAGAGCTGTAGGAAGAGGACAGGGAAATGACTAACACTGGAAAGTAAAGCCTGTGCGGAGGTTGCCGAGCCAGGTGTCCAAAATTTCTTGGCCGTCTAACAAACCTAACCGACTTTGAAAGTACACCTGTAATTGAGATCTAACGGACTCTGAGGGCTTTAAGCAATTCTGTATTCATTTTAACGGAGACAACTCAAGGAGTTTCAGTGCTCTTGTCACATTGAAGTATCGTGGGTGAAATTCCAACCTCATTGGAGTTGATGGCAAAACTCCCATTGATTTCAGTATGGCAAGGCTTTCTTCTCATGTGTCTTACTATTTTACCTGTGTGTATTGATAACTTAATCCACATGAGCATTTAGAACTAGGCTCCAGAGTCTCAACATTTTTCAGAATGTGGATCACATCTGAACAAAGAGAGAGTCTTGTGGATACATCCCCTCTTGTTTGTGATTCCATAACTTCACAGGGCAACTACAGCAATTGTTTATCCGGAAACTATGGCTAGAAAAGTATTTGTTTAGAGTGATGTAATGACTGGAAACAAGGAAGCAGAGCCATCACCAAGTCCCCAGACAGCTCTCTGAAAGCCATAGTCAGTCTGTGGACCACAGTCAGGCAAAATCTTTGCAGGCAAATGCTCCTTTAAAGGGGGGTGAGGCAGAGAAGGTTGGGAACATCATTATCAGACTAACTCTGGCATGCGTCCTGTCACCTGCACTCATTCTGTCAGGCAGACAGAGATGGCTTACCCTGATGTGTGCTTCTAATGTCTTCGTTATAAGTCTTGACTAGCTATAACTTAACCTTTTTTATGTAAACGCTCATATTGCTCAGACTAGGTAAATCCCTAATGGCTGTAATAATCACTGTTGTATGAACGGGTTCATTTCTAGAATATCTCTGATATGTGGGCCATGGTTAAACTAATGACAGAGGTATTGCTGGTTCCTGCAAGCGATGCGTTGAAAGTCCGGACCAACATGGAGGTGCGCATGGAGTTTGTAAGGCAGGCTCTGCGTTACCTAGAACAAAGGTAAGGCAAACATAATGGAGAAAAGCATCCTTGAGAGTTCCTAAGTAATTACATACAGCAGCAACTTTCCTGTGTCTCCACTGGTATTCTCTAAATAGATATATGCACACACTGAAGGTTAATGAATAAGACGGGACAACCTAATTCTGTCTTCAGAAATGCCAGTTCCCCATCATGCTGCTGCTCTGCAGGGCTGAGAGCAGCCACTGGGATAGAGAACTATTCCAGTTTTGAGAAAATTCTTGAGTCCGTTGGGAGACTGTTTTGAAGACCTAACCACTTTTTATTATTCCTTTCCTGTCACTCTTTATGTACTTGCCACAGTGGCAAACAGGCACTGGACATAATACAACTAATTGAAATAGATAAATTATCCCCGTCTTAAAAAAAAAAAAAAAAGTGTCCCTCTTCTTCATTCCCTTCGGGATGCTAATGACATGGAGATACTAGAATCTAGAGCTGGGTGAAAGTGGGGAGCATGCTTTGCTGAAAAGTTCTGTAAATGCAGTTCTCCTTCCTTTTCATGCAGTGACCCTGAACATTTTTGTGTGTGAAATTGCAGGAGGCTGCAGCTGAAACGTATGGAAAGGGGCAAGGGAGGGAATTCTTCCATAACTCCATGCTTGTGAGACTGCAAAAGGAGCTAGACGTGGCCTGGTTTCTGTTGGGTGTGTTTGCAATAGAAGTCCTGCAATGTTTAAGTTTGCCATGAACAAACCCACTACTGTGTTTGTTCCTAATGATTATGAAGCCTGTTGTTCTCCCACCTGCCTCTCCAAGTTACTGTGTGAAAACACCAGTAAATCAATAGCCAGCGTTTTGTCAGTTTGCTTGTAGGGAAGAGGGCCATAGAGAGTCTGATGGAATTTCGGCCAGGCAGGCCAGAGACAGATCATCAGTCCCAGCAAATATCACAAACTGTCAGAGCTTGAACAAGGTGTTACGTGCATAGAACAACTGCAGCAGCAGGTTAGAATGCCCACAAAGTTAGGATTCGATACAAGATTCCACTGACTGTGTGTTGAGCATTACAAAAGCTGAACTGTTTGTTGCATGCGTAATCACAGAGCTGACTGTGAGAGTGTCCTTCCTTCCAACAGCTGCCATTAGCTGGAAAGTATGATCGCAGAGATCAACCAATAGATATAACCTACTCCAGTTTTGTGTAGGGGTTGCTGAGGCACTGGGGCCTGATGCAGTATGTTGGGATGAGGTGTTTCCCCCTCCCATCATAGCCTCCTTCTGACCACGAACAGTTGGTTGCCAGGCCTCATCAGTACGCTGTCGCTCATTATCACTCATGGGCTTCATGGCAGCATGCCCATCTGTTTCCAGATGAATTGACACATCAGAAGAATCCTCTCCTGCAAATTCTTTAGCATTAGCGATGCACAACAGGCCAGTTCGGGTCTTAATCCAATTCGCTGAGTATCCAGCTTGGTAAATGATCACAGCCACATTAATTGCAAGCATAAAGCAGGCATGCAGTTGCATACACATTTTTATCTCGCACGGTTTTTGAAATGAGATCCTTCAGGCTTACTATTTTTAAAGCCCAACTAACATGCTTTGCAGCATTAAATTTTATTTGCCTTGAATTGGCCTACTGGCAAAGCAGACCCTTATGAGAGTGAACTTTCCCTGCTGGAGTCATCACACCCCACCACCCCTTCAGGTATGCCTTTCGGTAAACTGAAGTCACTCACAGCTGGCCTTTTGTCAGGTCATTTTCAGCAGACAGCTGTGGTCTTAAACCCCGAGGACACATACTTAACTCAACCATAACTCTAGAGTTCCTGTGAGGTGCCACTCTGATACTTTACTGAATGTAGCATAGCTTTTCACACATGCATTTCAGTCTCACATATTAGTCTTCTAGCCTGTTTTTTTGTAGCTTGCACACTAGCTAGAAGGCTGTTGAATTTCATTAGTTCATTATTGGCTGAAGGAAAAACAGGAACTTGTCTGTCCAAGCCATCCATATAGTGTTGCTACCGTTTTTTAACTGATATTCTGGCCCATTCCCTGTAGTTTCAGTACATGGAGAGTTTTTTATTAGCTTACCTTGGTGAATTACTTTCACTGCTTCCTGTAGGTGTTCTCAGATCCACTTCCTATGTGTAGAGATTTTGCGTCTAAATACTCTTTTTCCCCTGTGGTTCCCTTATGATAAGTCAGTGTCTCTGAAGTTTATCATTAAGGCCCTACTTAATTTGTAGTATGGTGGAAATTGCAAATCCCGCAATATTAGGCATCCATCGCAGTTTTGATTTTAATTTTCTTGCTTTGCACACTCCACAATTTTGCATATATTTTGAGGTTTGCAATACACTCTTTTTTTTTTCTCCATTAGTCCACTAGAACCCCATTTATCCGAGCTGACAATGGCGGGGCTCCGGCTGTCACTTCCGCACATTAGTGACTGTGATATAGTTGCAGCAAAATTTCTGGTTCTCAAAAAAAAAAAAATTAGCTGACATAACATAATACTTGAGTGTTTATATTGTTCCAGCAAATATCTCTTAAACAAATAGGTTTAATCTGGTTTTTCCAAATTATTTCCAAAGGTCAATTATTACTTTTTCCACAATTTTTCACCTCTTGTCCTCAACTCACAATTATTTGACGAGCATCTCGCCATTCAAGTAGGGTCTTATTTATCATTTCTCCATCACAGAGATGGTGAGAGCGTGCATATGGCATTTTAAATGTTATTTTGTGCTAGTTAGCATCATTAGATGGAAATGTCTTTTGCTAGCATGAGCGTTGAACTGTAGTGCACTGTGAACTTCAAAATGTACAATTTCTCAATGATTTCCACATACAAACATCTACATAAAGGAACATAACTCCATGGATTATGTTGCCCCCACAATAGTGTTTGCACTTCATAGTAATTCAGTCAAAGATAGGTGGCTCTGTTGACCAGGAAAAGTCATGGATTTTTTGCAGAGCTTGTGTTTTACTTTATTAAAATGCTTTTTTACAGTTACAAGGATTATACTTTGGTGACAGTCTTTGGAAACTTACACCAGGCTCAATTGGGTGGAATACCTGGGACCTACCAACTAGTCTGCAGTTTCCTTAATATCAAACTCCCAGCACCTGTCCCTGGTCTCCAGGTATGTGCAGTACTGTTACTTATGCAGCCAAAGTGCTATTGCACACTTCCTTCACACTAGTGTAGGCAAGATGCCAGTGCAACCCCCTGATGATTTTATTTTATTTAGATTGCATTAGGCGATGCTCTCTTTTTCAAACCCCCTCCTGAATAACAGTAACAGTTCATTGGTAAAATGGAGTATAGTAGATGGAAATCACTTGACTTGCTTTGAAACAGTTACAAAATGGTGATTTTCTATATTTAAGCCTTAGAATTAATCATGTTAGAATTTACTCTTAAAAGAGCATTCAAATATATCCAACTGTTTAAGATAGAAAAAATCATACAGCTGTAGTTTTAAAGGGCTAAATTTAAACATATAAAAAGCAGTTTTCTTTTTGCTGCTGCAGATTGCAGGTGCAAATAATTTTGGGCATGACTTTGCACCCATAATGCTGTGCTGGCACATTTGCTGCTATTGAGATGTCTGTCTACTGAACCTGAAGCACAGGCAGAAATCAAGTGTTCAGCAGTCTAACCCAAACCAGCTCCACCCACCCATAACTGTAAGTGCAAAGTTGTGCCAACAGTTACATGAACTGCAAAATTGTAGGTGCAACTAGGGAGGCTGGGTTGAGACTCTGTCAAAAATTAAATGAAAGATTTGCAAATACAGACAATTGGAAACAAAATAGTTGAAATTCAGCTCATTCTTTGCTGACCTGCTGAGACCCAAGTTTAATGTTTTTTCCCACCAGTAACAGCATCACTAATACTTTATGGCCTAATCCAAACAAAGCCCTTTGTAACAACTTCCACTGACGTAACTGGGCTTTGGCTCAGCCCCTGAATGGAGAGCAGGAAATGCAATTCCATCATCTGTTATCAGTGCTAGAGAATAGCCTCAATTTTTGCAACTGGAACTTTTTCTGCAGCTGACAAGTTTCTGAGATCACCTTTTAAATAAAATCCGAATAACTGACAATAATTGGAAAGGAGACTCTCTCTTTACAGAATTACCTCCTATTGAAGTAATAGTCCTAAGTGAACCTTTTTTTATACTTATGGCTTCCATATGCTAAAGCTTTGTATCCGCTTGAAGTTGGAATTCATTTTACGGTTTTTGTTTGGTCCCTGTCTGTAGCTGGGTGTATCTTCTCCCCAGCCAGGTCCCCTTCCGAGCGAGAATGAACCTCAGCGCTCCAAATAACCCAGTAGAAGTAAAAGAATGTTGCTAGTGGGTGATTTGTAGGAGCTCAGATAGAGACTCACGATGGCTGCCAGCAGCATGAAATCATTTATAGGTATATGGATGAGCAAAAAGCTTAGCACATCACTCATTATAGCCAATAAAAATATTTATTCTTTCCATCACCAAGCCCTTGGGAGCTTTTGTGCCTGTTCTCTTAACCGAATTGCGTGGGCTCAAAGATGGGTGATCTTAGCTGTGGAGTGCTTCTGTAGAAAGGTACAAAAAAGCAGTTCAATGGAGCATTTGAACCTGCCGTTCTGTACCTATTGGCTAGCTACTGTGCAGTGGGAAGATTCTGAATGCCTCTCTTTCCTGTGAGAGAGAGATGGTGTGTGAGGGATCAGCTTTTGTTGGACCAACTTCTGTTGGTGAGAGAGGCAAGCTTGGTCCAAGAAAAGACATTACCTCACCCACCTTGTCTTTCTAACATCCTGGGACTGACACAGCTCTAATAATTCTGTTTCCTATTGGAAGATAGGTGAGGCTTGGCCAGTTCCAGGCCTAGAAGTGCCAAAATAAATAGTGAGCAAAGAGAGTAGATCTGTATCCAGAACCAGGTTACTGACTCAAATCCCACTCCTGTTCCCTTCCCTCTGTCACTGTGACGTCCTGCAGCTGGAAGGCATAAAGAGTCACTTCCTTCACAGCCCTGGAGAGTGCACACAGCCATGCACTAACAGCGGACTGCCCAGTCGTCGTCTTATGCTCCTCCCATGGGGACTAAGCATGTCACTACTTATGTGATTGGGTTCCACAGACCTGGCTGGTTTATGCTTTTTCCCAGCAGAGTAAAGTGGTCAGTGCAAGTCCCCGGGAAAAAAAAATGTATAGATGCTACTAGTATGATTGGAGAGTTCTCATCCAGAGGGGAAAATGCGGGGGAGAGGGAACTAAAAGCTGGATATTCTTTAAAAGCCACAGACAGGCACAGCTTCCCCAGAATTTAAATCAAGTGAGCCTGATCCTGCATTTTTGTTACACAAATGGAATTCTGCCTGAAGTCGATGGAGCACTGAGTGTGAGGGAGAACTTGAGTATGTTACTGAAACGAAATGAACTAGGTGGTTGACGCGTATAAAGAAAAATATATCAAAGTATTGTGCAAGCTGTTGTTCTATTGTAAAAGTCTTCCTTTATTTCCAGGATGGGGAGGTGGAAGGCCATCCTGTTTGGGCGTTGATTTACTATTGCATGCGCTGCGGAGATTTAATCGCCGCTTTGCACGTGGTGAATCGGGCACAGCACCAGCTGGGGGAATTTAAAACCTGGTTCCAGGAGTATATCCATAGTAAAGATAAAAGGTATTGTGAGCTGGGAAAAATCTATGTGCGGTGAAAAATCACTGTGGAGTAAGGTTTAGTGCTTTGGGAGGAAAATGAAAGCCTGAGGCCTCGTGTTGTGAAAATGGCTGGCTAATGTGTGCATGGCCTATTTAATTTACACATAAGAAGTTTTCACATTTTTAGTACATGGCTTTGAAGTCTAGAAACCTCTATAGAGAGAGAGAGAGAGAGAGAGTTTGAAAACATGCAGGAATTTACACTTCAAAACTAATTTACTAGTTATAGCTTCAATTTTTTAATGTATGATGCATTTTTTAGATCGGGGTAGGATACTGGACTTGATAGATCAAAGATCTGATCTGCTATCATAAACTCTGTATTTTACTCTTTGCTGTGACTGTTTTCACATGACTAGCCATGCAGCAAAGGAAACTGGTATTTTTTACAGGATGAACCAGGCCTTGTAAAGGGATTCAAGCCTCAGATCTGACCTATGCGTGTTCTCCCTCTCATCTACCTCCCCTTCCCCATCACTTCACAGAGTGCAGGTGGCTTAGAGCTAGTCCTGCTGGAATTTGTGAGAAGTAATCTGGTCTCTGAGAGCAGAGAAGAGCTGGGAAGAGTGTCCCTGTGTTGGGATGCTGTCCAGGACCTGGGGAATTGAGGGTATTGGGAAACCAGGCACAGGTCAGCCTCACCCCTTAGGGTATGTCTACACTGCAACTAGACACCTGCAGCTAGCCTGTGCCAGCCGACTTGGGCTTGCAGGGCTCGGGCCTGTTGCAGGGCTCGGGCCTTGTGGTTGTTTCATTGCAGTGTAGACTTCCGGGGTTGGCCTGGAGCCTGGGCTCTAGGACCCTCCCACCTCGCAGGGTCCCAGAGCCCAGGCTCCAGCTAGAGCCTGAATGTCTGCACCACAATTTTATAGCCCCACAGCCCGAGCCTCATGAGGCCAAGTTAGCTGATCCAGGCCAGCCGTGGGTCTCTTATTGCAGTGTAGACGTGCCCTCTGTGTCTCACTCCCCCCTTGTGACAGAATTATTACGACAAACTAAGGCCCAAGTCCTGCAAATGCATTGAGCACAGTGGGACTAGTTGTGTGAGTAAAATTACTCAAGTGCATACGTTCTTGCAGGATCCAGGTCTAAAAGAATAAATATGAAAAATGCTACAAATGCCATTAGTCAAATTCTATATTTGTTTCTTGCCTAATGTAGATTGATTCATAGACTAGTCTGACTCTCCTAACATCTGAAACGGTGCACATTATAGCATGACTGTTCTAGAATCCTTGGCGAAGAATCTATCATTGGTTCTACTGCAAACATTTTAATATTATATGTTATAATTGATTTTGTCTGACTTTATTACAGCTATAAAAATGTGCTCTGGCTACAGACTTGACAAACGAGAGCGCATTTCATTTTTATTGGTTTGACTCTAGGTTTTCCTCCAAGGAAAACATGTCATAGAACACATTGTGGTAATATTTAACGATAAAGATGAAACAGTGCTCCTCATAAAGGGTTTGATGCAACAAATCCTTCCTTTCTTGAGTAATGTTTACTCACCCGAGTATTCCCATTGACCTGTGTGACTGATAATTAAGTGAGAGAGGTGATGTAGCCTCAGGTCCAAATAGTTGATACCCATGTAGCGCGATATAAACACATTCTTAAAACTGCTCGCTCTAATTTTCCATTTTGGTATTTTTTCAAAAGTCTTTCCATTCATCATCGTGTATGTATGTGTTAGCTAATCTGAAGGGGACAAAAGTGTTTTTTACATGTTATGCAAATTACATTAGCATTACTAGAGCTGCAAGCTTGCCATGGTGGTTTCTCTGTTTGCCTGTAATTTCTGCATGGGAATACTCTGTGTGGGTTGTCCCACTGGCCCTGTGTGGAAGGGTATTGAAGATGGAGCCCATCCCGCACTCACGCCACAGAGTTGGCTCCTGTGTCCCGTTGGGCCTACCTCCCCACTCTGAGTGTTGCAAGCTGGTGTATGGGGTCACAGTGCCACTCAGGTTTGGCCCTGCCACCCCTCTGTCACAACTGTTGGGAGAGGTGGAAAGTGCCTGGGCCCTCTGTCATGACGAAAGGGTGGCCAGGGCAAACCTGAGCAGCGCTGTAACCCCGTATGCCAGGTCACAACTCCTGGCATGGGAAGCCAGGCACAGCCCAAGGTGACTGCGAGGGAGGGCTAACTCTCCAGTGCCCCCCTCCCCTCCTTGGGCCCTTACCAGGTCAGGATTAGGGCTTCAGAGTCAGAGTGGAGAGTACTGCTGCAGGTGGTCAGTATCCCCTCGGTTTGGCGAGGAGGAGGCAATGGCCATGGTGGAGGAGGGCGACACTGGAGTGCTGGGATTTTGAAGAGGTATAGTTGAATTCCGTTTGTCAGGGCATTTTTTATCAAAACTCACGGAGCATTCACTAAACCCGTAATTTTTACTAAAGTTACCCTGACCACTCCATGATTTTTCGCCATGACAAATCTGCAGCTCTAATGCTTATTTATCTATTTATTTGCAATCGTAAGTGGTAAGTTCAAGGATTGCCTTGCAATATGTGTTTCCCAATAAGACATTTACATGCATTTCACTCGTCCCTCTCAACCTGTACCCTGCATGTGTTTATCTGTTTCAATGTGTTTTAAGAGGGAGAAGGTTGGAATTTGTAGGTGTTTTGAGGCTTCTTGTATAATCATTTGATTTTATCTTTTAGATTGTCCCCTACCACTGAAAACAAACTTCGCCTCCATTACAGACGAGCCCTGAGGAACAATACAGACCCATACAAAAGAGCCGTTTATTGTATCATAGGCCGGTGTGACATTGCTGATAACCAGAGTGAAGTTGCTGACAAAACAGAAGATTATCTTTGGCTAAAGGTAAGTGTGATTTCTGTACTAGGATTCAATAGGCCACATCCTCAGCTGGTGTAAATCAGCATTGGTCCACTGACTTCAGCGATCTTCACTGAGGTTCACTAGATGAGGATCTGACCTCCATGTACTTACAGCTGTTGGAAGGTGAGGAAGGGTCACTCTTCCTCCAGCGTTACACAGTTATTCTACCTCCCAGTACATTCCAATCTTAGGTCTTTCTGCTGCATTAAAATGACATGGTTTAGGGCTGTTGTGGTGGCAAAATGGTGGCAGAAACCTGTCCCAACTCCAATCTGTCATTTCCTGTGCCACCAGAGCTGACGTTAGCGTGAAGTCAGCTTACTTGTCCTCTGTGGGAAGAGAGTGGTTCTCTTCACTCAACAGTAATTCCCTTCAGCTGATTAAGGAGCATAACTAACTTGTTGCAAAGAGGTCCTTTACAGTTCATCCTTCCTGGATTGAACTTGGCTGAAATGTTGCCCTGGGAATTGAGAGAAGAAGAAAATGTGAATACCTGTCTACAGTGATGGGGGTTCCACGGAGGGAACATGTGTAAATACTGGTCATTTGGGTATTTTCTCCTCCTATATGGAAGCCACGGAATTAGAATAGCTAGTTTACTGTATAAATGCAAAATATCATCATCATTATTATCGTGGCTTGTGCCCTATGGATTTCATTTGATTGCATGCATAACTGTGAAGAAATCCTAAGGGATGTCAAGATGGAATTCTGCTATTCTTCTTTCTCCTATCTTCATGCTCCAGCAATTGATCTAACTTAGGTCCATTTTCTGACCATTAGTCAGCTCCTGGAAGAGCACTTTTCAATTGCCTCCATCATGCAGGAGAAAGTTACTTAAAAATCTATGTTTCTCCTTTTTTGTGTTTAGCTGAACCAGGTGTGTTTTGATGATGATGGTACCAGCTCCCCCCAGGACAGGTTAACGTTATCGCAGTTCCAGAAACAACTGCTTGAAGACTATGGTAAGGGAGCTTTTGTGGGACTGACTCTTCTGCTGGGATTCAGCCTTTGCTTAAAGCACTTTCTACTTCATATGTAAACTCAAAATCCAGTTAGACATTTCAGCTTACTTCTGAGTCTCTGAGAGCCCTCAGATACAGTTACTCCCTGAGAGGAATAGCAGATTTCATAAGAACTGCTGAATGGTTCATATGCCTTTTTAACAGTCCCGGTAATTAACACCCGTACGCTGCCCAGAGCCGGAGTCCCTTGCGTTGTGTCCGTTACAAATTGTAGATTGTTTTCTCTCTTCCTGGATCTGCTAAACTCTTCTAGCAGAACTGCCAGTTACTGGAATCAAAGGAAGAAAATGGAGTCTCTCTCTCCGTCTCAGAAATGTCTTTCTTTCCAACATCTGTCTGAACACTTCAGCCCCTGAGTTACTTCCCATAGGTTACCATACCAAGTTACTCACTGAAGCCTCAAACTAGTGAATATGGCAGGAGCTTGGCTGTATAAATTGTGGTCATTTCCACTCTGGAAGGTTTTGGGAGTGGGTGAGCGACAAGGTGAGAGAGTCTAGTTCCTCCCCCGGATGCCTGTATTCAAAATTCACCTGGTCGTTGTGACTGCTGAAATAATATAGGGCTTGATTCTCCACTGCCCTGCACTTGTGTCATTGCAACCTTGTACAGGGAGTGCAGAGAGAGTGTAAACTGCTACCAGTGCTGCGAGTGGGTGGAGAATTCTGATTTGGTGGTGTTCTGCACTTGCTTTGCACAGGGGTAAATGTTGACACAAGGTTCAGGACAGTGGAGGATCTGTCCCCATCCAGGCACCTTGGTCAGGAAGGAGAAGAGGGACTCCTTTCAGGATGAGTAACTGTGTTCCCTTCTGCTGAATACATCATTCTGCTGCAACCTTTCATGATATGCCTGCAATGGGCAATTACAGATAAGCCAGAGATGTATGATTAGATATTCTGTTTTGTCTTGTGTTTATTTCCACGTGGAGTGAGTAAACAATGGTGATGTACTGCGACAGGAGGCACCTGCTGTCACAGATCCCAGTTGCAAAATCATCTTCACTCACATGGGTATGTTTCTTTCCTCAGGCGAATCGCATTTTGCAGTGAATCAGCAGCCTCTTCTCTACTTCCAAGTGTTGTTCTTGACAGCACAGTTTGAAGCTGCAATTGCTTTTCTCTTCCGGATGGAGCGCTTGCGTTGTCATGCTGTTCACATTGCTTTGGTCCTCTTTGAGTTAAAGCTGCTCCTGAAATCTTCTGGGCAGAGTGCACAGCTGTGTAAGTCCTGCATGCTTCCCGCTACCATTAAGCCCTGGCCTTTACCCTGGAGAGGCTGCGGATGGACATATCCATCCAAAGCCATTATTTGAACCAGCAGTGAAGCATGCCAGCATTCCCTAAGGGTTAACCATGTGGGTCTGTTTAGATATTCAGAGAGTGAGTGAATGTCTTGGATGAAACACTGCTTCGATCTTTAGGTTAATGTATGATGGTGCCAAAATGTCTGATGCTAAGAAATCTTGTTTTGGTCCATGTTATTTCCAATATCCCAGTAAGTCACGAAGCTGGCGACCCTCCCGGCATGAGGCGCCTTAATTTTGTTCGTCTTTTGATGCTCTACACCCGTAAATTTGAGTCAACGGACCCAAGGGAAGCACTGCAGTATTTTTACTTTCTCAGGTAGGAGCCTGCATCTAAAATTCAGCAGCATGGTTGTATTACTTTAGTAATAACTATAAAAGATCTGTCAAACACACTGATTTTTTTTCTTTTGGTTTGTTTGTATTTTGCAGGAATGAGAAGGATAGCCAAGGGGAGAGCATGTTCTTGCAATGTGTTAGTGAGCTCGTAATCGAGAGCAGAGAGGTATGTTTGGGTAACCGCTTTCTCCCTTCCTCACTTAAAGTGAAATTCATCCCTTTATGGAAGGCCAATTCAAGGCGTTTTGCACTACTTATGCCAAATGGGCGTGAGACATCTAATTTCTCTCATGATCTGTTTCTCTCTCATTACATGCGTGGATCAATGGAGAACAGGCCATATGACCATATGTTTGGTGTTGGTTTAGTATAGCACCAGAAGCGTTTGCTTTTTTATGTACTTATTTTAAATAAAAATCTTGGCTTCACTGAGTGCTCTGTTTGTGGTATACTCAGGACTGAAACTTTAGGCTACTACCAAGTGTGTTGCAGTAGATACGCAGTTAATTTCCTTTCTTTCTTATTTTGTGTGTGTGCCTGTAGTTCGATATGATTCTGGGGAAGCTGGAGAAAGATGGCAGTAGGAAGGTGAGTTGATAGCGTTCTGTATAGATATGATACGATATGTATCTCATTCTCTGGGTGGGGGTGGGGGTGTGCGCGCACACACAAGATGATTTTCCAGTTATTCTCGAGCCTATTTCTGGCTTTCCTGCATTTTTTTTCACAGCTAATCTAATACCATAGTTGCATGCAGACTATTGCTGTGAGCACAAAGTCATTTTGCAAAATGATCAGTGAGCTGTGTAAATGTGGAGAGGTGATGATTGGCAAGGAGGAAGGCAAATTACAAGGGGTCTAGGATGAAAAGAGGATGTAGTTAAAGTATATATCTAAAGAGACAAGGCATATGGTGAAATCCTGGCTCTCTTGAATTCGGTGGCAAAATTCTCAACTGACTTCAGTTAGACCAGGATTTCATCTGTTCTGTAATCAACAGCCAAGATTTTGGCATTGGATTTAGGTTTTGGGTTAAAGAAGGTTTACATAATAAACGAGTGGCTGCGCCCAGAAATGGTCTGTGAATTTTTTTTCCTGTTGTTAATGTGGAATATATATATACACTCATTCTCTTCATATCTCGGTCATTTTGAATAAATTAGAAACAGCTGATATCTCAGTGCCCACTCCCCAGTTGGAGAACTTCTTCTCTTACAAGAGCTCTTTCTGTTTTTAATGTGGCCTTCTTATTTGTTCCCATGGAATTGTGCAGTCCATTCTAACCACAATCTGACATTGCCTTGATAGAATATTCCAGGAATTTAAAAACTGTCTGATTTCAAATGCTTTCCCCCCCCTCTTCCTCCCCATTTGTCTTGTCTCATCAGGCAGGAGTGATAGATAAGTTTACTAGTGACACAAAACCTATTATTAACAAAGTTGCTTCAGCGGCAGAAAATAAAGGATTATTTGAAGAAGCTGCAAAACTTTACGACCTTGCAAAGGTAAATGTGTTCTCATAGCTGCCATCCATATCTACCTATTTCATCTTATTTTAAAATACATCAGCATTGATTTGAAGGTTATTTTAATCTCAGAACGTGAACTGTCTTGACAATATTAAGCCCAAATCTTGTTCATCTCATTCTATAGTTGTTCCATTGGCTTTACTGACCTGACTCATGAGTAAAGCAAAGAGGACTTCGATCTTAACATCCAACCCATACTGGGATTTAGCTATATGGTCCTTAAGCAGTCTAGGTTCCTGATCGATATATACAATCCACATTTCAAATAATTGTTTCCAAGAGTAAGATTGTTCTGGCCAACAAAGCAATTTACCCAGTGTGTGTTCTTCATATTTAATTGAAATAGCATTTGGAAACAAGGCTAAAACAATAGGGTCTTTATTGCTGTAGGTACACTTATTTTGCTATTGAAATATATCCGAAGTGAAAGAGAATGGTGTGGTAGCCAGCTGTTTAATAGGGAATGGAATGCCATGTGATTTTCCAATTTTCTGATCTAACAGATGGCTATCTAACTGGGCACTCAGTTATTACCTATCTCTACTCTCGATGGGGAGACGCTTAGCGCCCATAGGATCAGGCCGTTTTACATTTTTTCACAAGGTGCAATAGCCAAGCTCTGTAACGTTGCCTTTTCTTTCATGTATTTTTATTATTCAACAGAATCCAGATAAGGTATTAGAACTGATGAATAAATTACTCAGTCCCGTGGTTCCACAGATCAGCACCCCCCAGTCTAACAAAGAGAGGCTGAAGAATATGGCACATTCCATTGCAGAGAGGTAAGACTGGAAGTTGGATCTCTGAGTCTGCGAAGTGACTAGAGTGTACCTGACCATTCCAGTTCAGGTTCCTACACCTCTGACAGTCAGTACACTGTGGGTTTTCTTGACCTTGTCATGCTGGCTTGCTCAGTGTCCTCATTGATGTTTTCAATGGAGAAGGGGCTGAACTTGCCCTGCTTTGCTTTTAATTACTGTATATTACACACACAGAAAATGTAATCTCATGTTCCTGGTCAGATGAATTTGACAGAAGCAAGATATATTACCCTTGGTCAGATCAGAAAAGGAGACTTGCAATATTACTGGAAAGGAAGGAGGATGGCAGAGAGAGAGAGATAATCTAGACAGCAATAAATATAATTAATTGTACATTTTAGAAAGAGAATTTTTAATAAAATTTCCCTAGGCAAATTAGTTAGTAGTGATTGTTAGTTAGTGGTAGTGCAACCCACTAACTTAAAGTTGAATTAAGAATGAACTTTAATGACTGGGGCTGTTCTGAGAGAATTGGAGACCAGAGGGAAATGTTGAAGGTTAGCATCCTGAAAACTTTGTTTTCCAAGAACCAGGTTTGTTTCATTGCTGTTTTAATACAATAGCATTTGGATTAAAAAGGCAACAGATTTAAACTCAAAACGGATAAGGCCGTTTTACAGAAGATGAAGTGAACTAGTGGGGCTTGCTGCCACGAGATGTTATTGAGATTAAGAGCATTATAGGAATCAGAAAAGAAAGATGTTTATATGAACAGGAAGATTGTCATTTCCCGTTACAGTACTAATTGGGACAAACATTTATAAGGGACTTCAGCCTTCATGCACAACCAACTTTCTGGGGTTCGGAGTAAACTGCTGTCATGGGGCTGTTGTTGCAAAATAGTCCCATTTTTACATCTTCCTTTGAAACATCTGATGGGGGCTGTTGAGAGAGACAGGATATTATACGTCATGCTTCTGATGAAGTATGGGAATTCCTGTGTTTCAGTAAAGGAAAATCCTGGTACTTTTAGAAAACTTATTAATTCTTACCACAGTACCTTCTGATGTGCAAAAAATAAATAAAATAAAATAAGCAAATTTCCAAGCATTTCTGTCTTTTAAAATGAGAAAACATATAAATGATGTGCTGAGTTTTAGCCTGATATCTTTGACTTTCTTTACTGAAAAATGACATTTTCAGGTCACTATTTCAATCTATCTTATCTCCTGAGAGTGAGGGTTAAAATGAGAGTGAAAATTAGTACTATATTGACTTACTATGATGTATCACTCAGTCATCAAGGAGTACGAAGCCTATGGTTAGAATTTATGATCTAACAGAGTCTACAGTATCACTTTAATGGCTAGTTTCGGTCTCTATGAGGGTGATTATTAAACATGACTTTTTCTATAGTACTGCTTTATAGCCACACCATCACTGGCCAGATCAGCCACTTCTGCTTTTTCTCCCCACCCTATGCTTCCTAACGTTCAGGACACGTGACTGGGCCATCGGTTTCTTTTTTCCCATTTAATTATTGTAGAGGGCTTTTTTTCAGCTTATATATTGTGGACAATGTTTTAGTGACACAAGCAGCACTTGAGCCAGTGATCACTTTCTTGCATCGTTTCACGGGAATGGAGGACGTGCCATATACAGAACAGACCAAATGTCCATCTAGTTTGGTATTCTGTCCCAAAGAATGGCTAATGCAGGATGCATCAGAGGACGGACGGTTCAAAGTCTATATAATGCACTTGACCAACTGCACTGTGCTACTGGAGTGGGGAAGAGAGCCAGACCCTGTTGGCAATCTGTTCAGACTGTAAAGAGTGAGGATTGGTAGCCTTTGTATTTCTGTTCTAGATAGTATAGCTAGAAATAATATTTATAAGTGTCTAACCTTTTTTTAAGTCTTACTAAGGTATTTGCCTGAATATCCCAAGGCAGCAAGTTTCACAGATAACTATGCTGTATAAACAGTATTTTAAAGATGCTTGTACAACACCTGCCCATCAGATAAATAGTATTCCAGTTTCCATGGCCAGCTGTCACTTGCATATGGAAACGTTAGCAATGTAGATGTAAATACACGTTTTATTTGTGAGTAAGAATTAGGAGTGAGAGAAATAATTAAAGTGAGCCAAGGAGAAAGCCACCAGAAACTCTGTTATGGTTAAGAGAAATGAAAGCTGGTAGATGCCGTTGTCTTTTTGCTTCAAGCCTGAACTTCCAAGGAATTGCAAGTTAGGGACTCATGTCTGTAAGTGGATGCCATTTTGCACAGTACAATTATAAACACTTTTTTTTCTTTCAGGTATAAAGCTCAAGGGATAAGTACAAAGAAATCCATTGACTCCACATTCTACCTTCTGTTAGACTTGATCACATTTTTTGATGAATATCATGCCGGTCACATTGACAGGGCCTTTGATGTAAGTTCCATTTGAAGCACAAACTTACCAATGCCCTTTAAACCTAAAGAATTTCATGTAACCCCACTTAAAACAATAAAAAAGTGTCATGGGATCTTACACTGAATGAGTTAAAAGGTGCAGTGATGGTACAGGAATTTAAAAATTGTGTTTCTTTCCTGTAATCTGATCATCAGGAAGATTTTTTTCTTGAGACAGTTTGTAGCCCCGGAACAAAATGTTCATGCTACATCAATGAATGGATAAGCAGTAAAATGCTGTCTAATAGAGTAATGAGATACAATTCAGTTACCTAACAGAGTTCTTTGCAAACATTTCAAAATTACAAACCTGTTATTTAGCCTACTCTTCTTTTTTTGTAGATTATTGAACATCTAAAACTCGTGCCCCTGAGCCAAGACTGTGTGGAAGAGAGGGTGGCTGCCTTCAGAAATTTCAGCGATGAAGTAAGCAACGCC
Source organism: Gopherus evgoodei (assembly GCF_007399415.2). Classification (NCBI taxonomy): domain Eukaryota; kingdom Metazoa; phylum Chordata; order Testudines; family Testudinidae; genus Gopherus; species Gopherus evgoodei. The sequence continues at coordinate 8,469,638 of NC_044333.1, read as the reverse complement.
CTATGCCTTCAACCTTTTGCTATTTCTGTCTTGCCAGAGAAGTGAAAGAGCCCTGTAGTTTTGCTGTTTTATGGTTTGTAACTGGAAATATTATTGATCAGGTCCAGATTAATTCTATGTTCCAGTCTTTGAGCCCGACGTTTTCCATTACACCACTAGTGCTCCTCCATGCAGCATTAAGATTAGACACTAGAAATCTCAGAACTTAGTATCCAATTTTGTGGAACAGGATCTGTTTGGAATCTTCCACACCATGTTTTGTGAGTTCTAACACCAAATTCAGAAAATGTATTTGAAAAGTTTCAACATTTGTGTTGAATTGGGCCCTTGATGCTTTCAACAGCCACTCAGCATGTGAGGGAACGTGGATTTCTTTCCTTCCAAACTAAAGGAAATTATAACTGGTTTGCAGGCTGCAGCAATTACCCTGGGAGATTGTCCATTGAAATTAACGTTCCAGAGGCAAAGCCTCCATAGCACTTACTTTTGGACCTTATATCAAATGTTAGATGTAATCTTAAAATATATTAAAGAGGATTTTTAATAGCATAATTTGTTTTTTGCTGCTAAGTGAACTTACCAATGAAAGGCTTGTGAATGAATGAATGACATTTCCCTTCAAGCCTTAGAATTTATTGATTCCTTCCTGATTTATACGTATGGTAGACTGTTGCCCTAAAGTCACTTCCCTGTAATCAAACTGCCTTAGATTCTAACAGGTGCAAATCCAATTGAAGAATTTAACATAGTGGGTTTTGGATGAGTTTACAAGCAAGGAGTCATCTTCAAAGTACTAGCTGAGGTGGTAAAAGAAGGATTTTCCTACCATTTATTTGATCATGATGGTTAGTGGTAGGATGAAGCATCTTGATCAGCCTTTATTGTGCTTTCTATCATCTTAGCACAAAAACTAGTATCCAAATGACCACCATGCCCATAACTAACACTACAGAATTTTAGAAAAAAAACAAACACCCCTCTGCTGCAGCATAATTGATGGTATTAGCGGTGGGAATTTTCTAACATTCCATAACATGTGCATGGCCCATCGTAAAGCATCCTCTCTGCCTACCCACTACTAACAAACAACCACAGCCTTTTGACCTAAGGGTTAGATCAGTATTTAAAAGAGAAGAGTGTCTGGAACCATTTGAAAGCAATCTCTTCAGTGTAATACCCGGTTTCTAATACTGAGGGGGAGAGAGAGCTCAATGGTTGGAGCAGTGGCCTGCTAAACCCAGGGTTGTGAGTTCAGTCCTTGAGGGGGCCATTTAGAGATCTGGGGCAAAAATCTGTCTGGGGATTGGTCCTGCTTTGAGCAGGGGGTTGGACTAGATACCTCCTGAGGTCTCTTCCAACCCTGATATTCTTTGAACAGTGGTTCCCTTTATTGGCCTTTGAAGTCCAGTTCAGTTGATCTCACACCAACATTTTAAGAAGATGTCTTGTGCCCATGCTGACATGACAGCATTGCTGTCATTTCTTGACACTGTTTGGAGCAGTGAATCATACAGTACTAAGAATGAAAAAGGTACTGATTTCAGTTTCACTCTTTATGTCCTAGATTTGTAAATCAAGTCTATGGTGTCTTCATAGAGAACTTGGAAATCTATCCTGTTTAGAAGCAGTTCTGCTGATGTCATCAACTTTTTTCTTCCCTCCAGTTTCATTTCTTTGGATATTTGCCATAAATCAGCATATTTTATTTCTTCAGAGTCCATATTCTCCTGCTGCTCATTCCCCACCTGAAGTCATAATCCTCTATTCATTATGACCCAGTCATCTTCAAATCAAGTTAATTATGAGGTGGCATTTCTCAACACATCCTGCATAAACAACAGATAGTGCTGCTCTTTCTGACCTCTTATACTAACAATAATGACTCCAAGTTGACCTGCTCTTCATTCCCTTGTGTTCTTTTTTCTTTGCATAGATCAGACACAATTTATCTGAGGTCCTTCTTGCGACCATGAATATTTTGTTCACGCAATACAAGAGAATGAAAGGTACAAGCCCTGCCACTCCTGCGAGACCCCAGCGTGTAATGGAGGATAGAGATTCGGTAAGGTTATAGTCCTTATCATCCGTCAGTGATGTTTGCTGAATGCTTTCTTCCTTTGTTTCGAGATTTTGCGTCTCAGATGCATGTAACAATGAACCTCAGGTGGTCACTGTCTTAGACTGATTTGTTATTCACTTACAAGACAGCTTGCTTAGGGCATGTCTACACTGCAGTTAACCGAGGATCTTAGCCGGGTTTTAGTCTGTGATCCACACACACAAACCTCTGACCCGGGTTTGGAGGCACTTTAAGCCTCAGTTACCTGACCTAGGCCATGGCTACACTGGCACTTTACAGCGCTGCAACTTTCGCGCTCAGGGGTGTGAAAAAACACCCCCCTGAGCGCTGCAAGATACAGCGCTGTAAAGCCTCAGTGTAATCAGCGCTGCAAGCTACACCCGTAAGGGATGTGGTTTATGTGCAGCGCTGGGAGAGCTCTCTCCCAGCGCTGGCGCTCTGACTACATTCACACTTCAAAGCGCTGCCGCGGCAGCGCTTTGAAATTTCAAGTGTAGCCATACCCCTAGCTGAGGACGTGGGTTAGAACATAAGCACTGTGTTGACTAAGGCTTGAGCCCACCCACTTTGTAGTGAGGAGGCAGGCTTTAAAAAAAGGGTCAGGACAAAGATTTAGGGGGGCTTAACCCTTTAATGTTGGGAAAGAATGTCATTATAAATCACACTGCCCTAATTTTAAAAAGGAGTTACATCCTTATCAAGAAAAAAGTGTGATAAATTTGCCTGATGATGGGATCTTTCTTAGCTATTGTCCCATAACTAATGCACTGAATCCCAATGATTGATGCAGTGGATTTGACTGTTACACTGTTCACTGTTAAGAACCTGACTCCCTCGCCTCCTGTCATTTAGGTTAGTGCTTTATCTCTGATGTTGCAAAACAGATTTCTAGATCTTGTTTCCATTTTCACCTGGGTGGGGTGAGGTGAGCGGGTAGGATTTTTGAGACCCCCACAATCCCAAACTTCCACACCAAGGAAACATGGAAGGACATTAGGAACATTTAGAAATTACTCAAGGGCAGCAAAATAAACCTCCAGTATGTGTCACTGCAGGAACAGACTTTAAACCGAACAAGGGTGTTTTCAGTATTACTGATTGTGACTGGGACCCAAACCTGAAGTCTTTACTCAAGTAAATCTCCCCTGGATAGGCCTGAGTAAGGAGTACAGGAACTCGGCCTTTAATTTAACTGGTTAGGGGAAAGCATAAGTTCCCCTTTTTAGAGTTAATAGCTCAGGTCATAGCCAGCTTTATTTCATGCATTTATCACATACTAGGCAAATACTATAGCTTGACTTGCACATTTCAGTATTCGAGAGAACCTCTTCCACAATAGATACATTTAAAAGAGAGTGAAGTTTACATTTTTTTAAAAACCAAGGTGATAAAGTACCTTTTCGTTTTGATGTACGATCTATACTTGTATAGGTCATTTAACTACAAAACCCTGCCTTGCAATAACAGTCGTAGCCTAGACTGGCAGAAGCAAGGAAGGACTTTTAGCAGTCGGGCCGTCACATCACTTTTAACTTACTCTTACGTGAAGTGGTCTCAGAATAATGCAAGATAATACCTGTGACGTGCTCCCAGAACTGGCATAAGGGTGGAGGAGTGGCAGCCTTGCTTGTAAGTTAAGCCTGCTCCTTCAACTCCGTGTGTTTTTTGTTCATGTTTCACGGTGTTGTGCCATATTGTGTAGGTTCTATTTTCTGCCTTCTCCACTCAGGTATAACTCCATAAGTCCCATTGCAAGGTGCATGCTTCGTCAGGGATAATAAAGCTGAACATTGACAGGATTAGCTGCTAGCTAGCAGGACTTTGCATAGAAGGAAACAAGTATGTTTTCCAGAGCCATTCTAATGTCTTTGCAGCGAAGGTGTTTAGTGAGCAGCCTGTGCATTCCTATGTTGTCGCAATTGTGGATAGCTGCTGATTGTTTTCCTTGTTTAAAAATCCTTTTAACTTTTATATTTGTTACTTGGCTTTCTAGCCTCGTAGTGTCATCTTAGATATTTGGTGGTGATCAAAGGCACAACTGGGTTTCTATTTCAGTACTATCCCATTTCTGTGCAACAGGAGCCTACTATTAGACATTGCAGTGGGCGGTGTGGCTGCCGTGCCCCGTTCAGTGAAGTCACTTGTGGGAAAAGAGGACAATAGTGCTGATCATAACTCCACAAGACTGAAGACATCTCCCTCCTATGGAATTAGTTACATTTGCTGGGGGATGTAAAAAAACCCACAAAACTATGGCCACCATCCTCCCCTTCCTTCTGCAAAGAAGAGCTCAGAGCCACAGATTTGACCCTTGGGGCATGGAAGGAGAGGTAGTTAATGGCTCTCTAGCATGCTTCTCTTTCTCCTTACCATGCAGAAACCCCCTGGATGGCTCTGTGGCATTCCAGTTTTGCTGTTGTTGGAGTGCTTATTTGGGGGGCGGGAGGATGGAGAATGAGAGAAGGAAGGGGCCTTGCTCCAGCAAAATCTTCCCCCACCTAAATCAGCAGGGGAAGCCAACATGAATTCCTGTAGAGCACTTCCTCCTCTGCACATTTGGCAAATACAAACACCCCAACACCCCTGGGAGGGGGAGAGATTCTAGGGGAAGCTCCTGTCAGCATGGCTCTTGTCAGCATTGTCCAGGGGACTCGGCAAGATGAGGAGAGGCTGGGCCGCAGTGCAGAGTCCAAGGTTATTCACAGAGATGTCTGTTACCTTCATCAGATCTCTAGAGATCTGCGACTGCCTCCTGGAGCCCTTTAGCGTCTTCGGTGGTAGGGGACCCCTCCTCTCTTCAGGAGAACCAACAGGAAATGTCACTAGTAGCACTTCTTGCCGTTTCCAGTCCCCATGCAGGTTATTCCTATTCAGGGGAGAATGGGACTCTGGGTTAGAAGACCATAATTCTCTTAATCGCCACTTAAATGTGCCCATTGGTGCCAAACAGGGCCACTAGGGTGACCATCTTGAGCCATATTCCAGCGACATCAGGGAGAGTTGTATAGGATCCATACAGAGCACACAGCAGTGGGATGTATAAGAATACCACCAGTGGTGGGACACATGCACTGTTTTGCTTTGTCAATCTTCCTGCTTCCATTAAAATAATAATAATCATCTCTGGCTTTCCTAATGCCGGTTGAAACCAAGCTACCTCTTAAAATATGTTTTAAATAGTCAGGTTTTTAAGTAGAGCAATTTTTAGGAATTTATTTACTGATGAAATTAATTGGCATAGTGGATTAAGAAACAAAATCCTGTCCAGCCAGACCTGGCCTGTTTGCCAAGTTTCGGTCCGATACAGATTACAGCAAGCCAAATTACGTTCTGGAAAAAACATGGTTTTAATGGCAGCGGCAGCTGAAACCTAATTAACACGTCACTGCCATGTAATACACTCGCCCAGTGATTTGCTATTAACTTTTGGGACAGCTGAAGGGCATTCTCCTGGCAGAGGAAATGTGAAGTGAAAAAGCCACAGGGCTCTTTTTGTTTGCAGTTTTATTTCAAAGCACAAGTGAAAGTTGTGCGGTGTTGTTTCGTTGATTTCTTCCTGAATGATCATTAAGTAATTACAACCAATGGAACACCAATATCTCTAGGCATCTTTTAACCTTCTCTGAAAACCTCCACGCCTTACTGCTGGGGATTAGAATGGCTTTTTAAAAATATGTTGGCTCCCATATCACCAGTGAAAAGATAAGGGGGACAGTAAATTCACTTACTTTAAAGAGGTCACTGTTCATTCCCTGCTCCTCAGCGTTAGTGTTCTTCATCATCATAATTTCTTGCCTTTTTGTAAAGTGCTTTCGTCCCAAAGAATCACACCGCAAACGTGTGATTTACAGACGTAACCGATTCAGTTCTGCTTGGCGAGCACTTTGCCCACCACTGAAATGCAGCCCACCTGTGGGGCAGAATGTGACTGCACAGCAACTGTACACAACAGCTTAGGGAGAGCTTAAAAGGAAAATGTTGACGGTGGGAGGAAGTGCAGGGGTGAGTCAGAGTCTGTGTACGGAAAGTTGTCCACTGATTTGGGATTTGGCTAGGTTACTAGGGTTAATATCCCATATCTCACTTCATAATTTTCCTGCCGTTGCAGGGGCCTCAGGCATTGGTAGCAACTTGCTCCCTCCTGTTCTCTGCCTGAGGACTGAAACGCCTTAGGGTATGTCTGCCCTGCAATGTCAACCCAGGGTTAGTGTGACTCGAGGCAGCTGACCCACGTTAGGGAACCCTGGGTTTGAGCATCTACATTGTATTTGAACCCTGTGTTAAGAATTTTCTGATCCATCCTTGAACCTAGGGCTCTGGTGTCCACAATGCAGTGCACAGACCCGAGTCAAAGTAGCTCTGTCCCACAGTCTCTGGTGCTCCCCCTACCCCCCAAAGAATGGGTGGTCTAGCCCTAGGACTGTGCTGCACATTATCAGGAAGCAGCTGGCTTGGCAAAAGGCTTGATGAGTTCGTTCTCCTTTGCAAAGCCAGGAAGCGCCCTGATAATGTGCTTGCAAGTTGGTGATCGGAATGCAGCGGGTTAACGCTGACCTGAGCTGTTGTCCTGGCTTCCATTTTCAGCAGAGTGGATTGCAGGTTGTTGGGATAGAGCAGGCTAAGGAAGTTGTCCCATGGAATTGTGGGATATTTCCAGCTCACTCCTGGGACCTGAGTCAAGTGGGGCTGTGTCCATGCTGCAAAGCAATAGAGCTCAGACTCTGGGTCTCGGCTTAACTCGAGCTTGGAACCTCCAGCCCTCTAGAGTCTTGGGACCTGGGTCCGAGCCCTATGTAGGTGCAATTGCAGTGTAGACACAAGGGGAGTTAGGCTTGAGCCTGGGCTCCAGCATGGGCTTACGTTTCAGTGTAGACATACCCTCAGTGAAACTCAGGTTATTGGACTCAACACAGGACTAACTGGGTGAAATTTAATGGCCTCTGATATACAGGAGGTCAGGCTAGATGATCTGATGGTCCCTTCTGGCCTTAAACTCTATGAAATATACTAAATAACCTACTGTCTGATAAATTGCAATGGGATCTGAGTGACTGCAGATCTGTAGAACCTTGGCCTTGCATCTCCCTTGAGAGGTCACCTCCAGCAGTGTATTGCTGCTGCACTGATTCAACACTGACTCAGAGGGAAGAGTGCCCCCGTTGACTCACTAGCAGCACCGCTTGCAGCATATAGGTGTTCTTGGAGGTCTCTCATCCAAATCCTTATTTAGCCCAACCTTGCTGAACTTGTGAGGGATGACCAACAGGATTGCAGCACCAGATCACAATGTGGTGATGTATTGCAGCTGTGCCGTCTGGTTTTGTGTAGTGCCATCTCTTTAGAAAACAGTGCTGGAGGGGTTTATACACGTGCTATTTATATATCATAAGTGGAATAAAATGACATTTGAGCTCAGTATTAAATGAAAATTGTTTAGTATTTTCCTATATTATTAATCCAATTTTTCTTAAATTTGAGACACTGGATTTATGCATTAGCCAAATGTGGATGCCCTTATTAAATTACATGCAACCAGGTTCTGTTTCCATTGGCCAAATAACCTGTTTAATATTGTACTGAAAAGGGATGATCTTGCCCAGACGGGTGCAGGGGTGCCGTTGTTACTGACTCCAGCTACAATAGGGTTCAATAACTGTGGTTCGTAAATCCCTATAATCTGATTTCATTCTGCCCTTGATTAACCATTGATATGTCCACAACAGTCCATGGTTGCTTCAATTTCCCAATTCATCCAGCAGACTGAAGAATGATCTTGAGTCCCATTATGTCTCTAAACAGAGACTTTTCAGTATAACAATTTAAGGATGCTTCATGTTTAGGAGGAAGACCTTACTGCAGGCTAACAAAAGCCTCAGTTTTCAGCCTCTGATTTATTATGCACAGAATAGGGGTAACCTAACCATGTAATCTGGAAACATTCTCAAGATATCCGAGTTGGGTTTTATACATTTAAGTTTTTTAATTCAGGAAATTTTTTAAAAATTGTTTTAGATTCTGCAGCTGCAACATGGCCACCTTCACGCACATGTCATATTTTCTGTTACAGTATAGGGTGTTAACATTAAATTAATACCTTTGTAGGCCTGATTCTCAGTTACATTCACTGCTGTGGCAGAGTAAAGGCACCTTAAAAGGGGTATAACCCATTCTGCCAGTGTGGTGTAAGGGCCTTAGTGTAACAGAGAATGAAGACCCTAAATGTATGGGTAGTGTGACTAACTTCAGGATCAGTACTTTTGTATTTCCTCTCATTTGTGCTTTAAAGTGTCAATTGTCACATTGCATTGATGTGATTTTTTTTTTTAAATTTCTTAGTCTTTTAAAAGAGAGAAGAATTTTGATTGTTCTTGCAGCAGGGTAGTACTCTGTTGCTGAAAAAGCCTTTTTGGGGGAAATTTTACATCAATAGGATTTTTAAATGAATGGGTGACTTAACATACTTTTGACATTCACAAATGAAAATAATTGGATTTCCTTGCTAACCGTGGAGAAGCCTTGTCAGAAGAGTAACAGTGTGAAAGACAGATTATCTGTGCCTGTTTGATTTGGGAGTGTTTCATAAATGAATCTATAAATGAACCACTGTTCAGAGTTGAGTGGTGTTTTGATGGACCCAATTTAAAGTAACTGGTACTTTATTTTTTTATTTCTTAGCAACTCCGGTCCCAAGCTCGTGCACTGATAACATTTGCTGGGATGATCCCCTACAGAACGTCAGGAGACACGAATGCAAGACTGGTGCAGATGGAAGTCCTTATGAATTAGCACAGATGCTTTCAGTTAGAACTGTAGCATCATCCCCTTCCTGTCATTAGTTCTTTAAGGGCCCAATATCATTTTGTATCCTGTATGTTTGTCGATGAAAATAAATTTCTTTGGTTTATATTTGTTTTTGACATCTTTTTATTTTCACTGATTTGTATTTTTTTATTCATTTTTTTTTAAATTGCTTTATAGAAAAACATTCTTTAAGTAAATGGGCCATACAGAGAGAGCTTTTATTTTAAAAGAGGTCAATAAACTACTGTATAGTACAATCAGGAAGTGACAGATGAAGCTTTTAATGGCAATGCCGTTTTCTCTGAATTGACCATTTAATAACCACACAGCTTAGAAATCTTAACCTTTTGGGGCTTCTTTGAAAAATGAAGGTAATTTAAAAGTTGAAAAGCTGTGTATGTACTTTGCATTACGTAAGAGATGCTGTACAAAACATACATTGTTCTCTCGTTAATAACTATATACCTTTATATGCTGCAGTTCAGCTTTACGTAGAACAGGTAGGCTTGGCCGAACTAGATTTTTATTTTTTTTATAGTTTTGTTGAAAAATATCAATGTTTATTTTTTGTATTTTTAATTTTTATCGATTTAAATTTTCACAGTTGCAGGACATTGAGTTTTAAGCATATTTTTCCATTTCTACCTATTTTAAATGTTCACAGTTGCAGAAAATTATGGGGGTGGTGTCAGACAATAATTATTTAATGACCTCAGATATTGCACTTTAAAAAAATCAAAGTTTTCTAACACAAATTGTCAACATCCCTTCAAAATGTACAAAGTAAATATCCTTAAACTATAATAAGTTCTCAAGCAGCATTTTCCTTACTTTGCCTATCTGTAAATTTAGATAATCAATGGAAATATTTTTTTTCATGGGTTAGTGTGTATGGTGAAATTTGATGTTTACCGACACTTTACTGATAAAAATCTAATCCTTCCAAGCCCAAGGATAAGTAGCATAAATTGACCCTTCAGAGGAGGTTTAAAATATGAGGCCAGATTCTGAGCTCACGTATGCTGGTGGAGATCCAATCTAACTACTCTGAAGTCTTTGCAGGAATCAGTGAGGTTTCCAAAGAAAAATAGAAACTATTGTAACTGATTCAAAAGGATGATATTTCAGAAAAAGATTTGAACAGAAGAGTCTCACTAAATACCAGTTACTTTTTAGCCAGTCAAGACTTCAGGTTGCCATGACACACTGTACAATTTACCCCCAAGATAGAATGCTAGAGATCTGAAAGAGGAAGACCAAAATGTTCAAATGTGGGTGTCTGACGCAGGGTACAGTTTTCCAGTGGTAGCAAGTACCTACAATTCCCACTGTCATCGCTGAGAGTTCTGGGTGCTTAACACCTTTGAAAATCAGTGTCTCAGTGTGGATTTTAGGTGACTAAACTTAGGCACCCAAGTTTGAAAATGTTGACTGAAGTGTCATCAGGAAGGCCCAGAGATTGGATTGGATGAAAACTCTCTGTCCAAAATACACTTGTATGTAGCTACCTATCCATCTTAAAAATAGAATGAGACGGATACTAGCTCTTAGCCTTTTTGCTCCTGGTCCTCCATAGCACATGCTGTGTAGCTTTTCGGATCATGGAAATGTCAGGACATATATGGTTAGAAGCACAGGAGGTGTGTTTCAAAGGCCTGGTCTACACTGGGGGCAGGTGTCGATGTAAAATACGCAACTTCAGCTACGGGAATAGCGTAGCTGAAGTAGACATATCTTATTTCAACTTACCTCCCGTCCTCACGGCGTGGGATCGATGGCCGCAGCTCCCCCATCGACTCCACTTCTGGAGTGGTGTTCCAGAGTCGACGGGAGTGCATTCGGGGTTCGTTATATCGCGTCTAGACGAGACGCAATATATCTATCCCCAATAGATCAATCGCTACCCGCCGATCCGGCGGGTAGTCTGGACGTACCCAAGAAGACGATCCAACAGTCAAGAGGTAAATACACAAAATAGTACCAGCTTTCCCATCTCAGTGCCCAGGATGGGAAGAACTGGTTTCCCATTTTGTATCACTGTGTATGATTTGTAACGTGTGTAGAGGGATATATAAACACACTGCTAGTTGCTGTTCTGAATGATTTACAAACTGTTGGGTCAAATTTTCCCAACTACCTTTTACCAAGCCTTTGTTATGCCTAATTTTGTCAACTTTTCTTCACTTGACAAGAAACCACAAGACAGTACGTGGGGGGAACTTAGTCCTGGGGAATGCTGGACTGTGGCACTAACCTGTTAGAAAGATGACTCTTACATTTGTAGTGCTATACAGATGATCAATACCAGTATGTGGTGCTCTACAAAATATGACATGCTCTCTGGCCTGAAGAGTGTAAAGTGTAAGAGAGGACAGGAGGAGGCATAAGATGAAGCACAGGTAAGGGAGGGGATGTTGAGATACCTAAATGTTATTGGGGGCTTGTCTACACTTCCCGGGGGATTGACGCATGGCAATCGATACATCGATGGCAGATGGTAGAGCATCTCCTATCGACATAGCATAGTGTGGACCCCGCAGTACGTAGATCTAAGCTACGTTGACTTGAGTCATGCTACTAACGTAACTCAAATTGCGTAGCTTAGATCGACTTTCACACATAGTGTAGACAAGGCCTGGAGGATGTATTGGAGTGATCCTATGTACCAGCTAACTGCCTGCATCATGATTTCATAATGAAAAAAATCATCACTAATTCAACATGAAAATCTCCAGTCTTTAATATATCTGGTATGTTCGGGCATTTCCTGATATGACCCACTTCACCACTTAGTCTGATCTGCTAAAGAGCACAGGGCTGAAAACGACATGAGAGAGTGGGGCGTCTTTTCTAAAGCCGACTGTTTAAAAATCATTGACCGAATTATTTCACTTGTGTTTTTTCAGGTGAGGTCCAGTCCTCTCTCTCTTCCTTCCCCAGTTCTCCACCTGTCTGTACGTCAGCAAGTGCACTGACAGGACGTCCTAGGTCGTTACCTTATAACACCCTATGTAACATAGGACCCGAGGAACCATGCCTTGTCCTGAGGCAGCACAGGAACTGCTCCCTCTCCGAAGAGATCGCCTTGAGAGGACCAGGCCTTTTTCCTGTTTATAATTCCACCCCCTTGGTTATTTGCATTGGTGCAGCTTTACGTTGGGATGGAAGACTTCCCAATGCTTGTTTTTATTACTGTAGTTTCCAATACATGTTTATCTTGGTGGCTTGTATGTTACCTGTTCCCACTCTGGTTAGCTAGTAAGCCATGTTATTTTACTGGTGTAATTTTGTTCATGAATTTGGATGATTAAAGGACTCTTGGTCCTATGCACAGCTGATGATTGTTTTTTCAAACCTGGTCTATTAGGATACTGTTGCAGAGGCATCCAGTAGATATGGGGAAGTGGTAGATGTGATATGTTTTGATTTTAGTGAGGATTTTGACCCAGTGCCAGGTGACAGTCTCCTAAGCAAAGTAGGGAAATGTGGTCTAGATGAAATTACTATAAAGTGAGTGCACAACTGGCTAAAAGACCTTAGTCAAACAGTAGTTATCAATGGTTTGCTGTCAAACGGGGAGGATGCATCTACTGGGGGTCCCAGAGAGATCAGTTCTGGTACTGTTCAATATTTTCATTAATGGATAATGGAATGCAGAGTATGCTTAGAAAATCTGTGAATGGCACCAGCTGGGAGGGGTTGCAAACACTCTAGAGGCCAGGAATAGAATTCAAAATTACCTTGGCAAGTTAGAAAAATTGGTCTCAAATTCAATAAAGACAAGTGCATTTTTAGGAAGGAAAAACCAAATGCACAGTTACAAAATGGGAAGTAACTGGCTAGATGGTAGTCCTGCTGAAAGGGATTTGGGGATTATAGTGGATCACAAATTGAAAATGAGTCAACAATGTGATGCAGTTGCTAAAAGGCTAATATGATTCTGGGATGTATTAACAAGAGTGTCATATATTGTCCCATTCAACTTAGGACTGGTGAGGCCTCGGCTGGAGTACTGTGCTCAATTCTGGGTACCACACGTTAGGAAAGATGTGCACAATTTGGAGAGAGTCCAGAGGAGAGCAACAAAAATGATCAAAGCTTTAGAAAACTTGACCTGTGAGAAAAGGTTAAAAAAAAATGGTATGTTTAGTCTTGAGAAAAGACTGAGATGAGGATCTGATAAGTCTTCAAATATGTTAAGGGCTGTTATAAAGAGGATGGTGATCAATTGTTCTCCTTGTCCCTTGAAGGTAAGTAATGGGATTGATCTGCAGCAGGCGGGACTCAGGTTAGAAATTAGGAAAAACTCTTTAATTATCAGGATAGTTCGGCTCTGGGACAGGCTTCCAAGGGAGGTTGTGGAATCCCCGTCACTGTAAGTTTTTTAAGAAGAAGTTGGACAAACAGGGATGGTCTAGGTTTACTTGGTCTTGCCTCAGTGAAGGAGACTGGACTTGATGACTTTTCGAGATCCCTTCCAGCTCTATATGGCTATGATCTCACAGCCTGAACATGAAATAATTACCAAAAACCAGACCCACTGAAGCAAACCTCATTTTAAGCTGCTCCTTCCGTGACATGCTGGCTGTAACTCCTACCTCTTCTTAAGCAAAAGCTGGGTTGAAACAGGGATGCCTTGTGCTGTGCTTTAACAGCCCACAAGCCCTGTCTCTAGGGAACTGACAAGGAAATGGATCCCATAGATGAAGACCCTTGGCTAGGAAACATGGTGCCAGCCCTGGAAAGCTCCATCCTAGCACTCAACACTAGCAGAGTTCTAGTTGGTTGCAGGGCATAGGCAATTTGGGACACCTTGATGAATAAAGTGCCAGTGAAATAACACTGTTGTGTTACATGCTAGGTTTACAGGTTTCAAAGTAGCTCAGCTTTAGTCTTTCTTCCTTGGCGATCTTGCCCATAGTCCAGCTTAAATCCTCAAACGTAGTGGGATAACCTCATCCCACGAGCATGTTGCTCTTTTTGTAAATCTTTTCTCGCAGGAGGCTAACAGACCATCATGGATGTCCATACCAAGGGTGGTTTTGCCCAAGTTTCCAGATCCCACCTTCCTCCAGTCAGGGTTTGATATTGTTGAGAGGAGGGCTGTGTAGACATAAGTGGAGGGCTTTTGTTTTCCATTCCCTTTGCTTTCCATGGGCCCAGTAGTTCTCAAGGAAGGGAAAAGCACCTCCCAGTCTCTTCTCCCATCTGAGCCCAGTGCAGGTGGTGCTAATTTCTGTGCCTTGTCTACTGTGCCATATTCTGTACCTAGTAAATCCACCTCTGTTCTTCCACAAATAAGTTCTTTGCTGCATAGGGCTGGGCTTTTAGCTGCTTTGCTGAATCAGGGCCCTAGTGACTCGCCATCTGTTACTCTGCTGCATCTGCTGTAAACATTTGAGATTAAATAAGTCTTATTGGTTACAAGTTTATTCTTGGAGAAGTGGGAAGCTTTCAATTTGTGCTCCCTTGGGATTCTGCCATGTAGAAAAGAAATTCTTTCTGCTTTATTCAGATGACCTATTTTCAGTTTTTTCTTAAGAAGCTCCAAATACACACATTCCCTTCAGAGCTTTTTTTGTAACCTGCCCAGAAATACTGTTACTGCCGAAGCTCTTTTCCCTCCCATGCATCTTGTTGAGTTGGTTGGGGTTTTTTTTACTCTTCCAGTCTAGTTGCTCTGCACAGCATCTTCTCAAATATAGTCCTCTCCTTTTCCGAGATATGGTAATCAGTGCTCTGGATGAGATCTGCTCTCAGCTGGTAAAACATGAGATTATTCATCACAGGGTGGGGATCGAAGCCACGTATTGGGCCTGGCGCTCTTCTAACTTCTGTGATTCTATCCGTATCCAGTAGGGAACAATCCGGTGCTGGCACAGAGATGGTCTGGATTGATCGAATAACCCTTTCCCATCTCTGTTCTGATACAGACTGGTGCCTTTCAAAGGCGCAATACCAGCTCTCCCCTAAAGAGTAAACCAGCCATTGTTCAAGGTACTATTATGATGCTCTAGTTCTCCACCAGTCTGGTAAACTTCAGGCCCATGATGTTTGGGGCAACACCAACCAAAGGCCTGGTCCTACCAACTGAGTTAGACTGATCTTTTTCAATGGTCCTTGTAACCCAGTGTCCTAACACAGGTGTCGTGGGCGGGGTGGTGACAAGCAAGTCTCATTCAGCAATGGAGAGAGCATGACTGTCTAAAAAAAATAAAACCTGAGAAACGAAGAGTAAAGGGGAGACCTGGTAAATGTTGAACTATGTTAAGGGCTGTTATAGAGAGGATGGTGATCAGTTGCTCTCCATGTCCACTGAAGATAGAAAGAGAAATTGAGATTTAGGTTAGATATTAGGGAAAACTTTCTAACAATAAAGATATGAGAATACTGGAATAGGCTTTCAAGGGAGGTCATGGAATCACCTTTCTAGGAAACCGTATTGCATGAAGGGCCTTGGTCTAAAGGGTAAAAACTTCCATTGGCCAAAGCATTTTTCTGAAACTATTGCCAGATCCTCTGAGTGAACTAAAGTACAGTTACTCTCCGGAAAGTGACTGGGGGATGTCATTTTTTTCCGTGAATGAGCCAAGTTTTCTGCCCCTGTAAATTGGCAAAATGCCACTGGAGTCAATGAATTTCTGCTCATTTGTCTTGGAGAAGAGCGTTTGCCCCAGCGATCCCCGGTAACATTTGCTCAGGGTATAAGTGAAAGGACGAGGTTTGGGGTTTTGTTCAACTGTCAACACTGCGAACTAAAGCTGGAATCTGACAATACTGTGAGGTTCTTTCTGGCTCTGTGCCTCATCCCCAGCCATAAAGATTCTCCAGTTGGAACTTAAGTTAACCGTTCCAAGGAGGGCTCCTCAATATTCAGTAGCATGCAGCTCGTGGTCTTAGCTGTGTTAGAGCTGCAGTGGTGGTGGGGTAAAAAAAAGGACATCTTGCTATTGAAGTAAGTAGATCTGACTAACGACAAACAGGGAGCAGAGTTGTTGAGTAGGAAAGTGCCATTGTACACGTCACATTTCTGGTCGTAACATCTCTTTAATGAAACATCTGTCAGTATCTTTACTTCAGTATAACAGGTCTTCTAGCTTTATGGATTTAGATAATTGACAAATGGGTATACAGCGGATTAGACTGCTACCTCTGAGTGGGCATGTGTTTAAGGACATTTTAAACTATATTTTTTGCAGGGGAAGGCTGATGGGTTTACATAGAGGGAACATTTTTTAGCAGCAAAGCTAAAAATCATCACTGTCCAGTTCTAGCATGTGCTGCTTGCCCAGTAAAAGAACAGTTAAAAATGTAAATAGCCTTTTTTCAGGTTTTTTCCCCCCTCAGCATTTGTTTGAACTAGGTAAGGAGTGTTTGCTGTTGCTACATAAGCTAAACCATGAGTTACTTCTGGCTGTCAAGATCTCTGACCTGCAGTTATTCCTCCGGCTGGCTGCATGCAGTTTGTGGCTAACCTGCCAGCCATCATTGCCTTTCAGATGTCTCTCCGGGAACTGCACTGAGATTAGCCTTGGGCTGTAAATAGAAACCTTTGCATGAGCTGGAGTTGAACTGGACAGCCGCGCTTTGTGAGAACTCTTTGCCTTGTGCCAGTGAGGAGAGTCTGCTTAAACACATTTCCAGGACATCTTCTTGCATTTTCCCATGAGGTTTGCAGATCAGTTTCTTTATCTAAATTTTTTTTTTTTAATGACAATGCAGATGTCGACCTCATAGTGGGTATTTGTGTAAAAGTGTTCCCAGGTGGGATCCTGGTGCTTTCCATCACATATATTGTGCTCAAACACTACTGAGGTAGGGGCCATTAGGACTACTTAGCACTTCTCAATTAAAGGCCCAGTCTGCAGCCCACTGATGTCAATATGTTCCCCATTGATTCAGGCTCTGTGTGCAGGAATATAGGGTCCAATTCAGCAAAGCATTTAAACGTGATTTGTCCATTGATTTCAATGCTTATGTGCTCTGCTGAATCTGGGTTTTGATGCTGTTTCTGCTTTGTGAGCAGCCTGGCACTAACGAACGCACATGCTGACAGGAATGCAGAGCAAGAAAACGTAGCTTGGATAATCAGTTCCATTATGTTTTTTAAAATACCTGTGTCCTTTTTGAAGAAGTCAATAGCTGTCTTATATTCTGTTCTGTTATAGGAGTGTCCCTTACAGCTACTTCGCTGTCTGATGGAGCCACAAGAGAACTGGGTTGGTATGTCCTGATGATGCAGCAGCAGGGGATAAGGTTGCATTGCAGCATGATAATGTTTTCACCTCCTTAGTTCTTCTCTTTCACCACAATCCTGGCTGCTGAGAGGAAATGGGTGTAAGCTCCTTTCTTGCCTGAGACTGGAGATGTTGGTAAATCGATCCTGACAGATCTGTTTGCTCAGTGCTGTCCACGCTGTCTGATACAAGTATATTTGGCAGACCTATGGGAGCCAATCAGGCACACTGATTCTGGTAACACTTGCAACGTACATCGGGTGTCAGTGGTGTTACGCTACCTCTCTGCCAATGTAAGTGAGACAAGAATCCAGTTTATAGGCATCACAACGCCAGTGAAGGGCCCTGAAGGACAATCTGTAACTCACTTACCAGCCACCAAAGGAGAAACACGTATTTAAAATATATATGTTTGTTGGTTTCTGAGTGAGTTGCTACGCTGGTGTAATTCTCAAAGTCTGTCCATCTGGCCACATCTACACTACAACTTATGTCGCTCAGGGGTATGAAAAAAACCCATACGCCGAACAACACAAATTTTGCTGGCATAAGTGATAGTGTGCACAGTGCTGTTGGCGGGAGATCTTCTCACGCCAACAAAGCTACTGCTGCTCATTGAGGTGGTTTTATTTTACTGCCGGGAGAGCTCTCTCCCATTGTTATAGAGTGGCTGACAATAGCCTGTGTCAGTATCTACTACTACTAAAAAACTAGCTTCTGGGTTTAATGCCTGGCTCCCTGTTGAATACAGATTTCAGTTCAAGGTCTTTGTCCTCCTCTTCAGCACTTTCAGTCTGGACGGGATTCACGAGAGAGGTGAGAGGCTGCCTCTCCGTCCACCATGATGCTGACCTCTCATGACAGCTTTGTTCCACTGGCACAGTGAAAACCTCAGCCCCAAGTGTGACACCTGCAAGCACACGAGTGGGACCCATGCCATGGGTTTGTCCCTTGCCCGAGATAAGAGAAACCGCCCGGCTCTCTGCTTTCAGAATGAAATGCAAAATTCATTTCTGTGATTAAGCTTTTCCTCAATATGCTGTGCACCCCCCTCATGCCAACCCCCCTCCCTCAAAAAAGAACCCCACCATCTTCCAACTAATCAGGCTATTTCTCTACAGGCTGGGAGGGAAGAAAAAGAGGTGGTGGTGGTGGTGGTTGTTAGATTGATTTTTAAATACCTGGGGAGACGGATGCTCAGGTCCTGCTGAAATGCGAGTTGCCATCTAATTCTGTTCTGTTCTGTTCAGACCCTCATCCCTCTGCTGTCTGAATGGGCCCTGGGTGGTCGTGGAAGTTGGGCTGCTTTTGCTTGCCCTGTAAGATATTCAGAAACTGGCCAAACAACCCCTGTATTTTCCCTTTTCAGACTTCCCTGCAGTTTCAGACATCCAGTTCCATTCTACACTGTGTTTTTTCAATGCCAAGGCCCTGCTCGTATGTTATTGCAATGCAATGCCTCTCCGTTCCAGTGCAGTAATTTCTTCTTGCCTGGCGTGCGCCAGAGGAGATGAAAACATATCAATTAAAACCTTGTCCCGATTGTTAACAGCTCAGGGGAATAAACTCTGCTGGCAGAACATTAAAAAGAAGCTGTAGATAAAGCACCGAAACATTTCTCTTTTTAAACTAGATTAAAGTTCATTTGTCTTGTTTAACAGCCAGAATGGACCACAGAAGCAGCATGAAGTGAACAAAGGCCCCCAGAGCAGAAGTTTGTTGGCATCTCTTAACTCTGTGAATAGAGGCTTCTGCTGGACACGCTGCTTGAATGAACTAGGTGTAGCATTTATCCCTTGATTAGAGTCACTGAGATGGATTGCCTTGACTCCGTTCCCTGGCATGCAGCCCAATCAGGTGGGTGGGTTGCTCGTCGGTGAATTCTACTGCTGTGTTTTGTCGGTTTGATGCCACTGGGTTGCTGCTATGTGGAGTAGAAGCCAGCATTTAGAAAGGCTTTGGCTGGGCCAGTGCAAATGTTTTCCCCTTCTGTAACAAAGGCTGGCTCCAGAACTGCTTTGCTATTGTAAGAAACGACCCCACAGCAGGAGGTGCTGAGTGGTGAGATGCCAGCTCAAGGCAAAGGGATACAATAGCTGTGGGGGGGTGGCACGAGTAAGCTGTGACCGGAGGGGGGTTATTGAAAGGTTTCTGCAATCTGCTTTAGTGCTGTTCTGCTCCACCTAACTGAGAAGCTGTTTGCAGAAGTGGAGAAGAGTTCTGGAGTCACAGGATGGCGTAAGGTATTGTTGCTGCAGCTGGTGTTGTGAATCAGGCCGACAACAAGCTCATCCTACTATCCGGCTATTTCACTACACCAGGGTTGCATCATACCACTCAGCTTCACTACGCGCCAGGAGTCCTGCTTCCCTCCACCGTTGCTGCGAATGCTCTGGTTCTACACCACTTGAATCCCACTTCAATGTACAACTCGCATGTCCTTGGAAAAAGCTGATGCCTGTTGTTTAAATACGTTGTAAAATAAAGCCCTTCCCTACAAGGTGTGTGAGATTTCCTGATCCGGAGCTCTTTTGGATGGAAGTTGATGAACTTGTGGGAGTGAAATTCTGAAGTTTTGGATGAATGACAGCAGAGTGGAGCCAAGTGATCCCTGCTGATCTTGAGTGACTCCCAATGCAATTTAGTCAGGTACCGTTTTAGGGAAAGGTTTTAGTTCCGTTTGTGAGCCCTAAGGTTGTGTTTTAATTGGACGGCTCTAGCTCTTTTAAAAACATCCTTTTATGCACCTTAGCATCAGGGCCGCCCGGGGGGCAATTTGCCCAGGCCACACAGGGGCCCCAAGAGAATATAATATTCTACAGTATTGCAACTTTTTTTATGGAAGGGGCCTCCGAAATTGCTTTGCCCCAGGCACCCTGGATCCTCTGGACGGCCCTGCTTAGTGTTAGCACTTGATGGTGCTAAGAGGGGGTAGTCCTGCTTCTGTTTCAAGCTGTCAGTTGCCTCATGGGCCAGGAAGGCATTTTGCCTTGGACCAAAGGAAGCAGCATGAAGTGAACAAAGGCCCTGGAGTAGAGGTTTGTTGGCATCTCTTAATTCCATGAATAGAGGCTTGTTCTACTGGACACGCTGCTTAAATGAACTAGGTGTAGCATTTATCCCTTGATTGGAGTCACTGAAATGTATTGCTCTGATTTTGTTCCCTAGCATGCAGCCCAATGAAGTCCATGGGCTGGTCCTCAAGGAGCTGCTGAATGGAATTCTACTGTTGTTTTTTGAGTCACTTAATCATCTTAAGTAGTATTGTTCACTGCACAGAAGATATTGGGTCTGATCCAATCGTCTGCTCCAGGAGAGTAATGTTCTAAGGGTTTTGGCTGCATAGCATTTTCTGATTGGGAACTGTAGGAAAGCTTGGTGCTCCCCGTCCCTTACAGCATGCCTGCCTGGGCCAGTGCTGTTCAGGGGGAGAGGTTGCCACCTCTGCTGTGCATGATAGGTGATGGAACCCTTCCCCTACCCTCTGTGTCAGCTCCCCTGAAGACACTGATTTGTGTGGGTCCCTGGAGGAGGCACCTCTGCAGCAGTCGTCCCCAGTGTTCAGTGTCCACAGCCACTTCCAAGCAGCGTAATTAAAAGGGGATTGTATTAGCCGGTTTTCAGAAGAAAGACGGCGGGCAATAGCTGGACTGAGATGGATGCTCTGATAAGCACTGCTGGGTAGGCACAAAGCAGGGGGCTGGAACCTCACAGGGCAGCAAACGACAGTGTCTCTAATTGAAAGGCTGCCTTCTGATGAATCATTCTGCAGCTCAGGGAAGAAGCCCTTGTTAGATCTGGGTCACGGGCCCCAGAAAGGGTCAGGACATTGAGTAAGTCACTGCCTTTCTTCCGTAGGGCCTAGGTTCCCAGTGCTAAGTCTCCAACACTCAGCTCCTGGGGGATTTGTCTCTGTCAGAGGCTGGTCTCTTCCAAACCCATGGCAAAGAGAAGTGAGCATCCCTCTGGGGGGTTCCCCCAAGACCTCTTCCACTCGGGATCTGTCGTTCTTGGGGAATCAAGTTACACAGCAGACCTCTTCCTTTATCTATATTTACACATTATATTGCATTCACTGGACATTGCATCACATGCTTTGGGATTGGTTGCCCTCTGTAGGAACCAATCCCTGTACAACATGTTCTGGCTGTGCACTACTTACTCTTTATCTCACCTTATGTTCCAGGCATATCTCATCTATTGTAAATGGTTCCCTCCCTGGATGTTCACCTTTATCTTAGCTAGTATAGTTGTTCTGTTTTTAGCTTGCTGATCCATTTAGCTCCCTACTGTCTCCCAAGAAATGAGGCTTCACTCATGTCAAGCCAGACCTCCACCCTTACTAACCTGCAGCTGGGCCCAGCTATCATATGCAGCTAGACAGAGTCCAGAATCAAACTGGTGCATAGCTTAAGATCAACGTTCGGCATTCACATAAGTTTACTCTCAGGCAGGCTTGGCATTTGTCCCAGAAACCCCTAGTGAAGGAATTGCCATAGTGATCTTAAGAAGAAATCATACATGTGTACCATCAATGTGAAGTTTAAATGATTATTCAGTTTTCATGATTGTAGCCCCTAGGAGCCCTCATCACAGACCAGGAGCCCGTTGTGCTAGGATGGTGCTATACGAACACAGAATCCCTGCCCCCATGGGTTTACAGTCTTGCTATAAAGCCAGATTTATTTCATTTGAAATAAGAACTCAACATTGGAGGAGGGATGGCTCAGTGGTTTGAGCATTGGCATGCTAAACCCAGGGTTGTGAGTTCAATCCTTGAGGGGGCCATTTTGAGACCTGGGGCAAAAATCTGTCTGGGGATTAGACTAGATGATCTCCTGAGGTCCCTTCCTACCTTGGGATTCTGTAATAGGGGTGTCTAGAATAAAATATGTATGTTGATGGACCTGGTTTCTTACAGTGATCTAAAAAAAGTTACAATTTGAAGTAACTGAGTGGTTATTACACATCTTGACACAAATAATCCAGAATACACCATACTGTGACTACTCAGGGATGCATGGTTTGTGCTTCCTGGGGAGCAAAATATTCAATTTGGTTCCTATACCATGCCCATCCCCCTGGCATCTGAGCTTCTTCCAGTAATGCATTTGGTGCCATGACAAGCGTCAGCCGTATGGACTGCAGCCTTGGAGTAATTTAGAGTGATTAGCCATTAGCCCCTGTTAGTTACTATTTCCATAATAATACTGCTGTTGGGGTAGCTAGATGGTCACGAAGCTTCTGAACAGGCCCGTGGAGGTGATGCTGTGCTCAGCCAAGGACTAACCCTCATGCCTGCCCAGTGCAAGGTCTCTGGATGGTAGCACGTGTGAGTTGGCAAGGGAAGGGGCAAACAGCTGCCAGGTGCAGCTTATACTCTCTGCATATTTCCTAGGAGCCCGTGCTGCTAAGGACAGAGCAGACGGACCCAGCAGGTGAGTGAGGTGCCCATTCAGACACATCACTGGATTTAAATCTCTCCTCAGTGAGGTGTCCTGGTTAAGCACTTCTGTATGAAATAGAACATTCTCCATACCAGTGGTAGCGAACAGGGCAGGTGCTTTGGGGAGGGGTGTGGTCTGCAAGCTGGGGAGCCTGGATTGAATTCCCACCTCTGCTACAAACCACGGGCAAGTCACAATCTCTCAGTGCCTCAGTTCCGTGTACGTAAAACACTGACACTCCTCCCCTTCATTGCTTAGGATGCAAGCTCCTTGGGACAGGGAGCGTCTCCCACTATGTGAACAAACTGCACTTAGCACAAGACGGTCCTCATCTTGGATGGGTACTCTAGGTGCCGCTGGAATACAAACTACTATTCAAATGTGGGTCATTGCAGATCCTGGCTATGATTCATCTCAGGAACCTGCTCCATTTATTGTCAGCCCCCTGAGCCATTGGTTTCCAGCTCCAGATGCATAATTTCTGTTGCTAATCATCTCATTTCGTGCAGCTTTTCCTGCCCTTTGTCATACTGTAGCATTTTGGATGCTATTCCACACTGCCTCGGTTTCCCCTGTCATTGCCTCCCTCCCTCGGAAACTGTTCCTTTCCTCCCTCACAGATTGTGGGGGTCTCTGCCTGTTATAACTGGGCAGCTATCCTGAAGGCACGTTCACATGATGCAGTGTTTTACCTGGAAAGGGTTTTGTATACTTTAATTTCCCTCTGATTGCCATGTGTCTTACATGTAATGCTTGCTGAGAGATTTGCAGGTTAGACACTGGAAAGGCCCCCAAGCCCCAGACAGTTTCCCTCCTTATCTTTGTTTAGTACTGGAGAGTCGTGGCTATTTTGTATTTACTGGAGACAGACCCAATCCAGGAAGCCTGGATCCCGATCTGCACCAACAGGATGGACTTGTGGTTACTGCCCTGGACTGGACCTCAGGCAATCTGGCTTCAGTTTACCAGCTCTGCCACAGGCTGTCGGTGACCTTGGGCAAGTCATTTAATCAGAAAACGGGATAGTTCTCCTTTTGGTGTATCTAGTGAGAGTGCATTGGGGCAGGAACCCTCTCTTACCATATGTACGTACAGCTCCCAGCACAAATAAGTCTCCTAAACTGGTCAAACACTGAAAAAATTGAGAAAAATCTAAAGATTCGGGAAATCTTTTCTTTTTTGGAAAAAGAACCATTTTTATTCAAATCATAAAGTCATTACCAAGCTGTTGAGCAGCTGTATTGACAGCTGTTACAGCAGTACTCCAGTGTGTCTCAGGCATGCCTCAAGCACTAGCTTCAAGTTCTTTGTTGAACTGAGGCCTTAAACAGAAAGAATTAAAGAGTCAGCAGTGTGTCCTTGTTGCCAAGAAGGCTAACAGCATTTTGGGCTGTATAAGTAGGGGCATTGCCAGCAGATCGAGAGATGTGATCATTCCCCTCTATTCGATGTTGATGAGGCCTCATCTGGAGTACTGTGTCCAGTTTTGGGCCCCACACTACAAGAAGGATGTGGAAAAATTGGAAAGAGTCCAGCGGAGGGCAACAAGAATGATTAGGGGTCTGAAGCACATGACTTATGAGGAGAGGCTGAGGGAACTGGGATTGTTTAGTCTGCAGAAGAGAAGAATGAGGGGGGATTTGATAGCTGCTTTCAACTACCTGAAAGGGGGTTCTAAAGAGGATGGATCTAGACTGTGATGACAGAACAAGGAGTAATGGTCTCAAGTTGCAGTGGGAGAGGTTTAGGTTGGATATTAGGAAAAACTTTTTCATTCAGAGAGTGGTGAAGCGCTGGAATGGGTTACCTAGGGAGGTGGTGGAATCTCCTTCCTTAGAGGTTTTTAAGGTCAGGCTTGACAAAGCCCTGGCTGGGATGATTTAGTTGGGAATTTGGTCCTGCTTTGAGCAGGGGGTTGGACTAGATGACCTGAGGTCCCTTCCAATCCTGATATTCTATGATTCTATGAAAGATCACATCTCACTGTCCAGCACCCCAAGGGAAGGCCTCTCAGCTGAGTTAGGGGATGAGGCCTACCATGAAACCTGAAGTTTTATACAGTTTGAAGCCACAAAGTGCCATTGGATCATGTAGTCTAACTGAGAAGGAGATGAATTTACCCTAGGGCAGGGGTTGGCATCCTTTCAGAAGTGCTGTGCCGAGTCTTCATTTATTCACTCTAATGTAAGATTTTGCATGCCAGTCATACATTTTAACATTTGTAGAAGGTCTCTATAAGTCTATAATATATAACTAAGCTATTGTTTTATATGAAATAAATAAGGTTTTAAAAATGTTTAAGAAGCTTCATTTAAAATTAAATTAAAATTAGAGCCTCTCCCGGGCCGGTGGCCAGGACCCGGGCAGTATGAGTGCCACTGAAAATCAGCTCATGTGCTGCGTTTGGCACACATGCCATAGGTTGTCTACCCCTGCCTTAGGGTGTGTACTGGACTAAACCCCATCCTTCCAGCTAGAATTTGGGAGATTTTTTTAGTTGAAACAGCTGAACAAAAGTATGCCCAAGTGCCTGATGCAAGTGAACTGTACCAGCACTGGGGCTTGATCGGGCAAGGTACCAAGTATTATGGCTCTGATTCTGTACAGCACTTAAACACATGCTTAAATTTAATCACCTGCTTAACATTAACCACCTGCTTAAGTGCCTTGCTGAGGCGCGTCTACAGGGCTCTACATGGTGCAGATTGGGCCTATGGAGCTGTTGACTGTTGATTTAATGACACCCCTTTTAATGAAAACTGATTTATTCCTCCTTGCCTTGAGGGTGGCTGCAAGTTGGAGCTGTTATCTGTTGGTACTCCCTTGTGGCCAGAGGGGAAGCTGCCTTCCTTGTCTCCATCCTCTGCATGCCACCGCGCCCAGTTCTGTTTGTCAAGTCCTTGTTTCAAGCCGCCTTTCTGGCCAGGTCCTTAGTAGTCTCTGTCCCTTGCAGGCTAATGGAGGGCCAATCAGAACAGAGCCGTAGCCCACGGGACATCCTCAGGGCCATACAGGTTGTATTAGCTGCAGCCCACATAACATATTGTGGGCCATATATGTGGCCCAAAGTGGTAAACAGGCTGAGAACCACTGTTCTAGGAGATTAGACAGCCTTCTGTCTAGAGCGTTCAGAGCCGACTCTGCTCCTCAGCTGGGGTTTGGGGGAACTCAGGCCCACCCATGCCACTGGGGTCCAACTCAGGGTTCTTGTTTGGAACAGTACCTAGCCTGAGCCACCTCCTGCCACTCCTTCTTCCCCAGCCGCCTGCG
The DNA here is from genome assembly GCF_007399415.2 of Gopherus evgoodei. NCBI lineage: Eukaryota > Metazoa > Chordata > Testudines > Testudinidae > Gopherus > Gopherus evgoodei. Next base: position 8,443,803 of record NC_044333.1, on the reverse strand, counting down.
CGGCTCCTCCCTCTTGGGAGCAGTGGCTGGGCACGTAGCTTCTCCCCAGCCTGCTGGAGGGACCTTTCTCCTCAGGCTCTCCCCTCTGACTGCCATCCTTACACCTTTATCATGCTCAGGTGCTTCCCTGCCCGATGGGCTGCCTCCTTCTTGCTCAGTGGGTTAACTTCTCCCAGGTGAACCAGACCAGCCCCTGACCGTGCCCAGTGGTTCTAGCTGTGGGTATCACTCAGGGATAATACATGCGGATGGTCAGACACCCAGGCAGCAGAGAGCTAGGGCTGGAGGGGGCTTAGCCCCCACTCAGATCTGAGCCAGCCCAGTGTCAGAGCACAGCACAGCTCAGCAGGCATAGCCCCACCTCAGATGGTGCCCAGATGTGGTGCTGAACTGCCCGGCAGCAGGACAAGCAGGCGGAGACCCTGGAGCCCAGGGCGTGGGGTGAGACTGTGTCCACAGGGCCCTGGCATGGTGCTGCAGGCAGAGTCTGCCCCGGTGAGCTAGCCCTGTCCAGGCGGAGACCCTGGAGCCCAGGGCGTGGGGCGAGACTGTGTCCACAGGGCCCTGGCATGGTGCTGCAGGCAGAGTCTGCCCCGGTGAGCTAGCCCTGTCCCTGGTGTGCAGGCGGTGAGTCCATCCCTCCCCGGGGTCCATGAGGGGAGCTGGGGCTCGTGCCGGTGTGAGAGGGAGGAACGGGGACAGGGGTGCAGAGCAGGGAGTCAGCCACAGCTACTGGCACTGTCGCACAGCTCCCTGCACTCCCCCAGGCCCTGCCCCCGGACTCCTACCCAAATCCCCCCAATAGATCCTCAACTCATCCCTCTTCCACAGCCTCCCACCCACCCCCTGCCATAAACTGCCTAATAACCATCCTGCCCCCACTCAGCTCCTCCACCCCTCCAGACCCTGCTTAACCCCCCCCCTCACCCACCTGCAAATAAACTCAAACCCTCCTACTGCCATGGCCCCCTGCCCATTCCTCTTCCCCACCACACCAACCCCATTTCCTCAAACCTTGTGCCACTCTCCCAAAAAACCTCAATGAAACACCCCCCTACCAAAACCCTCCCTCCACTCCCCAAAGCCCCACATCCCCACCCCCAAACCTTCCCCTGCCACTGCCCCCCATTCCCCAGTAAACCCACCTCTTAAAAGCTTCCCCATCCCTCACCAGCCCCAACTCACTTCCCTCCCTCCAACCTTCTACCTCAGCATGTTCCCCCCACCACCACTGCACCCCTTATTCCCCTCAGGGCCCTTCTGTTGTCCCCAGCATCCAAGTCCAATCAGTCTGAATGAATAGATCAGCACAAATGTCCCCAACTCCTGGCCGCACCAACTTATTGCTCCAGCCTCATATAGCTTGCCCAGGAACCTCCCCATAGCGCCCCTCACTTCTTTAGCTCTGGCATCAGCGTCCTATCTTCACTTTGGAGTGTTACCCTGGGCTGATGAAGTTTTCCCTCCTCTCATTGTCTTCTTGGGGTGATCAGATGACTAGACACCCACACCCACACTCGGGGGCACCTGCCACAGCAAATCGATGAGCGGGAAGAGCCAAAGGGCCGGCGTGGGACCCTGCGGGACAGAAGCCACCATTGTGGGCTGAATGTGGTGCAGGCTTGTGCTCCACTCCTCACCTGAGGTCTGCCCTCCACACCGGCCCAGGCTAGAGACAGTGACCCCACATGCACACCAGAGAGTAGGGCCTGTTTTACTCAGCCCCCTGCATTTTCCACCACCGCTTATGGTTGGATAGCCTTTTGCCTGCACAACTTTGGGAACCCGAGTCCCTTCTCTTTCCCCTCCCAAGCCCAGCTAGCTGGCAGCACTGGCTTCCCTTCTGCTGGAGGAGATGGACGACGGGAGGGTAAAGCTTAAACTGTGAGCCTGAGAGTCAGTGGACTTCAGATTCGGGCATCCACCCTTGGCCTGAGCATTTCAGAACCTTCATCAGCTTCCACCAGAAAGAAGGGGACCAAATGGATGCACAGTAATGTTACAGACAGATGGCTGGTTTGCAAGGCTCCAAAAATGTCCAAAGGGGATGAGTGTGCTGGTGCAGGTTAGTGTTGCGTTACGCAGGGTCTTGTGGGGTGGGTTGTGTAACCTTTACCCAAGCGAGGGAGTGCTTCCCAAAGTGAGTAAGCTCATTGCTGTCAGGTGGCCTGCTCACATGAGTAAGAGCTCACCCACGGGAGCAAGAGGTGCATAATCTAGCTCTCTGCAGGCCAGTACATAAAACAATACAACCCAGACGGAAATAACCCCCAGTAAAAGGAAGGCAGGTGAAACCTTTAATGCGAATACAAAAGATCGCCGGAGGCACTCCAGAGAACAGACCGAATTTTCCATTAACCCACCAGCGTACACAGGGCTGAATTGCAAATGGCTTTTCTGGTGTCGCACTCAAACTTTATTACCTGACTTCTATTTGTTGTCTTGAGAGATTTTATCTGTAACTGCTTTTAAATTGACATGTGACTTCAGAGAACAAGCCTCCCAGTGTTCAGTCCCTGGAAGAGCCCCCCGCAGCCACACACCAGCATACACCCACCTCTGTGCTGTTCAGAAGTTCCGTTTGATCAGACGAGATCAGTGTTTAGGCCTCGATTCAGGACAGTGCTTGAGAACATGTTTGTCTTTTAAATGCACATTTACGTTCAATTGAAGTCAACTTGAAATTTAGGAGTGGTGTCCCTCATTGAAGCCATTAGAACCTGAGCCTGGCTTTGGGGGCTTTCCTGAGTAGGAAAGGAATTAAGCCTGCACTAAGACGGCTTTCTGAATTGGGGCCATAATCTCTGGATCTTTTAAGATGTGTTTCTAGAAATGGGGCCCCAATCCCTGCCTGGGGCCCTTCAGGGATACCGCAATGCAAATAATAACATCCGATTACCTTAGCATCTCTGTAGTGTATTCGATCTGGGCCCTATCCTAACTGGTGCTGAATAGCCACAGTGTACCCAGGAGTCCAGGAACTGCAGCTACTCAGCTCCCTTAAGGAATGAGTCCTTTTCGCAAAGTAAATAATCCAGTCCCTGCGGGGTATGTTCACTTCTCAGTGCACCTGGGTGATGCCTGTTAGTGCCGGTAGGAATTCCACAGGCTTCAAGTATCGGTTATACAGAAGCCCATTTGAAAGGCAATTTGGGGTTCTGAATGGCTCAGAGGATTCTTAATGGTCTATGTCAGGGTTAGGGAACCTATGGCACGCGTACCAAAGGTGGCGTACAAGCTGATTTTCAGTGGCACTCGCACTGCCCGGGTCCTGGCCACCGATCCAGGGGGGCTCTGCATTTTAATTTAATTTCAAATGAAGCTTCTTAAACATTTTAAAATCCTTATTTCCTTTACATACAACAATAGTTTAGTTATGTATTATAGACTTATAGAAAGAAACCTTCTAGAAATGTTAACATGTATTACTGGCAAGCGCAACCTTAAATTAGAGTGAATAAATGAAGACTTGGCACATCCCTTCTGAAAGCTTTCCAACCCCTGGTCTATGTGGTCTTTCACCTCTAGGTCACTCACTTAGGCCAGGCTAGGCCAGGACTCATTACCATAAGAAGGATGTTTGATGCCCTATGTGGAATGGGTTCGTTGACTGCTGTGCACATCACTAATTAGTTCTCGCTAATGGGCACCCTCGATGCCAGTCTCATTCTCGAGGCGAACCCCTGGGTAAGGTGTATAGGTTGCTCTTCCTGTGTGAGGTCTGGGCTCTGCATGCTGAGGTGGGAGCACATCAGTGGAACCCCATGGAGAAATCTCGCACTGCTGCCACCTCTAGTACTATACCTGTTTTGTGGACTAGGGGAAAACAAATCTTCCCAGTGGCACTACCGCTCTGAGTCAGCAAAGCACTCAAAACATGAGCAATCCCATCCCTATCGAACAAGGCACCAAAGTACCTGCTTAGGTCAAGTCCTTGAAGTTAAGCAGGCACTTAAATACATTGGTGAACTGGGGCTTAATTTCTCACAGTGGTTTCATTATTTGCATTGTGGTTGTGCCTGGAGACCCCATCATACACGTGTGATAAGACAGTCCCTGCTTTACAATCTGAGCATAGGGTATGACAAATCTTGGGGCAGGGGAGGGTGATCACATGATCGTGATTGGGGAATAAGACCCAGTCTCAGCTTACGACAATGTGGTGCTTCATGGCAGCTCCTCCCTTGCATAAGGGGCAGCATGGGAGAAAGCCCAAAGAGACTTGATGGATGGGTGCTAAGGGCTAACACCGCTGGCACAGAAGCAGCAGCATCTGGCTGCAAGTTAGAGTTGACAGACAGTGAGGCCAAGCCAGGGAGAGTCCTAAAAGTAAAGGCAAGTAATTTGTGTCTGTGGTGAAGAAGGAGCCAGTGGAAGGATGCAATGAGGGGGGATTAATTGGAAGATAACATCAATATCTGGTTGGTTCATTGTGTCCCCATCACACAATTGCCGTATCCTTTTGTATGGTGTGATACGAGCAGCTCAGGGAGATGGTGCAGGTTAGGAGCTAGGCATGTTGGCAGAGTTCTATGAAAGGCGCTTGCATGATGCTTTCCTGCACTAGTGCTGCCTCAGGTCTATACATGTATCCTGGATTTTCATGATCTCTAATGCCCAAGCTCAGCGAGGTACCAGAGCATTTACCCAACTTTCACCACTCTTATCTGGTCTAGCTGGTGTCTCCAGGTTTTGATAGAGACCTTTGTGGAAGTCATGGTGATTTGTCTCATGAGCTCTCATACTTTCACCCAAAGGCCAGGAGAGTTTAACTTCTGTTTTTTAAAAAAAATCACTTCTCCCAAGCGATTTATGAGGCATTGACGTTAGCAAAAACAAAGTTTTCAACTATTTGACATTAAAATCCCTTTCCCTGCTGCTGTTCAGCTTTCAGTCTCTTGAGATGGTAACTTCCCTAGCTCTCCAGTCACCATAAAGTCCCCTAGGATAGACAAGATCTGGATTTATAATGATTAAAAAAACAAGTTTTTTTGCACAGAAACACTTCAGGTTTTCTCTTTATATCATACAGAAAGAAAATGAGCATAAAGCCCATTATTTCCCTGTGCAGGCCACCTTCCTAGTGTTTTTCAGGCAACAGCGAAAAAATAGGTTTGGTAAAATGTTCCATTTTTATACCATACCTGTTTGCCAAATCCAGCTATTTGCACACCACATGGAGATCCATATTCTTGTCTTTACAGAGTAATCGCTCCAGGTTATACACTACACACACGTTTTTGTCCGCTCTTTAAAAAAAACACAACACCCTAGCATTTGGGGTACACTATAAAATATAACCCCCCCACACCCCAAGGGCCCTGGTATGTGCACATGGGATCCTGGTGATGGCGCGTGGATGAAGAATGTGCTCATATACACAGTGTTTGTCAGCTGCTTAATCACATGCAGTTCTAAAAAATCTGGCCCTGTGCTCACTAGAGGGAGCATAACTGTCCCGTGATCTAAATGCCTAACTCTTAGGTACCTGCCCATCCCTCGGAAAACGGCCCAATAGCTAGGGGACCAACCAGGGATTCAGGGAGAGCTGAGTCCAATTCCTGCTCTTCTGCAGACTCCCTGAGTGACCTCACTTTGGGTGAGTCATTTAGTCCTTCTGTGCCTCAGTTCTCCATCTATAAGGACTACATAACCAAAAGCCAAAACATCATGTTACCATGCTCATTATTGGGACAGGTTCAGTAGCTGGCATTTTCCTGTTTTTGCTCATAGTGCTGTTATTATGGAAGGTAGGATTCTTTTTCCTTTATCAATATTTCTCTATTATTTTCATTGACTCCTTTAAAAACAGGAATAATATGCTTTATAGCTTTATGCTTTAGTAGCACTGCCCTACCTCACCAGCTTGCTGTGAGGACTGAAGATTGTTAGTTGCTTAGGCACTGGGGTAATGGGAGGAGTGCAGGCAGCCTTTTTGGCCCCCTGGGTGGCAGAAGGTTCTGCCCCCAAAATGGCACCCCTGACAGAGGTGGCAGAAGGTCCCGCCCCCAAAATACTGCCGATGACCGCAGAAGCCGGATGTTCAGCCACCGCGGTCGCTGACCCCCAAATGTCAGCACCCTAGGTGACTACCTAGATCGCCTAATGGGTTGCACTGGCCCTGGGTAATGGGAGCCAGAGGTAGACAAGTTCACAGCTTTGCCCCCAGGCCCTGCACATGAGTGGAGAACGCTGTGTATATTAATCAGACAGATCATTCGTGGGTGCCTCCCACCCCCAGTGCTGAGATGAGAACTGCTGTGCTACAGCCCCATGTCCCTGGACCCCAGCATGCACAGAGTGCTGCTCTCCCATTTCCCACACATACAAAGAGCCATGGCCACAAACAACTCTACCCCACATCTACAATTTCCCTATGCTCAGACAAGAGCCTACAAGTGGCTGAGTTCCTCCCGTGAGGTACTGCACACTCTGAGCTCCCCCTGAATCAATAGGAGTTGAAGGCACTCAGCACCTTGCCATGTGAGGTCTCTCATCTCATGTCAGCCTCCTCTCTGCTCCTTCCCACAGTCTTGCTGGTGTTGGCAGAGGAGTTTTCTTCTCTGCCTCTCCTGTCATCTGGAGCACTCTCCCTGTATCCCCCTCACATAGATTAATAGATTCTAGGGCTGGAAGGGACCTCGAGAGGTCATCGAGTCCAGTCCCCTGCCCTCGTGGCAGGACCAAATACTGTCTAGACCATCCCTGATAGACATTTATCTAACCTACTCTTAAATATCTCCAGAGATGGAGATTCCACAACTTCCCTAGGCAATTTATTCCAGTGTTTAACCACCCTGACAGTTAGGAACTTTTTCCTAATGTCCAACCTAAACGTCCCTCGCTGCAGTTCAAGCCCATTGCTTCTTGTTCTATCATTGGAGGCTAAGGTGAACAAGTTTTCTTCCTCCTCCTTATGACACCCTTTTAGATACTTGAAAACTGCTATCATGTCCCCTCTCAGTCTTCTCTTTTCCAAACTTAACAAACCCAATTCTTTCAGCCTTCCTTCATAGGTCATGTTTTCAAGACATTAATCATTTTTGTTGCTCTTCTCTGGACCCTCTCCAATTTCTCCACATCTTTCTTGAAATGCAGTGCCCAGAACTGGACACAATACTCCAGCTGAGGTCTAACCAGCGCAGAGTAGAGCGGAAGAATGACTTCTCGCATCTTGCTCACAACACACCTGTTAATGCATCCCAGAATCACATTTGCTTTTTTTGCAACAGCATCACACTATTGACTCATATTTAGTTTGTGGTTCACTATAACCCCTAGATCCCTTTCTGCCATACTCTTTCCTAGACAGTCTCTTCCCATTCTGTATGTTTGAAACTGATTGTTCCTTCCTAAGTGGACCACTTTACATTTGTCTTTGTTAAACTTCATCCTGTTTACCTCAGACCATTTCTCCAATTTGTCCAGATCATTTTGAATTATGACTCCATCCTCCAAAGCAGTTGCAATCCCTCCTAGTTTGGTATCATCTGCAAACTTACTAAGCAAACTTTCTATGCCAATATCTAATTCATTGATAAAGATATTGAACAGAGCCAGTCCCCAAACAGACCCCTGCGGAACCCCACTTGTTATACCTTTCCAGCAGGATTGGGAACCATTAATAACTACTCTCTGAGTACGGTTATCCAGCCAGTTATGCACCCACCTTACAGTAGCCCCATCTAAGCTGATGGATACATTTCTTTTCTCCCTGAGCCATCATTTAAATCCCCCCTCTCTCTCTCTTTTTCTGGTTTTATTTAACTCTATGAGTTCCCTATTCCACATTCATAGGCCTTTGAGATCCCTGGTGTGTAGAGAAGGTGTTGACTAAGCTAAAATTACACTGTAAGTAGCTGAATCTGACACAGTGTGTTGCATGAAGTTACATGACCTAACAGAAAGCACTTTTCTTTCCACATCTCCACCACAGTCTAGCTGGTTCCTGTCTGGCAGGCTTAAACTCAGCAGCTGTACTTGAAAGCCTCTGAGCTGCATGGGCAGTGACCAGAAAAACCCGATATGCTTCCTCTGTAGCCATTTTACAGAGGCCATTCAGGCTGGGGCAATATTCCTGAGAGAGATGTGTTGTTTTTGTTTTTACCTATCAAACTGTAGCAGGAACAGAATGTACCTGGTTAGGCTGCAGGGGAAACATAACTCCACATTCTCCCACTGATCTGTCCTTGGGACTTAATCTCCAATCTGTTATCGCAGCCCCAATCAGGCACTGGGAGTCAGCGATTCGGGTAACAGGCATTTTGATACCCCCTCAGGCTGTTCTTTTCCACGACCAGCTCTGTGTGGTTCAAGCCAATTAGTTTTCCCCATGAGTAATTGATTAAGTGGCGGCCAGTTGGTTCGTTCTGGTTTTGCTGTGTATAAAGTCTCCATATGCTCCTGTGTGCCGCCTATAGTATAGCAGCTTCTCCATCGCTTGACCAAGAGAGACCCAGGCAGAGAGGAGAGCAGGGATAAAATGGCGGAGTTGCCCGCCACAGAATTAACTGACTTGGCTCATGCCAATGGCAGGTTCACCATTAGCACCCTGATCAGCACCGAGGACAGCGGCAAACCTCACTATGGACAGCCTGACACTGTCACCTATGAGGCTACCCATCCCAGCCACCTCACCCACAGCAGCACTTACTACATGAGGACCTTTGGCTACAACACAGTGGATGTTGTGCCGACTTACGAACATTACGCCAACACGAAGGTGGCAGGTGAAACCAGTAAAGTTAGGCCCACGCTGGAAGATCTACATTCTTTCTTGAAGGTAAGCTATGTAGGAGGACTGTCTAGCATTGAGTTACTTGAGCAGTGCTGTAGTCTGTGTGTAGCAAATACTCTTTCTGTGCTTATCTCTGTCCCTGCAGAAGAAATGTAGACTTTGAAATGAGTCTTCTGCAAACACATGTCATAGAAAGATTCGCTGAATAACTGTGAACCATGGGTGGAAAGCGTGATCTGTTCTTAATCTGTCTACTAACAAGCAACAAAGGTGAAATCTGATGCTCTAAGTCACAGCAAATGGTTCTCCAACTCTATTGTGAGATCTTTGCCCATGAATCTGCCTCATAAATGGTGGTGTAGGGTTATGTTTCCTTGTCCCATCCTTTTCTTTCCTGGGGAATAAAAAGAATGCTGCTGAAGTCTCTCTGCACAGTTATGGTCATTTACCTGGACCTTGCACCAAACAGAGGTATGCTTGTGGTTTTACATTTTCAAGGGAAATTAGCAGTGCTGAAAGTTCCTGGCTTGTTGGACCTAGAGACTCAAATCCAGCAAACAGACTGACTATGGGCAGGGCATGTTTTCCCTAAACTGCCCCCACTATTGTACCCCTTACTTAGAGGGGGAAGAGGGCTGCAGGGTCTGTAAAATCTCTGGCCTAGCTAGTATCTATCTGCATCCCTACCCAGAACCCCCTTCTCTGTTGCCAAAGCTCTTAAGAAAGTAGTCATGGAGGTTCAGTAATTTCAAACAAGGTGTTTCAAGTTCTCTTACTCTAGCTATTGGGAAGGGGTGTACCAGCATTACACAGACTCAAGCAGTAAAAACTGCAGGGCTGTGTGACATGATCAGTGCGCATCCTATTGCGAAGCACTCTGTTGTCGTGATCTAGGTCACAGGCCTACTCCACTGGGGTCGTTTGCTATCTCAGCATTCCATGGATGAGCTGAAGATAGACTCGTTTCTCTGCAGCCTATAGTCAACAAGCTCCTGGAGCTCATTGAAACCTGCCATCATCTTGCCCCCGTGCCCGGAGATATTTGTGTTGTCCTTAACACTGCTGATGAAAGCTCCTTTTGAGACATCCTGTGAACAGTGTTTTTCCCATGCTTCCCACCGCCTTTACTAAGGGCCGGGTTTTTTAAAGGATTTCAGCACCTACAGATGCAAATAGCTGCTTATGGGGGATTTCAAAAGCTCCTAGGCACCTAAATCCCACTGAAAACACTTGCATCTTTAAGCACCTAAATACCTTTAAAAATCTGGTCTTTAGCCTCTATTCCCCATCTGTAAAATGAGGATAACAGCACTTCCCAGCCTCCCAGGATTGTGTGAAGATAAATGCACTAAAGATGGTGAGGTACTCAGATCCCATAGTGATGGGGGCCATGTCAGTCCTTAAGACAGACAGATTGTGAAAATCTCACCCATAGTTCCTTATATTTTCACAGCACTGTACAAATATTAATTAACTGTGAAGCAAAAACCCCAAAGTCTCCAGTCCCCAGATCTGCGCCGACTGATGAAAACCACTATACACAAGCTAGGTATTATTGTTATTTGCAAGTTCTGATCTACAGTATTGGAAGAAGAAACAGGAGTACATAGCTACTTGTGTGGTGGTGTGATTCATTATTTGTATGATGATGCTGTGAACTGAAATCGGGGTCTCATTGTGCTCAGTGGTGTACAGACACCTACTGAGAGACAGGTCCTTGTCTCTAGCACAACATTCCTGCTTACCTCTAGGATTAAAAATTTCAAAGGGAGGGTTGAAAATCGACACGTTCTAATATGTCCCCAGACATCTTCCTTTCTGTCCCACCTCTATGCCCTGTTGTGACTTGATTTCTCTCTGCTTTCTCAGTCGGACAATAGCTGTCTCCACAACCCGGTGTACGAACCGCAGAAAAGTAACGGCTTGAGTGATGAAACGACTGAGGAAGATGGCAGTGAGGGTGGGGAAAAGCCTCAGGGAGAGCCTGTCCGATTTGGATGGGTGAAAGGGGTGATGGTAAGTTTTTGGGGTTTTTTTTTTTTTTTTGCTGAGTACAGACCAGAAAGAAGTGTAATCGGAGATCTTGGGTCCTATGCTGGCAGCAATTCATGTACAGTATGATCTTGCCACCTTCACTCTCCCCAAGTTGTAAATCACTCCTAAAGCCATCCCATTGACTTCAATGGACCCATACACAGGGTAATGGCTTGGGTTTGAAAATCAGGGCGGCACTTTTCTTCTCCCTGGGTTCAGTGTATAATCTAGCTTGTTTTAGTGTGACAGATTGATGCAAACCTGATGCCTCATATGCCGTTATATTAAGCCACCTGATGGCAGGAAAGATTAAACTTGACAAATGGCAGGTGCTGTAGGTAGGGAGGAAGGATGGTCCAGGGGCAAGGGGATCAGTCTAGGATCAATCTGGTTCAATCTTGTGTTCTGCTGCAGGCATTCTGTGTGTTACAGAGCCACCCTGTGCCTCAGTTTCTCACCTGTGAAATGGAATAGCACTTTACTTGGTGTGAGTTTAAGTACATTAAAGACCGTGAGATGCTCGAACACTAGGGTGACAGGGAAAGTAGAAGACAGATTCGAAGGAAACATCTGAATAATTCTTGAGCATTACTAGGTTTTAACCTGACTGCATCCACTGGGTATCTTTGCAGCAAGCTCAGGGAGGTCTCTGCTCAAGGTGCTGGAAAAACAATCAAACAAATGGCTAGGAGGCATAAGGAATGGGATGAGAAATCATACTGAAAATATGTTCATTTCATTATATGTCGATCAGATGCCCTCCCCTGGAATACTCTGTTCAGTTCTGGTCACCCTATTTCAGGCAGCACACAACAGAAAGAGTGGGAGTGGGGTGGGTCAAAGACCAGTGATAAAATAACAAACGGAATAAGGTGGTTTCCATATGAAGGGAGATTGAATTGGGACTGTTATCTTAGAGATGAGACAGATCAGAGGGATGTGATAAAAGTATACACCATAATGAATGGTCTAGAGATGGTAGATGAGACATTTCTATTAACCCTCTCTAATAATTAAGGCTAGGTTTTAATCATGGGTACTTTTAGTGAAAGCCATGGACAGGTCATGGGCAGTAAACAAAAATTCACGGCCCATGATCTGTCCATGACTTTTACTATATACCCTGACTAAAACGCAGTGGGGGATGTGGCTCTGGGGGAGCGCCATGGGTGCTGGGGGGGGTGCAGGTGCTGGCTGGGGGTGCAGCCTGGGGAAGTGCCGTGGGTGCTCAGGGGAGGTGTGGCCTGGGGGAGGTGCCATGGGTTCTGGAGATGGTGGGGAGCAGGCTGGGGGGGAGTCTTAGGTGCTAGGAGGTGGCTAGCCTGGGAGGGTGCTGCGGGTGCTATGGGGGCGGGATTGGCAGGGCTGGGGCAGGCTTCCTATCCAGGTCCTAGCTCCACATGCTGCCTCCACTCCGCCCTACCCCAAGCCCTGGTTCTGAAGCTCCCATTGATTGGGAACCGCGACCAATGGGAGCTGCGGGTGTGGTGCCTGTGGGCAGAGGCAGCACGTGGAGCTGGGAGCTGAGGGAGGGGAGTTCCTGTCACCCTTCCAGGGAGTTCCCCCCAGGTAAGCACTGCCCTGCATCCCATTCCCCAGCCCTGAGCCCCCCCCACTCCTGCTACAACTGGCCCAGGGCCTGCCTGAGCTGCTCAGGTGGCTCCCGGGCCAGGCTGCTGCAGAAGTCATAGTGGTCATGGAATCTGTGATTTTCCGTGACCTCCGTGACAAACTCGGAGCCTTACTAATAATACAAGAACAAAAGAAACATTCAACAAAATGGAAAAGTGACATATTCAGAAAACAATACAAATAAATGCTTTTTTTTTTAACACAGAATGCACAATGAGCCTGTGGAACTCATTGCCACAAGGTATCAGAGGTAGCATATCCAGGTAGAGAGGAAACGTGGTCCTGTGCTCAAGGCATTAGGCTGGTCCCTGACAGACTCAAGTTCAATCCTCTGCTCCACCACAGACTTCCTGTGTGATTTTGGGGAAGGGACTTAGGCTACATCTACATCTCATGTTAGGGGTGCGATTCCCCTGCTTGTGTACATGTCTTTGCACTAACTCTGCTCAAGCTGGCATGAGTATAAATAGCAGTGCAGCTGTGGTAGCATGTGTAGTAGAGGCAGTGAAGGCATGGATGAGCCATACCGAGTACAGACTCACCAGCTTCAGGTTAATCGATTCCAAGGCCAGCTGGGGCTATTGTTCTCATATAGTCTTAATGCCTGTATAACAAAGGCCAAAGAATGTCTATAAAATAATTCCTGGAGCAGATCTTTTAGAAAACGCATCCAATCTTCATTTTAAAATGGCCAGTGAAGAAATATCCACCAGGCCCCAAGTAAATTGTTCCAGCGATTAATGACCACTACTCTTAAAAACGTACGCCTTATTCCTCAGTCTGAATGCTTGGCTGGGTGGGTACGTGTTCTGCGCAGCTCAGCTGTGTTGCCACTGCCAGGGCTACCGTGGCTACATCGCTACATATACTCAAGCTTGCCTGAGGATGTGCTCATGAGCTGGGAAGTCACATCCTGAGCTTGCCGTATAGATGTAGCCTTCATCTCTCTGTGCCTATGTTTCCAGCTGTAACAGGGGGGTAATAGCAATAGGCCTGGCCTACCTCAGAGTGGTGTTGTGAGAGTAAATATACTGAAAGATTGTGATGTGCTCAGCTATGGCCCTGGGTGTTATAGAAATACCTAACACAGAGAGATCACTGAGGCTGAGAGCTTAGCAGGATTCCGAACAGGATGCAGTGTTGCCAAGTGGACAAGGCACTGGACTAGGATTCATGAGACCTGGGCTCCATTCCTGGTTTTGTTGCTGGGAGGCTGGGAGCAAGTCATGTCCCTGCCCTGTGCCTCAGTTTCCCCATCTGTAAAATGGGAGATGATGAGCCTGGCCTCCTTTGCAAAACTCTTTGAGATCTACTGATGACAAGTGCTAGATAAGAGCTAGACGTTGACATGGATAACACGGACACCATAGAGTTGCAATAGGATGGATTAAAAAACTTCTAGAAGGGAAATGAAGCCTCACACTTCAGGGCTTAAACGAGCCTCTGACTGATGAGGTTAGGAGGAAAACTTCCTGTGAGCAGGTCACTCCACTTCATGGGTCTCAAGCATTTGGCACTGACCACTATTGCAGGTAAGATATTGGACATGAGGAGTGGTGGGTCTGAGCTGGCAATTCCGCCATTTCTCTATTCACGCATACTGTCAGCTATGCAGAGGATCACATGAGATTAATGTTGCTGTTTTCCTTCTAGATTCGATGTATGCTGAACATCTGGGGTGTGATTCTCTATTTGCGATTGTCCTGGATCACTGCACAGGCAGGAATTGGTAGGTGCATCTCCATTCTCTATAGTTACCAGCAACAATTATATTTGATAGATGTTGTCTCATTAGAAGCCCTAACAGAGTGGTTGGCACTATTCAAGACACAATGAAAATAGTCCCTCACTTCCACGATATCCTTGGGCCCAATTTTTAAAGGTGTTCAGGGGGTTCTGTGCCCCCATTGCAAAGCCTAACTGATCTAGGAGCCTAAATCTCATTTTCTAAAGTTATTTAGGAACTTAGGAGCCCAAATCCCATTGACTGAGGGATTTAGTTCCTAAATCTTTTTTGAAAATAAGACATAGGCTCCTAAATCTATTAGTTGTTGCAACATTTAGCTCAGCAACACTTAAATACCTTTAAAACCTGGGCTTTGGTGTCTATGGGACAGCAATGGAGAAGGTGGGATAGGGATATAGACACAGGCAGATGCAATATAGAAATTGGGCTCAGAAGAGGACATGGTCCCTTATAGACATCCTGGAAGAAGTAGATTGAGGGGAAGGATGACTTTATGGATCGATGTACAGGGTGCCAAGGAAAAGGGTCAGAGATGGTGGTATTGCTTTCTTCACCATGCAACAAAGGGAAATTAATTCCTCTTCTCTGCAGCGCTCACATGGCTGATTATCTTGATGTCTGTGACGGTGACAAGCATCACAGGCTTGTCCATCTCTGCCATCTCCACCAACGGCAAAGTGAAATCAGGTAATGCTTGGGTCCCATTTTCCTTCTGAGGGCTCTCATCACCCACTGTACACTCCCGCTCCCACCGAGTCCCTCACATTCTGGTACTCTACATGCTGTGCTTGGATACAGCTCTGGTAAATGCCACTGAAAAGAGAGATGAAAAAGACCTCTTAGGCTATGTAATATCCCCCTCATCTCTCTGCCCAGTACGGGACTATTCCCTATATAGTGCTTGATGCATCTCAAGAAAGTCTAGGGGCTCTGCTTACCGAAAGATCACAAGCTTCCAGTAGGACGGTGGGCAAAATACCTGGATGTATTAATAGAGGAGTATTGAGCAGGATCAGGGAGTAGATATTACCTCTGCATACATCAGAGGGGAGACCACTGCTGGAATACGGTGTTCGGTTTTGGTGTCCATACTTTCAAAAGGATGTTAAAAAACTGGAGAGGGTTCAGAGAAGAGCTTCAAGAATTCATTTGTGGGCTGCAAAACATGCCTTGTAGTGAGAGACTTAAGAAGCTCAATCTAATTAGGGGGTAGCCGTGTTAGCTTATCTAATTAGCTTATCAAAGAGGAGGTGAGAAGGTTATTTAATCATGGCCTATAAGTACTTACAGGGGAGAAGATATCTGACATGAGGGGATCTTTAGTCTAACAGGCAAAGGCATAACAGCATCCCAGAGCTGGAAGCTGAAGGCAGCAAAGCTCAAACTGGAAATAAGAGGCCACTTTTCAAGAGCGATGGTGACTAACCATTAGAGCAGCTCACCAAGAGATGTGGTGGATTCTCCATCGCTTGGAATCTTTAAGTCAAAACTTGATGCCTTTCTAAAGGATATGCTGTAATTCAACCACAAGTTACTGGGTTCAGAATTGATTCAGGAATCACTGGATCAAACCAGGGGCGCAACCAGAATTTTCCTAAGGAGGGAGCTCTGGTTCCTTAATAAGTAGCAGAGATCAGGTTCCAAAAGGCACATGTGTGCATGGGGTTCCCCCCTTTGCATTTCCAAGCACCACATATAGATCCTCACCAAGCTGCTATCTCCCCTTCTGGAGGCGGTGTAAGGAGATGAGGACTTGGGAAGCCAGGAGCTGGGAATGGGGGCAGTCTCTCTGATGGGAGGGGAGAGATCTTGGCTGGCCCTGGTCTCTCCTGGGAGAGGAGAGGAGGAAGAGGTCCCAGGTGGCACCGGTCTCTCTCAGCAGACCCCAGTCTCTCTGGTTGGAGGGGAAGGGTGACAGGTCCCAGGCAGTCCCTCTCACCTTGGATATGGGGAAGAAGTGATAGAAGCAGTCAGTGACTGGCTGGAGGGGAGATGTCTCCTCCTGAGGCTCCGGCCCCCCAGAATCCCCAGACCCAGCTCCCTGAGTCCCAGAACTCTGGGCTGCCATCTCCTCAAGCAACCTCCTCCATCTCTTTTGCTTCCGGACCCACCCTGGCAGGAGAGAGAGCAGCTCAGCAAGGACATTCACATGACTTGTAGTGGAGTCTCTGGCCAAGGGGGGCAGTCCAGGGTGAAACTGAAATATGAAATCTCTGACGTGTTAAATAAAGGTTCAGTCTGTTTTTGTCTTATCAACACCTAGTTCCCTCATGCCAATTTCTCAAGAGTTTGCTCTTGTCTAGTTCTAACTCTCCCTTCAAACTCTTCCTTCTCCTAGACAGGGATTCTTTAGGAGCACAAAAACAACAAGGAGTCTGGTGGCACCTTAAAGACTAACAGATTTATTTGGGCATAAGTTTTCATGGGTAAAAAAACCCCACTTCTCCAGTGGCATCTGAAGAAATGGGTTTTTTACCCACAAAAACTTATGCCCAAATAAATCTGTTAGTCTTTAGGGTGCCACTGGACTCCTTGTTGTTTTTATGGATACAGACTAACACGGTTACCCCCTGATTTAGGAGCACACAATTAATGCTTTTTTAATTAGAGATGGGTCTGACCCAAAACCCCAGATCCAGACTTGCCTGAACTTTGATGTTCAGATCCTGATAAATGGCCTTGTAAAATGTTGAGCCTTTTCTCCTATCTCCCTGTGCCATTGTCACTCACCATACATACAGTGCATGGATGTAGGTAGGCATCTGCAACACAGGCCATAGTGTCCTACTTGTCATTAGTTTGAGAGGAGGACAAAAAGTCATGAAGGGCATTATTTGGTTCCTGAATATCTGTGATCACCTCAGGTACTGCAATGTTGATCCTGCATGTGAAGTATTTAAACAATGGAATGTTTCTGGCATGTGTTAGGTGGTACGTATTTCCTTATCTCAAGAAGCCTCGGTCCAGAGCTGGGTGGTTCCATCGGTCTCATATTTGCCTTTGCGAATGCCGTGGCTGTGGCGATGCACACGGTGGGATTTGCGGAAACTGTGCGCGATCTGATCCAGGTGAGGAATCAGAGTTGTTTCATGGTGCCCCTCCCTGCCCCCCGATCTCATCCGCAAGGACTTGCCCCATGTCAACATTTAAGTCCTTCTTAAAGGCCAACTTCTGCCATGCTGCCAACAGTGAATCTAGTCGTACAAAAAAATCTGTATTTGTTCTTCCTCTTTCCCCTCAACTTGTCTGTCATAAAACTTTTTGCGCTTTACATGCCATTGCAAGTGCATTAATTACAAGCAAATTAATAATCAATAGTTGACCCGTGATTAGTAATTAATCACTTATAGCCACTGGTTAGTTATCAATACTCAAATCAATAACCAACAATTAATAATCAACAGCAATCAATCACCATGGAAATCATGGTCGTTAGAGATGACATTGACCTAGTTGCTTTTCCACTCCACATGTTTGCCAGTTCAGGCTTGTTCCCTACAGCCTCCTCCTGCCTGGTTTGAAACTGGAAATTGTTTTTTTTAATTATTAATTTGGTTTAAAGATCATTTTAAAGCTGTTTATTTAGGAAGTATAAATAACTTTACAGATCCATACCTTAAACACACCCCAAATTACATAGACCCACCCATTCACGCAGTGCCCCGTGGAACTTTGGTAAGACACAGTCCCGGCATTGAAGAACTCAGCCAATAGTATGACCATAATGTTTTAATGTAAAATAAAAGTCTAGAAAAATGCCTGGCAGACCAGATTTAAGGTAACAGCCAACTGAAATGCCTTAGCTGGTTGAATGTTGGTGCAAAAGAATGATGGGTTTATAGGCCCCTTTGTTCTCTATTGGTTTTGAATAAGAAGAGGAATTTAAAAGTATATAAAGACAGAGGGAAGTGAAGGAATTGGATGCTGTCTGTATGGTCAGGGTCAACTCTGCCATCAGCTTCCAGAACTGCAGACTGCTGATTTGGGCTTCCTTTCCCAGGAACATAACTCGCCTATTGTAGACCCCACAAATGACATCCGCATCATAGGGGTCATCACGGTGACAGTGCTACTTGGGATTTCCTTGGCCGGAATGGAATGGGAAGCAAAGGTAATGGTCTCAGTTGTTAGGATGAACCTATGAATTTCCATACCACAACACATCCATGGTCCAGCTAGCCCAGTATCCTGCCTCCAACAGCAGCCAATGCCAGTTGCTTCAGGGAATAGTGGAGCCAAACCCTCCCTCCAATAATGCACCTAACTGCAAGATTCTTACCACCAGGAAAATCCTTCCTGACCCTCCCTGATGATTGGTTTTTGCCCTGCAGCATAAGCATTGTCAGCCCAGATATAACTTTCTTCTGACTGTTGAAAGTGTGGAATCTGTTCTCATTCATAGGAATATCCAAATCTCTCTTGAATCTTATCACCGCGTTTGCCTCAGTGCTGTCCTTTGTCTGGTTCATTTATTCAGATGCTGCCGTTTGCCTCCTTTGACTAGCCACAAAAGTCTGCTGGCCAAGGAACAGACAAACACAGACTCCAGGTTCATGCTGCATCTTGTATTACAGGTCTAGCCAGAACTGATGCTTAGCTCAGCCTGTTAAGTTGGTTGAGATCCATCTGTCCCCAAGTTTAGGAGGGGCAGGAAGCGTGGTACGGAGAAGAGGTTGGGTTGCTCCTTTTCACCAACTAGCATTAGGGTATAAGCAGCATTGCAGCTTGGAAGGAATGCACAGGCTGCTTACCCTGACCTACTAGTCACAAGGGCAGAATGTTGCTCCAGAGGGGCCTGTTTGCAGCTTCACAGTTGCCTGCCTGTGCTTTTCACTCCACCCCCTTGTACAGCGTTTGCAGCAGGTACTCAGCCAGCAGATTGTTCAGCTGGATTCTTTTGGTTCTCTCAGGCACAGGTGCTGTTCTTCATAGTCATCATGATTTCCTTCTTAAATTACATAGTGGGGACGGTGATTCCAGCCTCCGAGGAGAAGCAGGCAAAAGGATTCTTCAGTTACCGAGGTAGGTTCCAGCGGTGGTGAGAGGCAGGAGTTTGAGGGGAACTCTTACTAATTCTCATGGATGGCTGGGAGAGCCGGCGTGAATGACTGATGATTGCAGGTAAGCAAACAAACAGTGAAAAAGGAAGACAAACACATCCCCTAATGGAAGAAGAAGGATGGTTCAGTGATTAGGGAAGCACCCTGGAACTGGGAAGGCTCAGGTTCAAATTCTTGCTTGGCATCAAACTTCCTGTGTGATCTCATGCAACTTGTCTCTGTGCCTCAATCCCCACCTGTACAATGGGGGGTTGTGAGGACAAAGACATTAAAAGATTGTGAGGCATTTGGGTACTAAGGTGCGGGGGAGGGCAGATAAGCATATAAACTGGCTAGAATGTATTTTCAGTCAGTTTACTGTGTCAGTTGGAATTTAGTTCTAAGAATTATGGTGGAATGGGAACAAGACTACAGTTAAGTTTGAACCAGAGTTTTCTGTTCCACAGGACTCTTAATTATGATAATGTGCGAGTAAATGTTCTCCGGTACATGTCACAAAACAAGAAAGTCTTGGTGCTCGGAGATCTCACCATAATCTCTGCTGTTCCATTTCAGTGGAGAGGGCCTGGTTAGTTTTGTGTGGACTATGTGGCTTTTGGATTATAGAATCATAGAAGATTAGGGTTGGAAGAGATCTCAGGAGGTCATCTAGTCCAATACCCTGCTCAAAGCAGGACCAAAACCAACTAAATTATCCCAGCCAGGGCTTTGTTCTACTGTGCCAGCATGATTATGGTTTATTTACAAATGTAGATGAATGCTCTAGTACAGTGCTGAACTGAACATTTCCATATGGTCACTTTGTTCTCAGTGTCCTGGTAGTTAGTGGATAGTAGGGCAGCATGTAACAGAAATGTATCTCGTTCCTCTCTGTTATGTGCCTGCAAGGAAAACAGCCTCTCATGTTAAGCGCCCGCTCTGGCCTACTTGTTTGGAGTAAGAGCGGTGTGCAGGGCCGCCCAGAGGATTCAGGGGGCCTAGGACAGAATAAGGCTTCCAGGGAGACAATGACACTTTCCTGATTGTTCTGCTGAACGTTTGCAAGATGCTGGAGGCCCCTAAGGATCTACATCCAAGGGCAGAGAAGTGAATTCTCTTGTAGTGTGTATGAGATGGACCAGGCCCGTGTGGCAGGGGACCCAGCCCAGTACGTGTTTCAGCCCAGGGCTGTGCAATCCACTTCAGACCCTCATTCTGAGTGAAGAGTGGGAGACCACTGGGACCGTAGACTTCTTTTGGGTGTCATTTACCTAGCATGCAAGTACTGCATGTGCCTCATTTTCATAAGTGCTCAGCATCCACAGATCCCATTGATTTCACTCCCGGGGATAAAATATGCTGGCATTTGTCTTAATTACCATTTGCTTTTTGACATAAGAAGGATCAAAATGATTCGGCCGAATGTGGCTGTTTGTTGCTGTCAAACAGAAGGCCCATTTATTTCCAGGGAAAGGGCTTATCATTGAGAGAGCTCGATGGATCAATGGATGTAACCGTTGTGATAATTAAGGCTGTGATGAAATGCTTCCCTTTTATTTAGTGAGTTACTCCATTCCTGCTGGAATCATTCTAACCCCCTGGAGCAAAAGCTCCAGACAGGCAGTGGCCGAATAATTTTTTAGACCTAGAAGCATCTTTAATTTGGATTCTGCTCTGTCCACTTTAAGACCCAACGCTATAACATATTGAGGGGTAAAAATAGCAAACAAGAAGTTAGCTCATGACGCTTCCTTTCCCA
Organism: Gopherus evgoodei; assembly: GCF_007399415.2. Classification (NCBI taxonomy): domain Eukaryota; kingdom Metazoa; phylum Chordata; order Testudines; family Testudinidae; genus Gopherus; species Gopherus evgoodei. The sequence continues at coordinate 8,422,855 of NC_044333.1, read as the reverse complement.
GCCCTCCTTAGACTTTGTGTTGTCTGTGTAGACCTTGATTTCACAATCAGATTGGCATGGGCAGATCCATACACCTGAGCAGGAACCCAGGCCCAAATTTGTAAAGGTATTTAGGCACTTTTGAAAATGGAATGTAATCCTCTAAATCACTTAGGCCTTGCTTTTAAATACCTTTAAAAAACTGGACACGTCTAGGCAAACCCACTGATCTGCTTGCAAAATCAGAGCCTTGGACTGTAAACTCTGATCTAACTCCATGACAAGAAAGCACCTATCACGTTTTAGGGTGCCATATAAATAACAATAGAATGCTGCAAGGTCGCCTCTCAATAGTGGTTTGAAACACTGCAGCTCCTGTTTCAACCATTGCCTTTAAAATGAAAGAAATGTGATTAAAATGATCCAGTAGACTGGAATTGATAGAAAAATATTTTTCT